>NC_084651.1:11718701-12025701 GCF_019802595.1 Syngnathoides biaculeatus
AACTGTCTCTCAGATGAATACTTTTGCCATGGTGGAAAGTTTTGTGGCTATGGCGTCGAAAGGGCACACGGTAGCTGTATACATGCCACTGCAGAGGGTGTTCCTCACCTGAGGACGTCAATATTCATGACCGTGATTCCGAGCTCCACGGTGGGCTAACTCGGGGCGGTGACCGGCTATTCTCACCCCCCTTCACATTTATAATACACACAGGTAGGATGGCACAGTGGAAAAGACATGATACCCATGTGGATGTTTTATTCAGTGCAATTCCTGTTGGCCATAAAGAATGCACAGCTTCTCCTCATGCCTTGAGTTCCCCTTGCGCCTTTCATTGCTCGTTTTACTCAAAAGAAATATGTGCTTCACTAAACGCATCGTTCTGTTTTCCCGCAGCTTCATCCGACTGGCAGGTTATTGTGTTCTCTGTCAACATTTATTGAAAGCTTGCGCGTCGTTGCGACTGGCCACAGCCGTTCTTGCTCAGTCTTCAGCATTAGTGGTGTTACCATGGAAATGTTGCCATGAGGGCACAGCTTTGAAGAACTTCCCTCATTTGGAAACAAGCAGAATATACTTTTTCTAATCATCCAGCCTGCTTACCACCTTTTATATTCAAATCCAATCGAATCCAAAGTTCACTATTTGCATGCAGCACTGCATTTTCTTTGACTTCCCATCAGAGTGTAATCTGTTAACCAATTTAAGATTACACATTTTAAGGAAAATAACATGGATTTTATTCAGTAAGCAACGTACAATCATTTGTGGAAACGCTGGGATAACTTTCTATAATAAAAAGACAGATCCCTAAATATTGAGACATGCACAAAAAATTCTAAATTCTCTTATCCGCCACCACAATGGATTTGAAGTGAAACCAACCAGATGTGCTTTAATTGCAGACTATTTACATGCAAATCGGGTGAACGGTGTAGGAACGAGAGTTTGCCTCCCACTTTTTAATTGAACTAACATAATGAGACATTTGCCTGCTCAGCTCTTCCATGGCCAGGTGTGCATGAACGGCTTGATGGAACTGGTTCTCATTGGTTTACTGCAGTTTACTGGAAATGGCAAGATTTATATGCTCATATTCAGCCAAATGCTTCTGAACTCAATGGACGGCGTAACCCGAATGATACTGCGAAAGTAACCAAAGACTTTAAGACAAAGAAGTCACATGTTTATGCAACAACCAAGTCAGTCACCTGACCTGAAATTGATGCATTCATTTCACTTGCCGAAGACAAAACTGAAGGGGATTTGCAACAAAGTTTGAAAAAGTGAAAGTCTGATTTATGATTGTTCATTTGTCCCAATACTTCTGGTTGTTTAAAAAGTGTGAAGCATGTATACAAATTTTTGTAATTCCAACATTGCACACGTGATGTGGAGGTAAGTAGCCTCAAATGAAAAGCAAATACCTGCATTAAAGCACATCTTTCATTTCAGTTTCGTATCAAATATATTGTGTTGGTGTCTAGTGTGAAAATGCTAATTTTCAATTTCCCAATATTTATGGGCCTGTCTTTATAAAATATCAATGTCCAAAAAGTTGTTCTGTTTGGCCCAAATTAAATGCACATTTGAATCTCAAAAATTCTTCTGGATTATAGTCACCATTGTTTATTGTGATGGGAATGAGAGCTTTGCATGTCAGCTATTGTTAAATAAAACGGTGACAACAGTTTAAAAAAAAAAGCATAGATTTAGCCTTCAAATTAAAAAAATTAAGAGATTGAGTAGTTCCTTTGCGACACACAAATGCTCGATGGGATTATACGAAAATACACGTCTAATCCAGTATTTATCTTTCTCCTTGAGTATCATCTTTTATTTAATTTTTTTACATTAAATTCTTGTGAACAAAGCATCTTTTATTCTGCATAACTTCCACACACAGTATGTTACTAATTTAAATTGAAAGAACATCAATTCTAATCAGATATTGTTACATTTCTTTCAAGATGCTCAAAGGATTTTTGTTCAACTGGCAAATTATGTAACACAGTTACAACTGCAGGGATTTTGTGTTGAAGTAGAGTGTGTGTGTGTGTGTGTGTGTGTGTGTTGTCTCCCACGCGAAGAAAAACAAACCCAACTACAATAATTGTTCAGTACATTCTGAAAGTGGTTTAGTGGTCTGAATTATACATGTTTAATAAGAGTACAACAGAAACAGACACCGTGATGATCTAACCATCGGCTTCTTTGTGGGATAGTTTTTGTCTCCTTTATGAGAACTGCATCGAGACTGAGAACTGGACAGGGAAGCGTTCAAAATACAAATGACGGCAACATTTGAACAATGACATGGTGCAATTGTGCAATCCTGCCACTTGGAAGGTGAAACACACCACAAAGTATTGTAACTTTTTACATTGTTTTTTTACTATAGCTGAGAAATAACCCAGAACATTTCTGTGACCCTTGCCACAAAATAATTTGACTGTCATTAACAAAAATCTTTACTATTACAAACAAATGACTATGGCCAACAGCCTGTCATTGACTGATGAGATATAAGTCACGTTTCACCCACAGGCCGCTAGGTTAGGTTTCACCACACCTGTGACCTGAGTGAGCTTAAACGCTATGGAAAATTTATGAAAGGATCTCTCTGCCCTACCAAAAATATCATTATTATTGTAAGCCGGTGTGACAATTCGTACAGTTTGAAGATAAACATTATTTAAATGTATGAAATGTTAACCTAAATAATTATTCGATAAACGTTTATTGCGCAACAAGTTAAATAAAAATTAAATGGAAATGAGATGAAAGTAAAAGGTGAAATACAAATATATTTTATTTGGAAATTAAATACAACTAACCTTAAATATACTGTGGTTGACAGAGAAAGTTTGACAGGTTTCTGTATTTTATTTTTTATTTTGATTTTACAGTTTAATTCAGTAATTATTTCTCGTATCACCAGAGGGAGCCCATTTACCACGACTGCCTCTTGTACCGCACTTTGAAAACCATCGTCGTCACATTTTATTCCACTGTCGAAGATTATGTAAATTCAACTAAAAAAATGGAACACACACACATCACTTTACAGTGTATTAAAAAAGTCTACAAAGCAAGCGTCTCACTAGGTTTTATGCACGTGTGTGTGTGTGTGTGTGTGTTTGTGTGTGTGTGTTGAATTCATCATTTTCTAGTGTTCCACATTCACAGACACCCACACAAAAGTGCAATATTAAGTAATTCTCAGCCATGTATAAATTTCTAAAACATTTAATGACTCTTAGGCACGTTGACGTCAATCAAAACGAACTCTCTGCTTCCAATGGTAAATTAGTAAGAGTGCTGCTGAGGAAGTGTTGGAACAAAATCCAGAGATCAATCATGAAGCCGTGTTCAGGATGTTCCAAAATGTGTGCAATTTAATTGCAGTTTCAATGTTGCATTTTAATCCAACAAACTCCTGCATTGAAGCCAAACCCCCCTGCACGTCATTCAAACGACATTTTATTCTCATATCGATGTCAGTATATCTATTTTCATTATTCAATAACAACACATTTCCCTCCTCACCCGGTATCTTAGTGCAGATAAACATTATAAATACAAAACTCTTGTGAATCTCAACACACAGACTGGAAGCAACTGCTTATTTACATTTTTTTTTTTTGCTTTTTCTGCTTCAAAACACTCTTTTCAATCATCCTTAGAGGAAAAACTACTATGTCTAATAACAGTAGGTCATTTGAATTTCACTCATTTTTCAGATAATGCACAAATAAAAACATCTTATTTTCAAAAGACTGAACCAGATTTTATGTGAAAATCAGGAATAGTAGCTTAGTGTAATGCTGTGCCATTTCAGTCCTCCATTCGAATGAAGTGTGAATGCTAGTCAATTTAGCAACAGCACAGGAAAGCGGAGCATTTCCCTCTTTTAAAGTGCTACAAATAATTCAAAGTTCACTCGACAGACACTCTAATAAGAGGACATATACAATGTTCACAGGTCAGGTATCAAAAGGTTTCACTTTTTAATGAAACAGAGGTGAAAGATTCCGTCTGCGTCAGTGAGGCGTGAGCAATACCGCGTTAAGGTAACACTAGAGAGCAGCACTATTGCCAAAATGTGCAAGCAATCTATGAAGAGAAATGAAAAGCAAGTGAATGCAAAAAATTCCCATGCACGGAGATACATGATTACACATAGACTGCTACATACTGTAGTTCCTAAGTGATGTTTTTCCTCTGGCTCTAGCAACAGAAAAAGTTAGAATAGATGTTGCCCTTTTCAACAGACCAGGGGAGATTTTGTATCCTCCGGACTGCTTCTGACATCAATATTCAGCTCTGTAGGAATGTTTTATCCAGCTTCAACATGAGTTTCCCGTTAGTCTTTTTTTTTTTTTTTTTTTTGTGCTGCATTTTGTCGACCGTCATCAATCCAAGCCGGCTTTTGATGATTCAGAATCACCATGAAAATGGGGATCGAAAAATCATTTGGTTTGAGTCACTTCTGTCCTCTCTATTCATCATCACACAAAAAGAACTTTTCTTGCAATCTGAGGTCATTAGGAGTTTTCTTGTCCTTGGGTTTTTTTAAAAGTGGGTGCCTGAGTGGTTGTCACGTGGTCTGAAAAGGAGCCCAAAGTAAGAATGTATGTCCGTCCAAACATTTGACACACTGGGCAGCTTGATGTTCAAATGCTGTTCAATGACGATCATTTTAATATATAGTTTAAACCGATTTATTCGTACACTGGCCAAAAGTTGAGTTAAAATGAATGTGTTGAGTGTCTGCTGTCTGGAAAGTGGCAAAATAAGTCCTGTTAAGAGATGTCAAGGACAAATTTCATATTTGTTTTTCCATCCTGATAATTATTGAAAATTCCCCATCAGCCATTCATTTTCTATTCACTCATCCTCATTTGGGTCGCGAGGTCATTTGTTGTTCTGTGACCTAACCCAGCTGACTTTTGTATTCGTGCACTCTTGCTATTCTACATTCTACACGTGTATATCTCAGTATTGAGTGGAAAAGATTCGATTTTATTGGAAACTTTTTTTCATTTTAAGGGTCACAAAGGAAAACATAACCTCTAGATACAAACACAGCATACTGCCGAACGGGACACGAATGGCTGTTTTATATTGCAAAACACAACACTTGGGGTTTGTGTTGTTTTTGTGAAAAAGATGAGTGGCACAAAACCGTAACCACACGAATGCTGGAATTCCACAAAATAAGTTTATTTGAGCTGCAACTTTTAAAGCCCAGTTGCAAACCATGTTTTTGTTCATATGTGAACCAAACAAAAAGGCCACGTTACCTGTTTCATACAGGGTGAATTGTTTGACAAAATAAAAGAGGAGCTATGTCGGACACCAAACAGACAACGTTGCTTCTTGATGACACTCAGTCAGTAAACTGCATAACCCAAATCACTATCACATCAACAGTTGGACTGCCGTAATTAGTGGATCGTGCAAATGTGAAGTTGGGGTCTCAAGGATAGGGATAACATCGTCTGGAAGTACCGTATTTACTACAAGGCGCACCTAAAAGCCTTTAATTTTCTCAAAAGTTGACAATGCGCCTTAAAATGCGGTGGACCTTATGTATGAAAGTTTTAAAATAAGCGATTCATTGAAGGTGCGCCTTATGATGCGGTGCGCATTATAGTGCGGAAAATACGGTACTTTAGTTAGAAATAAAGATAGCGGTGCAACAGTATCAGTAAATTCAGCATTTTGCATCCTTGTTCATTTTAATATTAGATGACGAGTTCTATATTCTCCAATGCCCTGAAATGGGGATTTGATGTTATTTGTGACTAAATGTGAAGCAACCTCTTAGAGGTGGAGTTAAGTGTAAGTGTTCTCTTATTTCTACTGTACAATGTTGTGGTGTGTAAACTTGATGAATTAACCATTTTAGATGTTAAGGTGTTTTCGGTTTTAGATTTTAGTTTATTTCACAAGATACTAAAGTATAATAAGAAATGTTGATACAAAAAAGTCCAAATAAAACTATTTGGATGTGCTTACTTCCCTCCCTGCATGACTAAGGTATCAGATCTGGACTCGGTCTCAGCAGTGACTTGGACTCAGTTGCACAAAAAAGGGAATGGGACTTTCCTACTTCAGTTATTTGGAACGGAGCATGGAGATAAAACACTGTGTAGCAAGCCACATGCTGTTTCACCAAGCCTCAAGACATGTTTTGGTAAACTTCCATTACAATAATCCTCGCCCTAATTTCCATCAGAACACCTCACCTCAACTGCAATTGATTAAAAAAAATGTACCTGGCCAATATTTACAGAGTCCATCCATTTTCTTTGATGCTTATCCTCACGAGGGTCACGGGGAGTGCTGGAGCCTATCCCATCTGTCAACGGACAGGAGGCGGGGTACACCCTTAACTGATTGCTAGCCAATCGCAGGGCACATCAAGATAAACAGCTACACTCACAATCACACCTACGGGCAATTTAGAGTGTCCAATTAATGTTGAATGTTTTGGGGATTAGGAAGGAAACTGGAATGCCCAGAGAAAACTCACACAGGCACGGGGAGAACATGCGAACTCCACACAGGTGTGGCCGGGATCGAACCAGAGTCCTCAGAACTGTGAGGCCAACGCTTTACGAGCTTTACCACTGTGCTGCCTATTTTTGTTTACAGAAATGTATGCGTTAATTCAGGGCTTTGAAGTCAACGATACATTTTGAACATTGAATATGCATACAGAGAGAGGGTATGAATAATTTTTAGACATTTTTCGCTTTTAAGACAAAATGCTAAAAAAAAAAGAAAAAATATATTTCAAGCTATTAACTTTTTTTTTCATCTAAGCAAAATCCATTCATCAAAAATAACCTTTTTCACTTTAACTGAACATTTGGCCAGTGTATAAGTAATTTATGCTTAGCTGCAAGTAACATTCTAGGTATTGACATCGTTATAATCAAAGTATTTTATTATTATTATTATTACTATTGTATATGGCAGTCCACAGCCAGATTGCCTTTAGTGGCTGTCGGTGCACAACTCATGTGAAACACAGCAGTGCAGAATAAATCAAAACAAATCTCAAGAGCTATCATTTTAGGTCACAGAAATTAATAAATACCGTTGATATAACCCACACACGCATGTTTAGGTCGTGCGGCTGGATGTCTCGGACGGTCTCACCCGCGTGCACGCATTGTTCAGTTTGTGTCATATGGCAGGATATCAGAAGTCTGCTAACTCCATGTCTTTCTTGAGAGGCCCCCGTGTTCTTGTGGCTCACTGCTGTTGCTGCTTCAGGCTGCAAAGCGAACAAACACAGAAATTATTTTGTTAGCCTCGTTTGGTGTCTGATGTTGGTTCGTCTGACAAGAAATGTCTGTTTTTGCCGGGGGCAACATGGATGGAGCCCACAAGGGAGAAAGCAATTCTGTTTGTAGCACGCTAAGGAACACGGCAAATAATCTAATTTACCTTTATTCCAAGTCGGCTGCCATTCAAAGGTTGAGAAGGCTAAGTGTTGAAACTAATTTGGACGGATGAAATATATTTCCTTTGTAATTTCATACTTTATGCACGTAATCACTTTTCACAATATTTAACCTGGCTGTACTTCAAGTGAAAACAAAAAGCACAGCTACAATGCACAAATCCTTCGGTTGATTTGCATTGCGGGTGCCGCAATTGCCGTAAAGGTGACCTTTTTTACATAAAGCTGCCGATTGTTTGTCATAATGGAAGAAGTCCCCGTGGCTGCATTCTGCTGTGAAACAAAGCACCTCACACTTCATTCAAAACAAAGAGATGAATTACGCCGAAGCAAACCCACTTAATCAAGCATTTTTAATCACATTTGGACTCCCTGCAGAGTAGTGAGATTTAAAGGATCCATTATCATGACTAATGCTGCTCTTTTGAGCGTAGCTAAATTTAATAAACGACAGAGGTGCTCAATTGATGGGTCGCGACCCAAAACGTCACAGGTGGATTGTTGCCAGCTCGTTTTATTGTATTTATTCATTTTAATGAATGGTTGTATTGCTTGCTTTACTTGGCCATTAAAATTCCAACTAGTATGCAACAGTCTACCTACTAGTCATAGCTTTGGTCATTGGATTAGTGTTGCTGTCATTTTCCAATTCTCAGAGTAGAGCATAATTGTATGTTCCAAGTGGGGTACTTAAAATGTGTACATTTGTTTTTTGTGTGATGTTTAGTGGTTTGGTGGATTGTTGCAAATATCACCAGTAACCAGTGAAGCCGGTACAAACTAACGGGTTATTCCAGAATTTTGCCATTTTGAGTAACGTGCAAAGTAACTACTTTTTATTTTCCTTTTGGAAAACTTTTGTGACAGTTAGGAATACCAAATTGTTACTTAAATGAAGGTAAATAAAGGTTTTATGACGATAGTTTGAACCTGAGACTTATTTCACTTTCCATTAATATGCTGTGGGATTTTTATTTTTTTGTAATTAGAAGAGCAACAGTTAATACCCTGGAGGAGAAATGCTTAATGCCAACATTAACTTTATTGTTGTTGATGTTTTTTCAAATTCAAAATCCAAACCAATGTACGGTGTTGGCACTTATGTCCGGCCGTAAACTTTTTTTTTTTTTTTTTTGAGTAAATTCAGTCAGACTTTTTTTGTTTCTTCTAATATTAAGGCTATCTTTAGAAATTTCAATGTGAACATATTGTAGTATATTTCTATTTCTGATGTAAATAAAATTATGTAGACCTGGAGAATAAATGGTTCAGGAAATGAGACTCCAGACAAGAATGGAAGGGAATATTTAATCTTGTGATGTACCCTGAAAGTAAGGGGGTGGGGGGGGGGGCACATGGGCGAAGCAGTTCATTTTCAACTTTGTATCAATTCAGCATGAGGAAGAGATTGAAGATAGTGTGGAAGTGGGTTCACAGTCTGGGCATGGCTGTTGGGGTCCTCACTGAATTTAACTGCTAAACTAAACTAACTTAATTGCTGCTTAGACAAAATCTAATGCAATGACTCGAGCAAAGTGAGTTAGATGTTGTATAAGCTTGTGCTGAATGCAAATGCCCCATCTATGCTTCTCATTACATTTATAAAAAAAGAAAAAGGAAGTAAGGACCATGAACAGCCATGATGCCTGATTTAAATCTACTTGTTTTTGGGCAAATATCTGCCTCAGTTTCTTATCATGATCTTTCCCTCTTAGGGATATCTGTTCTCTCTATCTAGCTATCTGTACCCCAAAACAATTCAAGCTGCAAGATTCTTGCACTCAGACGTGAGCCTACAGCTCTAAATGAATCCTAACATAAGAGAAAAGGTGTAGGGGTTACTGGTCTAACCAACATGAGCAGGACGGATGCCGACAGGTACTACCGAGTGTGTGTCTAAACATTCCAATTAGGACACAAAAAGAGTTGTGATTTTTGGTTGGTGCTGCGGGTGGATGGATTTGGGACATTTTATTCCACATGTACAGAGACCCTCTCCCACCGCCTCAAGTCTCACTTTGTTTGCCTCTTTGAGCAAAAGTGAAAACTGAAAAGGTGGTACAAATAGAAAACCACCTCACAAATACTGTGCGGCATGGCTGTTGTGACATGCAAGCAATTGAAGAATTAAACCAAGAGACAATATACAGTGGAGGAAATTGAGTGGGCACTGAAAGGAGCCGTGGGGGCGGTCTCCAAGTGATCACGTCATGGTGCAGGTATTTGTGATCTTTACATACACTGGTAGATCCATATAAAAATGTACTTTGTGCAGACTCAAGCGAATTAGTTATTGCTTTCACTCCGCCCTGTAGACTGTCTGTGCACCAGATTCAAAGGGAATGAAAGAACCACTTTGATTGGACAAGACTCAAGTCTGCCTTGAACACTCTCACATCAGCACAGACATCTCTTTTAGATGCACTGATCCACAATTTTACCAACACTGGGTCTAACCCGCCTCCACGTAGTTACACCATGACGAATTTAAGCTAATTCTGAAAATAGAACCCTACTCAGTTTCTAAGCCGCAGTCAAGAAGCTTGAAGGATTTAAGGAGTTTCTGTAACAAGGAGTGGGTCAAGGTCTTTCTGAATTGTGTGCTAATCTGTTGACAAATATTTTGTGAACATGTTGTCAACAAGGATTTCTCCAATTTTTTTTTTTTTTTTTTTTCTCTCAAGTGAGCAACCCACGAATGTCACTGGGTCGAACCTCCCAGAATTTTTTCACGGTCATCAACTTTGATAAGCTACATCTTGCTACTTTAAATGCAAGTCTTCTCACTTCACTTACTTTCAGGTGCATATTACATCAGTCCCCCCCCCCAAAAACGCCACATAAAACAATGGAAAAAGCAAAATACACGCTTAGAGTTCATATATGATCCAACCAGTTCAGGTTGTTCCCTGCCTCCTGCCTGGAGATAGCAGTGATAGGTTCCAGCTCTCTTGTGACCGTTGTGAGGATAAGCGGTGAAGAAATTGGATCCAATACGCAGCTTGCTGAGCTGGTAGAATATCCATGATGATGGTTCGAAATTCCCATCTGTACAAATACTTTGAATTGATTGACAGACTTCAGTCGAGTATTCATTAGGGGTGTAATGGTTTGTAAATTACGTAAGGAATAGAAAAATAATAATAAATCTCACACAGTAATAAGAAGTCTACCCTGTCGTCATACAGTGCAGCTCAGCGTCTGCCTAGCTGACATCATGGCTAGTGTTTTGACAGTATGTGAACGTCTTTGAAAAGGCATTACATGAATGTGAGTATCAGTGGAGCAACTTTAGTGGCATTGAGGCAGCCTCTTCCTGGCTCTTCAGATGGAGCCAAAGTAATAACAGATGCCATTTTTTTTCATAGCATAATCGGTCACGCTGTTTCAATTGTTACTGTTCTCTTCATTTTATTTCCTCACAAAAGGACATACTATAACTGTTGAACTTTCATGTATTTTAAAGATTAAACATTCAAGCTATAAACTTTAAGTTGGATATTTTCTTTTGTTTATTTGACAATCTTTTATTCCTTGAAAAATTTACTCCTTGTATTTCCTATATTTCCTCTCATTTTTTAAAAATGTAATTGAATGAGTCCCCCCCCACACACACACACACATTTTGTTCCCTTGTGGGGAATGTGAATAGAACTGTGACTTTGAAACCGAAGTATGTAGCAGACTGAACTGTGGTTGTTGGTGTACCATTGGCGACTACTACAGTATTGTTTTTGCTAAAAACAAATACTGATACAATGTCTGAATCAAGGGGGTACAGTGACAGAACAGAGGACAGGCCAAGTCAGCAAAGTCAATGTAAAGTGCAAGGCAGCAAGGTGATGGCGTACAATAGTCATGTGGTCTCTGAGGCTCCATCTTAAAAGGTTTTAAATCCATAATCTGTCCCTGAGCCATACATGTGGGAGGTGAGCTATATTAAGATGAGAAAATGAAAACGAGAGAGCGCATACACGCCAAGGTCACCTTGGCACCCTGCATTTGGGTTTCTTTGTGCCAGGTAAATGGTGCCAGTTGCTACAGGTGACAGGATTAAGGTGTGCCACCCCTCAATAATGTCATGGATAGATGTGCTATGGGCTGGGATATTCTGTGTTAAGAACTGTGTGTTTCTTTCTCCCAAGCAAGCACGAAAAGAACATGCAATGTGTGTGAGTGGTAGATGAGATACATACTGCGGGCGCCATTGAAACAGGCTAATCGATAACAATGGGCCATAACACACAATTACGAATAGATTATGCAGACCTGCCCATTAGCTGGTCAATCGCAAGTGACTTCTCGCTTAGCACTCTAATCTCTCTCCCCCCTGCGCTATACCACCACCTCCCGATAAATGTACAGTAGCTGGTTTTGCAGTTGGTGCCAGCACACCCTTAGGGGGTTAAGTTAGCGTGAGCATCAACAAAGCACACTGGCCCAAAACCAGACACTAGACACTGTTGATAAACAGATGTCAGGTCAGCGGTCAGAATCATATACCTGTAAGTACCCGGCATATGGAATCTATTTTTCTTCTTGGGGATGTAAAACTAGTTGGTTAGTATTGTTTTGGCTGTAATATTGGGATTCTGTCACTTTCTTACAAAAATTCCTCATTTATCATTCAAAATGGCAAAATACAATATTTTGTTAGTTAAAAATTACTGCAAGACGGGGAAAAAAAAAAGTTTTTGATTGGCCTTTACACCCATGTACGAAACGCCTAAAGAGGAAAGATTTTAATGAATGCCAGAATACTGCACCTTTGCACTTATGAGCTCAGATAGCTAATAGTCAGCCTTCTTTTAAAAGTGCTAACACAGAACATTGCCATTTGGCTGCAGAAGTCAGTGTTTATGCCAGAGGCTCTCGCAAGGGAACAAAGATTTATGGTGTCTTCTACGAAAGCTATAGGAGAAAAACAAGTTAGATTTGTTTCCGATTGCGACTCCTTAAAGAGGCAGCAGGAACTGCAGTAAGTTTGACGACATTTTTAATTCTTTAAAAAGGAAGGAAATGTGGAGAAAACTGTTAGACCTATCCCACCCTGTATGGAATGTGGGATTGTAATCCCTGTCGTCTTATCTTTTCATTTTTCTCGTTGCAGTTGACCAATTACTTTACCTGTGCGTCTTCACTGCATCCAGGTAAGCACTCTGGCATCACTGCAGCACATTGAGTGAGAAAATGACCTGCCAAATACATCTAGTTATATCTGTCCCGTTATCTTCCAAAACCGCTCCAATTACAGCGAGCCGTCTGCTGCGACGGAGTAAAGGGAGAATGGAGTGTTTCAAATGACCTGCAGCTGACGGTGAGTAAAACACATGTGTGGGACAGATAAAGAAGGCTGGCGGATAAACACATCCAGCTGTTTCGAGGAGCAGCAAAATCTGTTGTGGATTTACCAATGACACATCCCAAACGTCTTAACACGTGCAGCCATAAATAGAGCTAGAAGAACAGAGTTTTTCTGCTTGTTTCCTCAGTGAGTGCAAATCTCCAGTTATAGTCAGTGGTGCTCTCATCTCCTCTGTACGATCTTAAACTCCTAAAAGAGTACTAACAACAAACTTATTTTTTCTGACATGCATTATGGACATTTTGTCCACATTCACATTTTATGTCAAAAACCTTTTCATTTTTCTTTTTTTTTGTGACGAGACAAAGTGTTGCATTAACTTTAATATGACTGTGCTTATTCTAAAACCTCTATAAAAGTCAAAAACAAATCCAGAATATTACATTACAAAAAAAACATCCCATTTTTGTTTTGTTCATTGGTTTGCATAATCAACATGGTGCTGCAGTTTTGTTCAGCAAAAATAATTTTGATTGGCTCAGCTCAAGTCTTTTATCTGTATGTGGAAAGAAGTGTGTACCGTTATTTTCAGCCTGTAAGCCGCAACTTTTTTCCACACACTTTTAACCCTGCGGTTTATGCGGTGATGCGGCTAATTTGTGCATTTTTTTTACTAACAGCCGCGAGGGGGCACTTGAGTGGAAAAGGTAACCGTCAGTGACTTTTACCGGTCCGGCCCTGTTAGTGCTACACTAGCGTGTTACTGCCGTGTCTCAGTGATTATTACCAATCTGTTTTTTTTTTTTAAACCGGCCCTGTTAGCGCCACCGCGCGAGAGTTAGCATTAGCGTGGCGGCACTAGCGTTAGTGTTAGTACGCACGACGGTGCTCGCGTTAAACTGTGTGTACAGTCTTTCTAAATATCTCGTGTTTCAATGCGGCCACTTGCAGCTTTTGCACGGCTGCAGCCTATGTATGTACCAAATGCTATTTCCTTTACAAATGTACTGGGTGAGGCTTATAATCAGGTGTGCTTTGTAGGCCGGGGATTACGGTAGTTACGACGAAGCGAACTATAACTTTGTAGGATGTTTGTATTTAGTGACATATTCAGCGTCTAATTGGTCGCACAGTGTCTCTTAGCGGGATGGCAACTATGTAAGCAAATGGAATATGATATTGAAATTGTCCTTTACTATTAATTAAAAAGTATGTTTTTCTTTTCTCTTGATTCGGTTCAGCTATTATGCCTTTTGAGGAAATCACTTTCTTCAGACATCTCATCGATTTAAAATGTTAATCCGTTTCAGGTTTATGATGGGGATTGGCACAATAATCCATCAATCATGTGAAATGGTTTCTTGATTGATCAGGTCTCGAAGCAAGTGAAACAAAATGGAGTGCGCGACTCACATAGAGGCTCTGTGTTGATTCCACATTCACGAGTATGGTGTGGGAAAAATATCACTTGTGGATGTTGGGCTACAGACAAATTTTCTGGGTTGCATTATTCAGATGTAACGCCCCCGCGACCCGACCTTGGATAAGCAGTAGAAAATGGATGGTTGGATAATGACTGGTCTCAGAATCTTGAGAGAGACTCGTTAAATTATAAATTGTTTTACTAATTTTCCCCATACTTGATCAAGAAAATGTAATGAAATGCCCCCTTTTGCTTTGAAATGTGTTTGAAAGCCTAAAAATGCATTTGATAAGATAATATAAGATAATATAAGATAATTTTATTGCGTAAATTGGGAAATTTTATTTTGTTTTTTAACAAAATAGCCCAAAATAAGGAATGCATGTCTCCAAAAATATGTTGAGTTGTGATGTTTGCGTTCATGTCATGGAGGCCATAACTCAGGCGAAACAGAGTTCATCACACGTGGAGTCTGTCACCTTATTTTTTCACTCACAGTCCCTTTGAGCTTGTCTCATGAGTGTATTTTCAGCAAAATTGAAACTTGGCTAAGTGTGCTGCACTATACAACCTGACAGGGGCTTTACATGTTATCATATCATGAGCCAAATTGTACGACAAAACTACACACTTATCCGCTATTGCCTGGAGTGTGCTTATAGTCGTCCGATTTAGACAAAAGTGGTCTAAACGTCCTGTATTTTGGCCAGTTAGACCACAATAGAGTTTTAAGGACTTAGTATAAGTGTAATTTTTAGTTAATTTTGTCTGTATTTGCCCAAGACTGCCCTCTTTCTTCTGATTTATTGCCTTTGTGGAGAAGACACACTTGTGAGAATGTGTGTTGGTTTTGATGACTGCACTGGCTCTGGATCGGCGAAGTTGGCGCACATCTTTGCTATTGACGTAGAAAAGATTGAGAAAATTTGAATTATCTGTTTGCAAGCCTCTTAGCAGAAAAACATCTGAAACTCTAATAACAGTAATTCATATTTCACATTTATTGAGGCACCAGACGTAATATTCGTCCATCCAAATTCTGAACTGGTCGCGGGAGTTCTCAAGCCTATCCCAACTATTTTTGGGCAGGAGGCGGGGTACACCCTAAATTAGTTGCCAGACAATTGCAGGGCTTCTAAAAACAAACAACCATTCACACTCTCAATCATACCTAAGGGCAATTTAGACTGTCCAATTAATGTTGCATGTTTTTGGGATGTGAGAGGAAACCGGACTGCCCGGAGTAAACCCCACGCAGGCACGTGGAGAACATGCAATCTCCATTAGACATATTGAATACCAAAATACTATAAAAAGTTGGTTTGGCAAGATACATCCCCTTTCACAAAGTCAAGCACACAAATTGAGTAACACCTGAGTGGAAGTGAGCAGAGAAAATGAAGTTGATGAAGTAGAAGCAATTGGTCTTGTTCCGATCCCAAGAGGATAAAAGTGGGGTTGGCGTTATTTCCACCACGACTTTTGCAACTGAGCCGACACATTGTGCCTTTGCAATGTAAGGGCTGCACACTGTTAAAAATGTTCTTCTAGTGGCTCTCATGGACTTTTTCACACTTCACTGTAAGTCTGCAATGTCTGTTATGTTCCATCTGGCTATATATATATATATATATATATATATATATAGAGTATCTGTCTCTCTTGCTCTCTCTTTCTCTCATATACATAGCATCAATTCAATCATGTGGAACTCCTCAAGAATGAGACTGTATATTAGTTTCTTCTCCTCATTGTACCTTGAAAAAAATTGCAAGCGCCCACCTTCCTATGTTCTTCTGTCTCCTTTGCAATATCTGCGCCTGTTGGTCTCTGACACAGTCTTTGTACTGCGCCGCGTCTCTCTGGCCATCTGTCAGACGTTGTCTGCGGCGTGTTCTACCTTTGCTTTGTTTATGAAGCTCTCCAATAAACTCTTTTCAGTGTCTCAGCGACCTTCTCCGCTTTACCGCAGGAAAAGTAACGTATCTGAGATTTATGAGTCAATGCTTTGAATTACAGCCCATGTACAGAAACATTGCAATTTGGGAAATTAGCCCTCAACCCTGCCAATTAACCCTTGTCTATCCACAGTATGCGTTTGCCTACTGTCTTACAACTAGTTATTTGCAGTACAAGTACATTGGTACCTTGATCGCCCCAGAAATTGTACAATTTGGAGTTTGAGAAAGTACAGGGTGTTCCAAATGTCACTATATGGTACACCTCTTCTTTTTGTCCATTTCATTTAAAGCATCATTGAGACCGATGTGAAACTATCGGCATTTGACAACTTCTGCTTTGTAGTTGTTGTAAGCATATCGTGGCTGGCCATTTGGATGGATGTTTGTGTGGTTGTGTGTTGATGTAGATTTTAACTTCTCATATTAGGAGTTGTCCGCTGACGCTTTAGCTGCCCTGTGCTTGTCACCCATGATCAATGTATTTGATTATAAAGCCACGGATGGGTCGTGATACATTTTATTCGATATCTTTGCTCAATGAAGTTATTAAAAATAATCACAGCGGCGTGAATATGAGCACAGTCATGCAGTCTATTATGAAAGCCTCTGATTGGTGTGATGAATTAGATCAAAATGTAATTCTGTGCTTAACTACTTTTCAGCAGTTTTGTTGAAATAGCAGGTCAGCCGCTAATGTCAGCAAATGTGTGCAATAACAGAAAATATATGGAGTTTTTTTTTTGTTGTTAAATTCTCAGCAGCAGGATGGGATGGCAACTGACCATGTATCACACTATATGTGATGGAGGAGAAATCCATGACTGTGGTTTAAATTATATTGTATCAAAAAAGGCTGCAAATATATTCACTGGGGGTAAAAAAAAAAAAAAAAATCCAAGACACTGCATGAAGTACAGTGGAGAGAAGCCTACATCCGGAAATCCACACTGGCATAGTATGCCTATAGCCACGCTAGTAGCTATCTCATGGCAAATGCATAATGTCTCTTCTGTCCCATTATTTCGGCTGCTGTATGCATTTTTGTTCATAAACAACCCAAATCCATTTTAGTATTAATTACTTACAAGGGGAAAAAATATGACATTTAGCAACACTTGACACGATGACCAGTGCTCGAATGTTTCGCATTTTATGACAAAGACTAGTTCACCATACAATAAAACACTGAAAGTGATGTCAGCAAGTTTGCAAGCTATTAATTGCGTAACATTTTGCATGTTTATCACACCGCTGTCAAATCATGCTCGGTCCTCTATAGGCCAGAAATGAGATTTTACTTCGCTTCACTTCACCGGCCAAGAAGCCATCACAGTGAACACACGCACACAAACACACACCTCCTCTTGTTCAGATCAAATGCCTCGTAGGTCGTTTGTCCTCACACGCTACAATGAGCCGTTGTACTCACTTGTTCTGATGTTTGGAGCCCTGGAGGTGTGCATGGTACTGCTCGATGGAGTTGAGGACCACGCTGCAGACGCTGCAGGAATAACTGCTGCGCAGCCCTGGAGGGACGTTAAACACACAAGTCACAGTTAGGACGCTTACAAAGATGTACGGGCTCATTTAAAGACCCTTAAAAAAAAAGCTATCATCTTTATCATCATCGTTATCGGCAGAAGCCAGGGCAACCGGCATAATAATAGGTACCTTAAATCTTTAATTGGTTGGTATTAAAATATATATTCAGCCATCCATCCATCTTTCCATTTTCTGAGACTCTTATGCTCACTTGTGTGGCCCTTGTGAGGATATGTGGCTAAGAAAATGGATGGATGGATATATATATATAGTTGTACAAGCAGACAGACAGTCTCATACATATCCCTTGAATATAATAAAACACTTTTAAAACACTCTACTTTCATTTTAAAACTTGAATTGCCACTCGGGTATAAAATTAAATCAAGATCCTTCCAGTCCTGCATTTTCTATCGCGCTCGTCCTGTTCATGAGTGACCTGGAGCATGAGCCAACAAACTTTGGGTGAGAAGCTGGGTACACCCTGGACTGGTCTTCTTTATATTGCACTACTATTCACAGTTGTCTTTACACTTGTGGGCATTGTCAAAAACGTCTTCCATGAACCTAAAATGTAGGCTTTAGGAATGTGGTGAGAACATGAAAACTTAGCACAAGAGGGCCAGAGCTGGGATTTGAACCCATACCTTAGACCTCTGAAGTAGGCATACTAACTACTATCTTGCCACTCTGCCTTTGTAAAACGTTACGCATCACATCAGTCGACAGCTTTACTCGGGGCTCCTTCTTGTTAAAGAGGAGAAATAAGTGGAATCAAATCCACAACGCGATCCAGAAAACCCAAATGAAAAGTCACAAGTTCACAAAAAGCTGGTTGATGCCAGCCCTGTCTCAGTGACCTCAAGCCACAGGAATAAAATGGAGCAAGGTACAACTCGCAAGTTCTGACTGTTATGTCACTTAAATAGTCCTTAACAGTTGATAAAAGCACAAGGCCACCAGTTTTTCCCTTCCACTTCCTCAACTTAAACTTAAGTGTGGAGATTCTTCTTTTTTTATCCTGCGTAGAAAAAGTATAGTACAAAAAAAGCACATGTAGGGTTAATCTTTGGGTGCTGGCTGAATTGAGGCCTAGTGAGCTGCGCTGGTGGTCTATAACTGTTGAAACTTTAAATCGTATTTGAACTCCAAATCGCACTTTTGGGAGATTTAGACTTCAAAGTACGAAGTGAAACGACGCCAAATAAGCACCCGTTTTCCATTCCGCACAGCAGGCTAATTTTCCTAATTGGGTTGCATCTGGAGAAAAATTTTATTCTCTCAATCATTAGGAGAAAGCTGGTTCCATTTTTAGATCACAGTGTGTGTGTGTGTGTGTGTGTGTGCGCGCGTGTGTGTGTGCTTTCAAGCTGCTGAATCCTCAACAAGGTGAGGAAAGGGGGTTGCAGTCAGCTGCGTGTCAGATGGTGCATCACTTTGCTGTGCTTGTGCACACATCGTTGGTGAATGTGTGCTCGAGCGCGTGCAGCTAAGACCCAGATGTGAGCAAACTGGAGGGCTTGCAGGTGGTCGAGATGAACGCGTCTCCCCAAAATAGATAAATGAAGATGGCGGCGGAAAGCAGCGATAAGAGGGTTAGGTAGAACGGGAGAGTCCTGGGAAGATTTACAGCAGGCAGTGAAACGGGGAGATAGGATAGAAGATGGAATTGTGGGGAAGGAGGAAGAGTTGTTACGCTCAACATGTTGCACCGCTCGAGAAAGAAGCTAACATCACGGTCTACGCATTCGTTCACTGCTTCTTCTTGTCAGCAGCATGAATACATTAACATGAAAAACACCAGTCACAGAAGATGGGAACCCTTTGTTTGTAAAACGTTCGGCAATCCTGGCACCGGCTGAGGCCAATATAGACACCACCCAACTGGTATTGGTGGAAAACCGTGAATTGGAAATATAACAGAGTAAAGCAACTCACGGTGCTAAACGTGGTTTAAACGAAGCAACATTTTTGCACAGCCATCCACTGGCAATCATTCCCAACTATTTCAGCAATGAACTGGCTGGCTGGACAAAAGTACTTGGACACAGTTGGAGTCTTTCCTGCTTTTGAGGACTCCACTTACTTGACGGAAACTTCCCGGGGATATTCTTTTTTTCACGAAAGAGTCTACACCAAAAAGTCTCAAAAAAACAAACACATGCACTAGAGATTTGTTAGGTGATGTCACATGATATTCTGATGTCACACACTGAAAATTTGTACAACATTGAAGGCATTTTTATTCCCAAATGTTTTAGTTGCACATGCATCAATTTTATGAGCTTTGAGGCAGTGCTTCACTTCCTTTCTTCGACAAAATGTCATTACTCTTAATGATGGGACTATTAACTTGAGGGGACAAAAGAACTCAATGACCAGCCTATCTTTTTTTTTTTTTTATTGCATTTCACTCCCATCTTATTCTATACCACAGTTAGGATTACACAAAGAGGTCTGCTCTTTTATACGCTTTTCAAAGATTAAGTATGGTTCTTGCCTCTGTGAGGAAGCTCTTAGCGTGATTGACAGAATGGCCCTGATCTCTGAGATAGGAAATTAGCTACCTCTGTGGTCCTTGTTTATATACAATGACACAGTCGCTTGGTTAGTCAAGCAGTTTTGGTTTAAAAGACCACAGCGTGGACTAATCCATGTAAATGACGTGTACGACACAGTGACTGCGTGTGGGTAAGTGTAGTGAATTTATGCAGGCACGAGGAGTATTTTGTGAGGGCGTTTTAAGCCTTGTTAATTACATAAAACAGTGACAGTGACAGAAACGGGGCTGGGGGTGGGGGGTATAATGAAGGCTGTTGTCTAGCATACAGCCTCCTAGCAGTTCTGGCAACATGGGTATGGAGACTTTTTGCAATCCTTCACGAAAAGTAATAATGTAGTGCACAAAAAATGGAGAGTATTGTGCTCTTTCAAAAATGTTGCGCTTTGGGTGTCTGAAGCGCTTTCACTCTGCTAACGAAATCTTAATGGGCCATTCAGTGCACGTTGCAAATTGGCCGTTCGCTCACGACCCTCTGCCAAGGAATAACTGCCTTGTTTCTCTTATAAAGGAGTTTTTTTTTACCAAGTGCTCAGTCCTTACAATCATGGAATCTAGTGCTGCTGTCAAGATACTTCCTTTAATAGAAGGATGGGGTGACTCGGGAGGTGAATAAGAAAATGAGCCTTCAACACGCTGTTTAACCACCATCTGTAAATATCAGTGTGGATCATTTTCAAGGTACTTTCCACCTTCTGGTGGGACAACTTAATGAGGAGTAGTCATCTTTTAATTGTATGTAGGATATAGAGCTCCTTGCAGCACGAATGATTTATTATTATCCAATGTCTTGCTTAATTAAATGCCAACTGAATGTAAATCGTCCTATTGAGAGTAAGTGTAGGCATTATAATTAACCTGGTGCCTTGGCTTAAGAGTCTAATTTGTTTCCTGACCGCATTTGTAACTTAAAACGCTTGTACCTCAAATCATCTTTCCGGATTGCAATCAATGGAAATGCTATTTAACGGGTAAAGCACCCAATGACAGTGACATTTTTGTAATGTGATGAAAAATTGCACTCGACAGTATTGTACTTTGTTTTTCCTGCATCATGATCTCATGTTTTCATTCATTGTGCTGCTTCTACGGGTGTGTGGGCACGTCTTAATCACCGGGATGTGCTATAACACATCCAGCAATACGCCACATAGATGATCATAAAACACAGAATACTATCACAACTAAGCAGCAGTAAATTGACCCCTCCGTAGAAATTGCGTAATCCGCTTCGCTGACCAATAAGAGGCCAGAGATCTGCATAAACCACGCCCCTTGTTGTCGTCCCCCATTACCTCAGACAAAGTCGCATGGTCCAGTATAGCTTTTGTTAGCGTTTTATCACGTATTTGGGTTCCTTAACAATAGATATGGTTAAGAGGTGTTGTCACGGACTTTGTAATAGTGACGACAGGTATCCTGATAGGCTAGTTGGTGGAGTTAAATTCGTACCCTTTCCAAAACCAAAGACCGAGTGCGAAAAATGTCTTCGGTGGATCAAACTTTGTTGAAGACCGTATGATCAACTGAATCCATCGAAAATCAACCGGAACAGATATGTTTGCACGAAGGTAAGCCCTATTTTTGATTTTCAATACATGTCTCATATAAATGAATTAGCAGTTCTTCGGTTGCATAACATAGCTACGTGTGAATGATTGACACACTTGATCTGTGTTGAGCGATACTTTGCGAGGACCTGACTGCACAAACGTGTGTCTTTGTTGGCGGCTAGCGAGCTAAGCTAAACCGGACTAGCGAGTCCTAAAAGCCTTCGACGTGCACCGAGACACCAAGACTGAAGGAAGGATGTTTGAGGTCGGGACTTACGTAGGTTCGGCACTAATTCAAGAATAATTATTCAGGGGAGCGCGTGACTTTTCACAAAGAAAACGAGAGAAACTACTCCTAAATCAAGCCTCGCCTTTTTCTTTTCCTTCATACGGCGGTTCACAAACAGCTATACAGATATACATACAGATTCTGTCAATGACGAATTCGTCTTTGGTTTATAATATATTATATTATGTGGCTTCTCGGTCTTCCTCTGACTCCGGAAAGACCTCGTGCTAATATCAATGGTTTCTCCGTCGATATGCATGGAAATACCATTGAAATACCCCTCACTGAAATACTTGAAGCCCTGCTGTCTGCTCTTCAACGATATTTCACTATTCGGTAAGAATGCGAGTGAAAAATCAGCTGGTAAATCGGACAATTTCGCTCTCGACTTTTCTTCCTGCGATGCCATTTTGTCTGTTTGTCTGAGGTTAGCAACAGTGGGGTGACGTGACTTCAGGAGGTGTGGTTAAGTGCCCTGTACGGAGGGGTCAATTTAGTCTTTTTTCATAGGGAGTAATGCAGATATGTCTGTAAATAATGTTCTATGCTCTTTTAGCATGTGTAAGTGCCAATAATGGTTTGTTTCTATGTGCCCTGCGATCCACTGGCACCTGGTTCAAGGTCTTCCCAGACTCTCGGCCGGATAGGCTCTAGCAAGCTTGCAACCACAGTGAGATTAAGCGGTACAGAAAATGGATGAATAGTATTTCTGAATGTGAATTCTTGGCAATTTTCTCAGCGAAAAACGACGTTTTTACAAACAATATTCTCGGGTGTCCCTAAGAGGTTGATGACATTCTATAAACATTCTCTTTAACCGTGTTTGTTTTAATACAAGACTTCAAACATTGAGGCTAAGGAAAAGTAAGATTACGTGAACCTTTTTGTTACAAACAGTACAATTTATTGATTGCAATGTTCCTATGCAGGTGTGTGTACACCTGCTCGTACAGTGCCACAATATCACTTGAACATTATTTCCGGGAGAGGAGGTCAGCGGTGCCTCCTGACTCAGACGTCGTCATCAATTACACACTATTTTCTCTGCTTTGCTCCTTGGCCCTCTCTCGGGTCCTCGCGCTCTGGCGCTCATGCTTGGGCTCGAGATGGTTATCTCACTGCTCCTAATTCATCGCCCCGTCTCCAGAGAGAAGAGACTATCGTCTCTGTCCTGGGGGGTTTTGTACCCCTGGCGTGATTTATGTAAAGACACATCCGAGTCTGCCGGGCTCCTTGCCCAGGCGCCATCTTCCAACTGATGCAACTCCCACGTCAGACCCTGTGATCCATCTCCTCGTGTTTATGTCTTGCACCTGAATAGTCCCCCATTCTCGCCTGCATCTCATAATTGGGATGAGGATAAAAGAGAAACTATGCAAATGCACTTGTGCCGTGAGGCTTTAGCGTATGGAAGTACAAGTAAAGGTCAATATCATCAATAGAACAACAACAAGGGTGTGTAAATAAGTCACCTGTGCCTCACGGGTAGCTAATAATCATGACAGATGAGACATGACACGGTCGGTGCCCCTTGTGTTCAACACATACACACACACACACACACCACACACACACACACACACACACACACGCAGACGGCACACACAAAAACAGAAGACAGCGTGATGCAGTAGGAGGAAATGTTCCATAACTAGGATGACAGTTGGGAGAGCACAAACACCCACAAAACCAAACAGTCTTAAAACGGATCAGTACCAAATACCCAAGAATATGTCAGTCTAAAGTTCACACAAATATTTCCCACAACGTTGAGAAAATCAGACATCTAGGACATCTGTCTGAGTCCACAACAAAATGTAATATTTTTTTCAGGCCAGGCGCCATCCATACCTGAAACCGTTTTTGTAGTTTTTGCCAAAATCTCCTCACTAAGTGTGGGCTACTAAGTAATTTAAACCTGGTTTGGGGACACTTGGCACCTACAATCCAGTTAGTTTGACTAAAGTGAGCTCTCCAATCCATTCTGAAGCGTGGTACACTTCCCTGACAACGGCACACTTGGAAGAGTATGTGCCGGAACCTTTTGTTAATGCGCGGTTACCAAACCTAGACTTGTAATTAAGTGTATAAGAACCAGGATGTTGTGCAGTGCTGCATTGACTTATGAGGGCCCGTCTTACGAGAGACAGTCACCATTGCACACATTGCATCTTATCGAACGATGCAGTCAAACACCAAAATACAAAATACCACTTGCTATGCACCTACAGTAGGCCAAAACCTCCGTCCAGACACTCATATGCAGACTAACTCCCGGCCATTTTCTGGATGTCACTTACTAGGTCACGTCCCTTAAAGGCACACACAACACTTCAGCTGGCTGTGACAGTAATAACACAATAAAAGAGGATGTAAAGCAATAAACTGGTTTTATGGATTATCTGTTTTTATCCATCAAAGTGCTACTTTCCTCGACAATTTTTTTTGCTGCGTGGAACAGATTAGACATTTTGAATCATTTCAATGGGTAGAATTGATATGAGAAAATTGAGATTATTCACAGAACAACTTTAACTTTAACTTGTAAATAGTTGTGCAAGAATTAATTGGATTGACAGCAAATAATATTGTTGATTAATCATTTAAAGACCTTGTTTAACTTGAAATTGTCCAAATATTTGTAATTTCAGCCTTTCAACAGAATAAATTCTCAGCGTTTGACTTTTTTTAAATTAAAAAAATGACATTTGCAAACATCTTTGACTTGGTAAAACAGTGATAAAGATTGTTTTTTTTTTTTTTAACAGACCAAAAAAGCAACTGAATTATCGTTTGTGGAATTTTCAGTCATTTTAAATAAGTCGAAGGAAATTTAAATAAAATATCCAAGATTGAAAAAATAACAGACAGATTAATTTATTAAAATAATTTAGTTGCAGCCCTGCTCATAAGCAGAGGCACCACTACATCTTTTTCAAATGATCCTGTGTATGTATAATATTTCATTACAATAAGCATTCACCAGCTACTGACTTTTTATTTCAGAATTGTGTGAAGAGGGATACCTTTGAACCAATTTTCATTTTGATTAATTTGCTGCCAGGTAAACGTACCCTGACACATACCGACAATAATGCGAACCTCCTTGGCAGACTAATTAACCTTCCCAAACATTTCCACGACGTTGTACCCGTAGAGGCATTTAAAGTCAATTGGATGTGAGACTCCCGTGCCAATGGAAACACGTCACACGGGAAGACAAAATTCCTGACAATAGTGGCGTGATTAAAACACGCCCGAGGTGAGGCGTGATTGATGCCACGTGTAATGAATCACATCGGCACCGGGTTCAATTCTCAGACTGGCTCGCCCGCTCCTGAAAGGGAAGGCACCAAATAGATTGTGCAACGTCTTTAAGTACACAAAAACCTGCCTGTGTAAATTTCACAAAAGCAGGATGGACTGACCATTTCCAAACGTGTTCTGCACTCTGAATTGTGATTGAAATCTTGCCTAAAAAGGCAGTGGACATGGCCGAATCTGGGTCACAATGAGTGGTTGGAGGATGATATCCAACATGACACAACTTAAAGCCTCTGAGCCAGTGTAGGCGGCAACATGACTCATGCTTTTAATATGATTGGTTCCTTGAGATGATTGCTTTTGTCATGGCACCTGGAGCACACAGCCCGTGCCACAGCTTCGACGGACGGCGCTTTGGAGTTTGTACTTACTGTATGTGTGTACGTGTTGCTGTGTCATCGAGTGCTCACGAGTATGTTGGGCTGCCTACTTCAGCAGGATGACGTTAGATATTTCATCACTTGGGGAAGCAAAAGACAACGTTCAATCTGGACTGAAATGAATTCATTAAAGCTCGGACGGTCTAAAATCTAAAAATTTGCTATATATTAGAATTTGTATGAATTAAGTGGCAATTTTCTAAGTTTGTGTGTAAGACTGGCAGAAAACTAAAGAACATTGCAGCCTCATCTTGGTTAAAGTTCCCATATTTTGGCTAGAGTCAGTCTCTAAAATTGACTTAGTATAAATTGTCAATTTTGTCATACGAGTGTCCTGAAAAGTCCCCTTTGGCAGCAACTTCTGTTTTACCCAGTTTCGTATCCACTTTGCCCATATGCAGCTTTCCTCTTATTGGTTGCCTCCATGTAGAAAACCCACTTGTGAGAGCACACGTTTGGTTGACGGTGCTGGCTTGAAGGAGAAAGGGGAGGCGGAGCTCTTCGCAAGTGATATAGATCACCTTGAGAAATGTCAATGACCAAATTTCAGGCCTAGAAAAAGGTCTGGAACTCAGGAATGCGTAGATGGTTTTGATTCATACTTGTGATGGCTGTGGCTCAGTTGGTTCAGTGGGTCATCCTGTAAACAGGTCTAGATTAAGCATTATATAAATTACCATATTTAACATATTTACAGAAGTACCACATAGACAATATTCGATCGCAAATGCTAGAAAAAGTCAGTTTGGCAAAATGTCCCTTTCAAGGCAAATACTTTTTACACAAGTTTGGTTTCATATCTACCCTCATGTGGTGCATCCCTCCCATCCGTTCCATGCATACATCATACGACTTATTGCAACGGCATATCGTATTGACGGAATATTAGATTCAATATAAACTCCCCTCCAATAATATAGGGTCAGTGAGGTCAATTTATTTCATTAAATTAATTAATTTCTCACATTTAACCATTTCTTTTGAGGGTCATACATCTGATTCACAGATTGCAGAGTTTGAATTTATTTTTAATACTACCAAAGTTACTGGAACCTGTAACTGACAGGTTTGTTTTGCCAGTCAGTGCATGTCTTATTAGACTGATTCAAACACTCAATCGCGCTGAATGTCTACATTCATGTTTAGATTTGGGGTTTACCTGCAGAGACCTCATTTACACTTGTTGACGTCCATTACATTGTTGACTTGTCAAGTGTGAAACGTGAAGTTGTGCAACCTCTAGTTTGTCAAACTGATATGAAAACCACAAAACAAGATAGAGGGTGGAACATCACTTAGAGCCATTGCACAAACATTGGCTAATGTAGGAGATTAGAAAGGCCAACTTGGAATTTACTAGAAATAAATAAATACAAATTTGACCCCCAAATGTTCTAGCCGGAAATTGGATTGACTATTTATGTTTGGCCATATTTTAGTTGAACAGAGAGAGTTTATAGACAAACATTCTATTGGCATGATGAATGACCAGTTTTACAAAAGTAATCCGTGGGTTTTGAGAGCTGGAGCCAGAATTGATGGACAGAGAAAACTGACACTACTGACCTTGATTCAGTCCAAAGGTGACTCAACTGCATTTGCTCAACTTAAAATGCAAATCATCCAACCTCAAATCCTCCTCACTAAATTTGTAAAGCAGCCTTTATCATATCCCCAAAGCCTTCTATGTGAAAATAATTGGAAAGCATTTCAAGACTCTATTTAAAAGTAATTACCATAGGGTAATCCCTCTACCTTTACTAGTATGCTTGGACCGTGACTGAAAAGTTACACACTCGGGGCACTAATTCTATCCAACTGGTGGTGTGAAAACAAATCCAGAATGAAATATCTTTGAAACTTTCTCCCCTTATCGTGTTTCCCTTGAACAGAAAACACTAACACCCCTGCTGCCTTTCACTTCTCAATTTCATTGGCGGTGGGTGGTCTTCTAGGCAAGATTATGTCGACTGACCTGTGCTCTCCGTGGCATCCAGGCTTCCCGCGAGCTGCTCCACCAGGCGTGCTCGGGCAGCGTTCCTGCGGTGCTTCTTGCCCTCGTAGTGCTGCTGGGCCATCAGCGGGTTGTTGAACCAGGCGCTGCACAGGCAGCAGTACTTGCCGGCTTCTTTGCCGCCGTTGCCGCTGACCAGCGACGCGGGTGCAGGGAGGGGGCACGCCGTGGGGTCCGAGGGCAGCGGTGTTGAAGGGGAGGAATCTAGTGGGAGTTGGGGAGGTGATAATACAATAGTTATTTAGCATCAATTTTATTGATGCTGTCAAAAAGATTCATTGAACTGCACTGTGTTTTAGTGTTCCTGGTATGGACGATAGACTCCATGGCTTAATTCTGCATTTTTTTTTTTTTTATTACCCCCAATGGACTTCACAAGTGTAGCTAAACATAACATGCAGCCTGCATACAACTCTTAAAGCCCAGCTGCCTTAAGTAACTTCTCTCTGCTATCATCCATCACTTTATTTTTGTCCCCGGGGTAACTGGGGCTTATCCCAGTACCCTTTGGATTAGAAGTACACCATGGACACATTCACACATAACGAAGGACCTTTCAGAGTCCTCAATGAAGTCAACTAATGCTTTTTCCAATGCAGGAGGAACATGGAGTACGCGCAGCGACGCTATCATTCAAAATCAATGGGGCTCGTGTACCTGGCGTTCTCGGCACAGGTTGGCTGAGTGCAGGGATCCAGCACAAATGGCGTGTGTGAGTAATAACAGAAGTGCTCAACCTTTTACACAGGACCGGAATATTGCTGTAACTGTGTTCACTTTCAGGTAGCTAAACAGCATCCCACAATAAGATAGACATCTGTATAAATACTTACCAGACAGCGACAATTCCATTCCCTTCCATGTCAGTGACATTTATTTACATGATATATACATAAGCCTTCCAACTGGCAGTGTGAAACCGGCCTCTGACTCGAACAGAGGTAAAAACAAAAGGAAGACTTAACATTCAGTAGGGCTTACCGCAGAAATTATGAGTCAAAACAGTGAAAAGAAGAAGGGTTTTTACTATTCCAACAGTAATGCTGAATATCTATACTAGCTTTCAGATGTGAGCTTTGCCTGTGGGTGAAACCAGCATGAAAACAAGACAACTGTCTATGGGTGCAAAAACAGCCGTTGTGAGACTGAGAGCAAGGGAACACTTTTGACCTTGACGATAATGAGTTGGGTCATTTCCCAAAAGTATTTTGTGTTTGTGGTGTTCATATAGAAGAGGAACTCAGGGGAAAAAAAAAGGTCCGATCAATCGTGACTTGACGAAGACTCATCTAATGGTTTATTGATTTCAAGGCAAGGGAGATCACCTGAGGCCCGCCCATATGCTTTCTCTTGTCTTGCCCCATTCTTGGTTGATTAATGGATTTTTTTTTTTTACTTGAAATTTTAGGACCAAGTTCAACTTTTGTTTTTAACTGCCAAATTGATGTATTGTAGTTTCAAAGAAGCACTGCCTGAATACATAAACACAAAACCGTTGAGCCATGCTCACAGTTAATCTTTCTCAGACATTAATCCACACAGCATCATTTGAGAGATCTGAGTTTTAGACTGAGGGCAAAGAACAATGGATCGTAGTAAGCCATATGGGTGGGACACAGGTGAGGGTCACATGAAGGTTGTTGGCTCTACAGAAGCTAACCTAAAATAAACAGTCGTAATATTTTTGAGCTTGTACTTTGATACATTTTTGAATTTGAGTTGATTTTATATGTTCCTTTCCTATAGCTTCCTGCAACTTTCATCCTTCCCCTCAGTGAAGGAATGAAGCAGGACCCCAGGTGACCCACTGCTCATGAGATGATACTGGTTACCATGGTGATTGTCCCTTAATAGCCACCACCAATGACATTGTGGCTCACGCCTTTGGCTCTGCTTGTGTTTGAGTTCATACTTCCATGTGTGTGAACCGAGCTCCAGAATGGTCTTGGCTGTGTGTGTAAGGTTCAGATACTTGTATATTTGGACAACCACGAGAAGGTGGGGGAGTTGGGTCCACAGCCAAATCGCGTGATGAACGCTTGGAACGGCAGATGGCGTCTCCAAATGTGGTGATCTGCCGTGCACAATGTGACAGTGTACCTCCAGTTATGTTGCCGATGACTTCAGTGCAAGAATACCACGCGTTCACAGTAACAAAAAACACCACTTGTAGGCGAGTCATAATTCTTTCACAGAGACTGTTTAGAATTTAAAGTGTGAAGACAACTTTGCCCAAATCTGGATACGTTTATTAAATTTCCCAGCATGCAACTTCATCTAACTTTGTGGCGCTGCTTCTGGCAAAAATACATTCTGGACAATTTCATTTTGATGAGAAGCTATGTAAAAGAAAACTCATTTTTTTTTTCTCTTTCCTTTTTTGTGTCACTAACAATGGAGTTCTGTTCCTAAGCCTGCAACGTAACCTGAATTTCTACACAATTCTATACATGCTTCAGCTACACTATTCTTCATATATTGCTTGTCCTTGATTTACTCATGAGTTTCTGTCCTACGACAGAAGTGTAGTGTAATTTGTAATACTCCTACTGTGTTAATGTAGGGGAGTGATAGAATATGGCAGGTTCTAACTTCTGCATGTTACACAGGTTACATCTCCACTTTAAAAGGGGCACTGCTTTGAACTGAGGACCTACAGTAAAAAAGGCTGTAAAAATAGCAAATGTCAAATGATCCTGGGATCTGAGTTCTTTGGATTTTTGGATTGATCTAAGAAATGGGCAAGCTCATGAGGGCTGTTTGAAGTCAAGAGATTGTACAAGATTTAGCACTGCTTATGTAGCCCGTATTTGTTGCACCAGATGCTAACTAACTCACACTGATGCATTTGTAAAGTCATAATTATAATCCATATTTGGATGAACACTTATACTATCTGCACCATGTGCACAATAGACATTTTCCCAGATTATCGTACTACTAATTGCTTCAAACATGAACATTCCTGAAAGTCTTTGTGCCATTTGCACAGTGTTCACTGCACCAGATTGTTGTTCTATAAGGCATTTCCAACTGCTCTTATTGGTAGAGGACGCGCATCAAAAAAAAAAAAAAAAATTACCACATTACTGTTTAACCTTTATTGCTCAGGAAATGTTTTTTGTTTTTTATATGTTGAAATGTTTAAAGGTAAAGCAGTTCCAAGTACCAGTAAAAAGTATGTTTTGAACATAAAAAGATGATTCAGATTCTTGTCCCTGAATATAAAAAATAAATAAAATAAAATCTCATTGAAAAGAATAACTTCTTTTGCATGTTCTCATGCCACTGAGTAAACTAGTTCATTGCGCACCATTTGTACCTTCAGAACCTCCAAATATTGGGACATCATAAATGGAGGACCCCCTATATGGCGGTTTGATCCCACCCCAAAGTTGGTATAGTTTTTGTGTTGTTTTTGATGTCAATAGTGTTTCTTGATTTCATAAGCTTGCTTGAGACTCGGGAGTGTGCCTACGTATCATTTTTCTTAATGAATTTTAACACTTTTATGTTCACTTCAGCGTGAATGCAATACTTTATTTTCAACAGCTCTGTGCCAGAAATGTTTTGTTATGCACACCAGAGCCATTGCACCTCAACTGATGTCTGAGCTTCACTGAATGCCTGAGTTTATTTTTTATTTATTTTTTTTTTCCTATTTTAGTGCCACTGTGCTAATAGAAACCCAGAAAGCCGATCGTTTTTATATCTTTGGCTCGTTCCCCTAACTACACCTACTCATGTTCCCTTCACTTCTTTTTGGCGCACGATAAATCTCAATTAAAAATTAAATCCCTGTGCCCTTTTATTGGTGTTTTATCTTCCTGATAGAAATCTGTGCACCACTCTGTCACAGCTTTTTAGTGGACGCCATCTGCTCAGATGCAAAAAAAAGAAAAGGAAAAAGTTCCTGGATTTAACTCCCCACCCCCCACACACCTTCTTCTCATGTTTTCCCACCCTGTCTTTTCTCGTGACTGTGATCTCTGCACATTGAAGCAGAAGTAAGTGATTTTTACGGAGTGGGGCACATGAGGGAGAGTGAGAGCTTAGGAGCTGTAGTTGGGGGGGGGGGTGAGCTGTGCAAACTGTGAAGAAGAAAAGGGGTGTAAATTCAAAAGCTTCTCTTTCAACTGCAGGTTTTCATTCCCCATTCTCTGACTTATCAATATAAAGACAGTGACTGCTTTTTCTCGTCAGTGCCATGATATCTTTTACTGTGCATAGGTGACAACCTGCATGCACACATGGCAAAAATACAGGAAAATGAGGCTACAAAGCAGCTATATGGACAATAATAGAAATATTGACTACTAACAGTGTTTAGTTGGCCTGGGTTGGTTGACTCTTACTCTTTGTTTCAGTTCATCCCAATATTACACTGGCTGTCGTTTTCATGTAGTTCCGTTGTATTCTGATGATGTTCATCTTGGAGCAACATGCTTTATCTGATCTGATTTTCATCATTACCCACCAATGGAAGAAGATATCGAATTTCATTTTTTTTCCCTTTACATTTTCTATGCACCTGCAAATTTTAGGTGTTGTTTTAGCAGAAGTCAAATTCAGTCATGTTCAACATTGTCCAGTACGCACGGACGATCTGCCTACATCGATCAATTTTCATTTCATATTTGACTCCGACCTGAGGCTACCTGATGTTTGTCAGAAATGGACGACATGGGAGAAGATAATCAGAACTGTGTTACTTGAATAATGCGTAAATCCAGTCTTAGTTGTCCCTATCTCCCAATATGGAAGCATGCACAAAAGCATCCTTCCTCTATCTTACGCAGTACATTTCATTCAATTGTATGGTTTACATTTTTTTTTTCGTTTTATCTATTGATCGTTTTATCATAATCTATCACCTCTGGCGAACACAGGACGTCATTTGCAGTGTGGTAGTGAATGAGGCATTGAGGGGTTGATTGTTGAGTCAGCGATGTGGGGAAAACTGCAATACCAATGTCTCATTTTTGAGTGTTTTCTATATTTAAAACCTTTCAAAGGATGCCAAAACTATATTTATGAAAGTAGAACTAAATCTATACCATTCAAAATTTGAGAACAATTTCCGTAGGTGCCTACCAAAGGGTGACATTACCTTAAAGGTGGAACTTAATAGACTGTAATGTGATTGTTCAAAAGAATGTCAGTTTGACAAAGGGCAATGGAATTGGACGAATGAAAAACGTGCCATTTCTGAAATCTACTTTTCATCCTAATTGTTTTCAGTAATCACTATTTGATGGTCACCGATTCTGCTGATTGTGTGATTGATTGAGTAATCGTGTCTTGCCTGATTAAGGCAAAATGGAGTGCATTACTTGGAGTAAATTACTTTGCTGCGGTAAGCAGCGGCTCGGGTAATTCACTCTCATTGCTATATAAAGAAGCTTAACATAACATCAACTCTTGAAAGTTAAGCTACAATAAAAGAAATGCATGCTTTGACAGAGCTTCTCCAGGCAGCGTTATTCTGCTCAATATTACACTAGCATGGAAACAGGAGTTCAGGACGCTCAGCATTCTACTTTCCTGTCAAAAATCATGTTGTTACACTATTTATATACTGGGAATAGGACTGTACGGGTGACCCACAGTACAGTGTCTACCTCATTTTTCTGGCCATGGTTTGATACATTTTGTCTGTGGTTTGTGCATAAAGATAAAACTTTTTTTTTTTTTCCCCAAGATGAACTGCATTTTGTAGTGTACTGAATAATACTTTTGTTTTATTTAACAATTATTCTGACATCTCTTTCAAATGGCAAACTGCCTCATAGTCATTTAACTGTATGACAATATAGTAGTTACGGTCAAACAGTACAGCAACATTTGGATTAGTTCACTACATTCCAGTCATCCTTTGGTCAAAATGATAAAACGACACAATCATTGACATTTTAATAATATCTTGAAGCAAGGCAAACTAAATCAGCACAAAATTCATCCCCCCCCCTTTTCTGTGTTGACTTCAAGTACTGAGCAGTTTGTATCCGTAAGAGATTGGCCACTTCATTCGGGAAAGTAAGCGGACCGCAGTCCTCCTTGTAGTCTCCACGGTTTTGAACATAAAACATCCCAACGCCTCATATGCTGTATTTCAGTGTGTTTTGAGGTACAGAAAATACAACAATCAGTCCCATTATTCAGGGAAAGCCAGCCACTGCAAAGCCTTTTTTTTTTTTTAATTTATGTACTGTAACTTGTCCGATATACCAGAATGTGTAAATCCATCATGTCTCGCGACAGAACACTCCCAGAAAAACACAGAAATGCAGAGTTGGAAGAATTTTATAATCGGTGGCTTGACTTCTTATGACTGGCTTCAGGTAAACCCTTAGATCTTTCAGAAGCTCCTTACATTTATAGCTGAATCCACAAGATGTCAAAAATAATTTGTTCACATGAGCGTTAAAAGTTCACCTGCCACTTTTCCATGATTTTGTCCATGCTATCCTGGCACCGCTTTGTACCTGCCTTTACGACATGCTATTACTGACTAAAATTCTGACAATGCCCTTTCGACTTTTTCATTACCTTCAATACTGAATTGCGACACCAAATGATCACGGCTCATGTGGGTGTATTGTCCCGTGCAAGCGTACCGAATGGTACTTGGTTTTACTGAGTTCCGCCACACCAGTGCTCCTTGTGTATAGCTGGCAAAGCAATTACCATCTGACATAAGCGCCCAATGGCGTAGACACAAGTCTGGTCAGTTTTTAATCTTCCAAACCATACAATGACGAACTAAACTGTTCCACTCGGCAGAAACGCAGCCAAACTGGGTGCGTATGCGTTTGTTCTAGTGTTTTGTCAGATTTGCTGCGCATCACAGAGCGAAGGCTACTTTGAACTTCAATCCCATCTGAAATGCCTCTCTTCCCTCCCGAGATAGCATCTTCTGCTGCTTCCCTACAACTGTTTACTTTCCTCAGACAGGTCCTTACACCAGAGGGAAGTAGATGAGTGGCACATCTCCAAAGTAGGTCAAATTTAAACAAATAAATAAAAGTCAATCTGAGGCTCCATTATGAAGATTCTCTTCCATGTGTGCAAATTCATAGCTATGAATTGTGACAATAAATCCAATTAGAGTCACATTATGTAAAGCCTCCCTAGGGACGCCTCACCAGCGTCAAGACAACCTAATTTTAAAAGAATCATCAGTTTGAGCAAACGATAATTCGTCTTTATTAAGCTTCACCTTCCAAGTTCTTCAACTCAATCCTCTGGCATGTTTCCAGACTTTCTTTTTCCCTAGAAGCAGATGAGACGTTTTGACTTGCTTGACTAAGTATTTCTATAAAAAGATTAGCTTTCATTGGAAATAGTTTACACTGAAGCGATACACGAGTGTGTGCATATGCATTTATTATATGAGCCATGACATCATTTTGCTCGTTAGTGAGAATGTCTGCCAAATAGCAGCATTCAGCCCCAGTACACGGTGGAATTCAATGAAATTGTCATTTTCAAAAAAACAAAAACAGTTACATTATAGGAAGCTTGAAATCCACACAAATGAAAATACAATGAAGACAATGAAAACCAAAATGTAGGATATAATATAATATAGCACGTAGCTCAGTCTGTTATGAGGTGCCTCTTAGACTGGAGTAACCATCAAAGTAATGAATGTACTGTATATTTTCAAAAATGCTCAAACTACAGTGAATACTCTGTTCTCAAACGTCCCCGTTCTCCATCAAATCGATTTTCGAACGAAAATTTCAAGATTTTTTTTTTTTTGCTTCTGTTTTTGAATGAAAATCAGTACTTGAACGCCCCCGACAAATCCCGGAAATAACATAACCTGCGCGGCCTGACCAGCTGACCCATGACGCGCTCTGTTGTGAATTCCCTCACCGCTGAAAAGCCCCAGAAATAACACAACCCGTGTGGCCCGACCTGCTGACCCACGATGCGCTTTGTTATTGTGTATGACGTACCTTGTATATGCATATGTGTCCCAGTAGCGACTTCTTCCTATTGAGGACTATTAACCCCCAATCAAGTTTTACAGTTATAAACATACAGCTTGGCAAGAGGGGCTGGAGAACTCCCCACCCAAAACCTTCCATTTGCTCTTGATCTTGCTCTTTGGTACTACTACTTTCAAAGGGACATTTTGTGGAAAATTGACTTTGTATACAAATAGTTGTCTAGAATGCCTGCCCACCCATCATGTGTGAAATTATACAAATAAATTTGCGCAAGTGCTAATTGTTTTTTGAATATGGAGGGGTGAAGATGCCAATGACATGTCTACATTAAAACTAGCACCCCCCCAAAGAAAAACAAAACACGATTTGAAGTAGTGTCAAGTAGAAGTTAATGGTGCTGTAATTCTTTATCATTTATGTAGTTTGATTACAGTATGTCAAAAACCTTTTACGGCATAAAGACGTCTGGAAACTCTTTATGTGTGGGGGAAAAATGTGCTTCGTGGTCCGAAAGCCTTTTTATTTTTTTTTTAAGATGGCTCCCCTTTGTTATTAAAACTCTAGTAAATCTGCAGAAATCTGTTGGACAGTGTTAGATACCTGCGTTCGTGGGCTGCATGGGCAAGGCTGCGGGGATGCTTGGTGTCTCACCCAGCACCAGACGGACTCTCTTGGCGTGGGTTTTTCCCTGGTAGTGGGATTGAGCCACGATGGCCGAGGTGAAGAACATGTTACACAAGGTGCAGCACTTGTTCTTGTCCACCTCTGTCTCATCACAGTCCTGGAAGAGGTCAGACAGGAGCATAGTGTTGAGAAGTTGATGTTGGGGGGGGCGATTGGCAGCAGACACACCAGACAGATGGATGATCAGCTAATCATCACTCTTTGGGATGACGCTTTGCTGTTTCCTCTTGTTAGATTATTACAAAGGATGATGAAGTGAATGAGGCACACAAAAGAAAAGAGCAAATGCCGAGTTGACCAAAAAAAAAAAAAACAACAAAAAAAGACAACCACATACACACCAAAACTGAAGCCAAGTATTATTTCTCTCGAGCTGTTCCCTCTCTTTGTTCTTGCCCATCTGGCGTATGGGCTGGAACAGGATGCAAAAAAATCCAAGAATACTCCATAAACCCGGAGAGGCATACACAAAAGGAATCATCTTAGGTACACAGAAGCCATGTAAAAATAGTTTCATCAATCAGGACTCTCTGGCCCAAGGCCTGGGGGCAAAACAGCCAATCACAGACAGAGTGACGAGGAGTCAATCATATACTGTCGCGCCCTTGCAACATTTAGCCATATAGTAAGACTCCAATACCAATACGGGGCTGTACTGGTAACAACCCCACAGGTGTAATCCTGCAGGTGTGCCAACGAGTGCACGACAAATTATTTGACTCCTTGTCAATCAGGCCTTCCATGTGTGATTGGTCGGAAGGTACTTTCTTGCAAATCCAGTGAGAGGAAAGGAAAAGCTGATCTCCTACTGTCTCCTCCGGACAGAGTGAATGGAACCCCCCCATCCCCCACCCCACCCCACCCCACCCCACCCTGCCAAAACCTCTTGCTTTCCCACACTGTATTATGGTAGTACAGAAAATATTGCCCCAAATCTCCCAAACATAAAACTGTCCCATTTAACAAGGGTTTAAACTGCTTTCCGTGGTGACTCCAATTGCGACAATGCTGCCCATGACTACAGTGAGATTAAAAATAAATAAATAAATCGTGGTATCCCACTCTTATTTGTGACAAAACTCTGCGGTTCATGTTCACCTTCGTGTCTGATTTCCTTGTCACGTTCTTGTACGTCTGTGCTCGATTTGAGGAGTCAATTCACCCGCGCTTGTGCACTCAACTCTGTCATCTTGCGTCGCCTTGGCTTTCTGTGACTCCTTTTCACACCAGCGCTCCTGCTGGTCCAGGTGTCAAGTTGGTAGAGACGAACTTCTCTCGGGTCGGGAGTATAGAGGGCAAAGAGAAGTGTGTGTGACACCCTCATCTGTATGTGCTGTCAGCTCTGCTTAGAATCATCGTCATACGTGTTGGGGATGGCTTCACCTTCCAGGCCTTGGTATGTCTCAGCTGTCCTTGCTTTCTCTTGTTCCTATTTCCTTCGATCATTCACTCTCGCCTTTCTATATTTGCCCCCCCCCCACCCCCCTCCAATCCCCCGCACTTCCCCGCTGGCCATCAGGCTCAGATGAAATATTTGTCAGTATTGGCAGGTTTTCCACTGGCCCTCTCTCTGGTCTGCCACGCGTCACTCCCCCCATGCTGTATCTCCCCCCCCCCCCCCCCCCCTCCAACAATTCCACGAGTGCAGTCGCCGTCTGTGTTGGCACACAGCTATTTTATTGTGCTGGGTTGGTGTTGATGGAGCATTGTTTATAGTTGCCGCATACGTATGATGCGAGTGTGTATATCCCGGTAATTAACTCTGCCAGGGGAGTGGGGGGTGGGGGGTTTATTGGCTTTGTTTTGTGTGTGCTGCAACTATTTTAAGTGTGTGTTTTTAATGACACACAAAGTAGGTAGACTTTCACAGATGTTCCATTCACATTTTGGTGAGAATTTACACAATGAAATTTCACAAACTGAATCTGTCATAGGTTGCACACTTTTAAAGTCTCATGGCATTTCTTCTTGTACGATTTTTAATGACCATCTAATGCTGTGTTTTATGTATTTATATAAGCATTTTTCACATTGTAGTCCGTGTATGAAAGTACAGGAAACAATAAAGTAGCATTTTAATGGTAATAACTATATTTAATTGTAAAAATAAGTCACCCATGGTTATAATTAGACCGTTACTGGAGCTGTGACGTTTTTTTAAATTGACAATATGAATGGTGATTACTCAAGTTATTTGTGGGAGAGGGGGGGGGGGGTCTGCGTCCTATTTCTGGTATCCTTGTTTCAAAAAAATGAAATGAATAAAAACAACACATACAGTACACCTTAAAACATAAATAGGGTGCAGATCTTGTATTACGTCAATTAAATCTGGATGTGACACCAAAATAACATGACTAATATTCAAAAGTTTATATCTCTGAACTCAGATAGGTCTAACGTGAGGCACATAACTATGAGCATGTTGCCATGTTTGATCAAAGTCGAATGACATTTGATCGCTATGATAAGATGCGTTGTACTTTTATAAGTATTATGTAAAACAATTTACCAAAAAACTCAAGTGCATGTGTAAGCAGGCCCAGAAGCAGCATTTTAAATTGCACGTTTGACACGAACCTGACATGGAAATTCCAATGTATTGCTTTTATCTCTGTAAAATTCCATCAGCAGAAGTTGTAATTTCACGTGCATAATTGTATTACACCTTGTTCGCTTGAATACAGGAGACTTTCTGAACTTGGATGAAACTGGAGCTCCCGTGAGGCTGACGTCTTTGCTGTGCCTCGTTGATTTTGTAGGTGAGGAATGCCTCGTTATATCCATGCAGTCGTCCCATTTTCATATATATTCATGATAGTTTCACAGAAGCCATGAGCCCCATGTGTACAAGTCACAAAAGCAAAGGATGGATTTTATGCATTCAGCCCGTGTGCTCGTTAGCATATCTGCTTATGCTGCTCTAATATGTACTTGCTGCTCCTGCGCTCATCCCCGACACTTATTATTATCCTGTTATTATTTCCCTGCCACTTTGGCTACTTTATCTCCCCTCCCGTGGGTATACTGCTGCTTGTTGTGCCAAATTTGTCTCAGGACGATCAACTGCTTTGGTACCTGTCAAAACAGTAAAGAGCAAACTCTCCCGGAGAAAAAAAAAAAAAAGTGACAGGGTGGAAAGTTTCAAACAACTTAAGTGTGTGCGTGCGTGTATGACAGTGCAGCTGTGACACCATTGAAACAAAACAAAAAAAAAAAAAACTACAGCGATGACTCACGGTTTGCACCTTTTGTCTTTCTGAAAAGTGTCATCAAGCGTTCACAGTTGATTTCGAAGTGCACTCATTTAACTCTCCCTGCATGTTTGGGTTCCATTGTTTAACACTTAACACAAAGTAAGTCGTGGTACAGCGGGAGTTGTGGAGTCACTCAATACAGTACTATGAGGGCTATTAGCCAACAGTACGGATAGCATCAAGAGAGAGCAATTGTGCCATCATAAATATCACGGGATAAAAATATATGCGGTGCATTATTAATTTTGTCTATTTAACCGAAGAAGGTAAACCTTGGATGTATTACAATAAAAATAGTAGCTATAGAATCCAAAAATCCCATTACATTTTCCAAGCTGTTTACCCACAAATTGTCTTACAATTTAAAACAAAAAAATCACTATATACCCTTATACATTTTCTATTGCGCTTCAATTTATCAGGGTTGTGGGTGAGCATTTATTCATGTTTAAGCAGCATCTATTGGGCAAAAACTCAAACTCTTATTTCTTCACGTGTGAGAATTCACAACATATGTACAGTACTTTATCTTCTGACAATTTTAGTTTGTAAAGTAACTCTGTTTACACATAAAATATCGTAGACACATTTGTAATGAAGTTTGCACACATTAAAACATTTCAAGGCCTGATTTAACGCAGGGGTGCCCAGACTTTTTTACCCCAAGATCTACTTCTCAAGAATCCAGCCTCTCGCGATTGACGGGGTTGGAGAGAATGACCTTTTTTTTTTTTTTTTTTATGACCAATGATGAAATAGAATGATCAAGCCACAAAGATCTATCCACTACAAAAATGCAAAATACATTTATTTTAAAGTATATTGAGGATTCTTTATGTGTAAATGTATGTTTGTGTGCCTTGCATAACCGCATCCGCCAATGTTGCACAACACGTCATAGTGAACTATAAACATTTTTTGTAACTATCGGAGTTCAGTTTGACGATCACTAAATACCATACAAATGAAAATCCCAACCTGAGCTGTGTCACTCACCTGAGTGGATTCGTCCAACTGCAGTGAGAAACACTCACAATCTCTGATGTCCTTCCGCTTCACAGCACCTTTACAGCTGCAGAGATTTTATTGAAGATATTTCTGCCTTATTTTTAAAAAATCGGAAAGAGTCAGCTATGCCTCTTATACCATCTCTCCGTCTTGGAAGGACTTCTTATCGACGATGACCGGAAACGATGCTTCAGTGGCGGTTTTCGCTGTTGAACGATATTGTGTGAAAAATGAATGCTGTGCTGCTAGTTGGGATTTCAGTCCGTTCACTTTTCTCATTCTCAGCTTGCTTTTCGGCGGAATATCTGCCATATTTTCCATTAACAGTTTGAAAGTGCTGCCACACATTTCACTACTTTGGCAGATGAGGCAAACGCACTTCGAAAATGACATCGTTAAAAAGTTGGCCATTTCCCATTCCGTATCGAAGTGATACGTTTTTGTCTTCGTTACTGCAGCATCCATACTCGTTTAAGATTTGTTAAGTGAGATCTTAAAATAGGGGGGATTTCACTGACAGCGTGTTTTTCTGTATTGTTGTTGTTTGCACACACGCGGTGAGCTAAAGTTTAAAGTGTCTTTTTTTCTTCTCGGCACGCCGCCAGTCAATCATGATCGACGCATTGACCACCCCTGATTTAACGTCTCATCTAGAAGCATTACGATCACTGTACTAGATTGTCAGCAGTAAGATTATTGAAAAGTGAAATAACAGCAATCGTTAAAACTAAAGTGGGGTATGCACATTCAGAAAATGTGATAAAATTAAAGGCAGTAAAAACCTGATGGAAGTCTCTAAAATATTATCCAGAGGAATTGTGGAGTGCGGCGTGTAATAAGGAGTATTTCTTTAAACAAGCAGCTCAGAAAATGGTTAGTGCTGTCAATCATAAACGTTATACATAATATTCCACATTAAAAATGGCAAATTTTTGTTTCTGTGGTTTGTATGGAAGGTTTGGTCCAGCTATGTTGTTACATAAAAAAAGAACCTTAACCAATCAGGAAGTGACTTGATAGCCGTTGTCAGACGCCAATAGAGAAGCAACTGGGCATAATGTGTCTCACAAGTGTGAAATAAAAATGACAAGAAGATTTTAAAAACACAATGTAGGCTCTAGGGAAAAACTCATTTAGACTTGCTTCTCCTATTTCTTCTTCTACTGCTCTTCTTTTGGGTCTTTTTGCAGCAGTCAGGATGCCTGATGGCACCATGCTGTCTGTCTTAGGTCAGTCTTAAAACTATTGAGGATGTCTGGTAAGGGGATCGCTCTTATTTAAAAAAAAAATAAAAATGTGGCTAATATCTTACAAAAAATATGTGTTCCAGCCAGTGGTCATAAGATGATAAAATGAAATGTCAGTACGTGGAGGATAAGGTGGGGATTCAGTCAAAACCATGACAAGGGCACACACTTAAGTTTTCATCAGACAAATATTGATTTCTGTTGTTGTATCTCACTACATTACAAGAAGATATTTTGTCCAATTCTATCTGCTATGATTTGTATGTTGATTGCTGCCTGTGTCAGGTGCATGTATGGCAGTTTATCCCCCCACCCGCCTGACATTTGCTCCTCTGAATATTCTCTTCCTGCCCGCGATGCACCTCACAATAGAATCCTAATTAGCGGTGTTTATCTTTCTCTCCTTCTGTTTTGCTCTCTGCATGCTTCTGCTTTCACAGCGCTCCGTTCAGGCGCCATGGGAGACATTGCTTCTAAATATACACTCAAAGGAAGCGCTCATTTGGAGTTTGAGGAAGAAGCGGTTATAAGTGTAAATTAAAAAGGTGGATGGGGGGGAGTGCAAATATGTTTTTGACTAATAGATGGTATCTCACTAGCTCCTGCCATTTTGTGCAGGCAGATCCATATGAGCAGAGACTGAACACGGAGGGAAGAACGCCAGGTGGGGAATTGGATGAAAACATACAACACATACACACACAAACACGCACATCCCCACGTCGCTTTCATCTGCGAGCACCTTTACGACCTACTTTCTCCGCGTTTTACCTCCACTTCCAAACCCAAAGAGCCGCAAAAAGCTCAAGGCATGGCATTTCACACTGAGTAAACATTGGCATTTCATTCACTCTAACCAAATACATTTTGTGCTTTTCGCATTGCATGCATGGGGTCAATCCAGGTAAAGACACAGGGCCAGGCTTTAAATATTTTCTGTATGTTTTTCTTTTGTGTACAACCCATTTTTAACCAAGGTTACTGAAAACTGACATTTTTGGTAAAAACTCTAAATTGTTTGTTTGAGTTTGGGATTCAGGTCACAATGTGGGCCATCGTTTTTGTAGTTTATAGTCTGTACTCTGTAAATTTCTTTTGCCTCTGGCATTTGCAGATTGGGGTGGAGAAACGGAGGCTAGGTCATTACTTGCCTAATGCAGGGAGGGCACTTTATAACTACCCATAAAACAACCCCCCCCTTTTTTTTTCCATGGCTTTTTTGGAATGTGGTGTCCACCTGAAGCGAGATAGGAAGTAGGGAGGCACTGTGCATCAAAATCTAAGGTGACATGAATATAAAGGTCAAAACAAGAAGCTTCATGCAGGTCACTGGAACATGAACATGTAAAATGATAAAATATGGAACATTGCTGTAAATTAGTGGTGGGGGAAGAAATTGAATAACTGTCTAAGTCAACTTAAAAAAATAAATCGACAAAATTTTGCATTGAAGCTTCGCCGGGACAAAAAAAAAGTTTACATATTGGTCAAATGATAAATGACAAAGGAGTATCTGTAAGTGATTTTTAAAGACTACATAAAATGTACATACAGTATAAAATGAATGAATATAGCATTTAGCATGTTGCTGTTTTGAATTTTCAACATCACATTTATACCAAATACTCAGTACCAACATATGCAGTTTAGGGATTGAAGTTCATGACAATAAAATGCATCAAAGTAATAATACAAAAAACAAACAGCAGTATTAGTAATAAAAATATTTGGGGATTGTTCGATCAATAACCAACAGCAGAATCGATTTTAAAAGGATTCGATAGTGACACCCCAACTGTAAACATCATCTTAAAGTGTATGTCAAGACCCCAATGCACCTTTTTTGCTAATATTATAGTTTTTATGCTGAATACGAATCTTAAATCCGTTTTGAAGGAAACATTTTTATTTTTTGATTATCAGCAACAAATGATCGCACATTGCTGTATCTGCTGGAAAAGGACGGAAACGTTGCGGAAAAAAACGATCATGGGCGTGACGTAGGACATTGTGAGAACATGGATGCTGTAGGAATAGACTGTAAGAACGCCAATGAATTTTCCGATAATTTCAGCGATGAACATTATTCTGAAGGGTCCCACGAAGACTGTGAAGAAGACGAGCTTTATGAAGGCGTTAAGGGTTATCAATTTGAGCCAGTTTGACACCACACACGTTTGAATTCAGACGAAGCAGCTGGCGATGAAGAAGCCAACACAGCAATCAAACACATCGTGGAGGATATGCCCCGTTTTGGAAATTACGACTGGCAAGCGTTTGTGAAGTTCTTGTTTGGTTTAGTTAGTCTTAAACTGATAAATAGTAAAGGCTTCGATATCCTAAATGTCTATACGAAGTTTTCGGTCTCGTTTTGAAATTATGCAAATGCCGTGTGTTTAGTGATTTGGTACGCGACAACCCCAACAACTACTGTGCGTGTAAAATGCTTATTATTGCACCAAAACCTCGTGCTTCTATCATTCAACCTTGTAAACAGTGTTCAACATTTTCAGGAAAAAAAATACATACCTCCGCAACTTGTCTTTTAAACAAAGCTTTTTGCATTTTTGCCACTTTGCATGGGTGGGGTGGGGGGTGAGCTTGTCGAAGTGTGTCCAGGTTCAGCGCCCGGTCCAGGTTCGCGTTTTGTCCCTTGAGCAACAGCGATCTGTTCTGTTGTCTGAACTGGCTGTATCGTAGGGACTGCTCCGCGTTTTAAATTTTTTTTTACATTTAAAAGCCATCTCAGACACGACTCCGCCAGTAAGAGTCTGGGGTAAAATGTTCACTGCATATGGCAGACTACTGACCGGGTTTGGAAAAATTAGCTCGTCATTTCCACAAAGCTTACCCACTCTCTTCTGAGGCTTGGGTCTTTGGGGAAAATAATGTAAACTGTGACCTGTATAATTCAAATTGCTACAAAACTGAACCACACACCTCTTCACCATTTTTACGGATTGGTTTTAGCTTACAGTCACTGAGGAATTCTCTAAATGAATGGATTTTTCTTCAGCGTGAATACAAAAGACTACCACCTTATCGTCGTTCCAAAACAGCCCATCTCAGATTTTATGAGGTCAGAGGTCAGCCAACTAAACGAGTCGTTTTGCAGGTAAGACAAACGAGGTCAAAGTTTGCGGAGTTTAATTCATTTCATTCAATTCTCTTATATTTTTGAATAAAAACATCGGACAGGATATGAATTTTATGGAACTGTTGAATGTATATTTTCATCAAAACAACACCTTGCATACACTTAAACAGTAGCCAACATAGCTTTTCTGTGTACATGTGCTATGTGTTTGTGATATTTAGGTCTAGTCTGATAAATTGGGCCACGGTTTCTAAGAGAGCAGAGACCACTATTTGAGGCAATATGCTATGGCATTGGCCTCTTCAGTGGTTAATGCGTTTCTCTCATGATGCTGATGTTGTGGTCTTAAATCTCAGCTCATACCCCACTGCCTTGAATTTGTAATCTAAAAATTGTCCGTAGGTGTGAATGCAACTGTGAATTTTTTTTATATCTGTCCATGCCCTGCAATTGGAAGGTGACCATTACTGGGCGGACGCTGTCTCTTGCCCAGGGCCGGCCGGGATAGGCTCCAGCTTAGCCGTGACCTTTATAAGGACAAGCGCTATCAAAAGGAATAGATGGGGTGGGTATAACAACCAGTGTGAATAGTGTTTGATCAAAAAAGAAAACAATTACATTTACAGTTAAAAAAAATGCTAAGCTTTTAATCCAGGCTATTGAAGAGGCCAGGATAATTCATTCTTGGGTGTTGTCGAGGATGTCTCTTTTCCTAACATTGTCACTGATCAGATGCAGTGAGAGAGTGCCCCAAAAAAAAAAAAATCAGTAAATGCAAATTGTAGTCCCTTGACAAGTGTTTGTAAGCCGTGCGGCAACCTATGAAAATAAATGCGAAGAAAGGTTATGAACAAAGTGCTGACCGCCGTGAGTGTTTGTGTATTTAGTGGCCCACATGAGGTGAAAGCCAGAAGAGAGTGAGTCATTTCTTGCTCGCTTAGGAACGGCAGATGGAGACGCAGGTGTGATTTTCTTTTTTTTAATTAATTAATTTTCTTTTAGAAATGTGTATATGTCTCCTTCACATGGCAATTTCCTGGGAGTCTGTCATGTGGAGCACATGCATGACATTTTTCCACACAGCTTGTGAAATATTTGTCGCACAAATGACCTGTTTTCCATGTGATTTACTTTTACTTAAACTCCTTGATATCATACCATACTTTGCTGTATTTCCCATGTGACTGTTGAGGGACTCTACATGATACCATTCAGAGCTAATGATATTTTTGTTTGCCATTTATAAAAGTACTCCAGTCTATCATTGCAATTTGTGTTTTTGGATGAATCTGACAAAACAAAAATTGAAGAAAATTGCTTGGATACAAATACATTTTTCAATGTGATTGGACATACGTGCTGTCTACTGTGTCCAATCACATCAACAAGTACCTGTAGAATTGAACACATTGGCCAGTTTTGATAAAACTGACTTCAGTGATTTATCTACGAGTATTTACAAGCTGGTGGCACGGTGGCGCAGCTGTAAAGCGTTGGCCTCTGAGTTCTGAGGACCCGAGTACAATCCCAGCCCTCTCTCTGCAGAGTTTGGATGTTCAACCCCGTGCATGCGTGGGTTTCCTCCGGGCACTCCGGTTTCCTCCCACATCCCAAAAACATCCAACATTAATTGGACACTTTAAATTGCCCTTGGTGTGATTGTGAGTGTGGCTGTTTGTCTCTATGTGCCCTGCGATTGGCTGGCAACCAGTTCAGGGTGTAGCTGTTGACAGTTGGGATAGGCTCCAGCACTCCTGTGACCCTCTTGAGGATAAGTGGCTAAGAAAATGGCTGGTTGGATTATTTAAAAGCTACCATCTTTTGCTTTGTTTATTTTGGTACACAACCCACATCCTAAATGGCAGGTTAGGGGAGCACCCGTATATATACCCACAGGCCTCTGCTCCGGGCTGCATTACTCTCGGCACAACACCAAAATAGAAGCAGGAGCAACATTTCTTAAAATTAGATTTTAGAAAAATTATTACTCAATTAATTGACATTTAATTTTTGTCTAGTGCTGACCAAGAGCAGATATTTTTTTCCTCAAAGTTTTTTTTTTTTTTTAGAATACAGAGCGAAGCTGGTTGTCGTAGTTATGCAAGGTTCATTCCTTGCAAGAAGCTGAAGAAGTGACTGTGCAGTACTGAGAGTATACTGGGGTTGTATCAGGGCTTATTTGTCTACAAATACATCTCGACGGCTTCCTTTTTCTTTGCTTTTGAACTATAAAAAAAACAGTCTTTTAAATATGCCTCTGCCTTGCTGCATTAAATCACTTCAAATTAAAAAAAAAAGTCTAATCTCTTTCTTTGAAGATGATTGCCTGGGGCTCTCAACCTATTTCATCATTTAAAAATGTACGCTTTTAAGTCATGGACACAATTATGCAAATTTTTGTGTGTGTTGTGGCGCAAGGACACGTTTGTTTGCTGACTGAGCTAACTGGCCCGTAACAACCAGGAAATGTCTCACTCCTTGTGTGCAGTGACGCTAGAATTTACCGCCTTGTTTGATTTGTTTTTTTCCACCAGCTATGTCCACACAGTGTGTACTTTGTTGGTGTGTGTTTTTGAAACTTGGTCTTGGCAAATAAATGGAGCACACGCTGTTGTATGCACAATTATTCCACTGACATCCATCACGTTCACACATCTCTTTTCCATGGCTTTTGGTTGCATATTGCTTGGTGTCATTAACACATTCAGCTCTGTCTGTCATGCAAGCGCACACAGAGCCCCAAGAAGAGATCAATTTATAACCAGACACAATTCTCAGAACAGGCACATGCTTGCAATCCACTGCCCTGTCCAGCCATCGCCTGCAGTGGTCCGATACTGAGCTACTTGGCAGCCACTGAACATTACCAGAAACACCACCACCGTCTATCTGGGGAAAATTACAGACCCACAAAACTACACTAGTGATTCAACAACATATAAATCCCCACGGGCATTCTGCCGCCACGGCCAAGTTTGAGAATGGATGGTCTAGGCGGGTTACGCCGGGGAAAATCAGGTTCTTTGTAGTAAAGAGCAGCCAAGGACAAAATGACCCATTTGCACCTGCAAGTTGAAAGATGCCATGGCTCAATTAGAAGCAGGTTGTGTCATCCACTGAGTATCTTAATTCTTTATTCCCTTGAGGGTAAAAAATAAAATGTGGTTGCAATCACGTTCCTATGACATCTGATGCCATCATGTTTCACATAGATTATAGTATTCAGTATTTGTTATTGTAATGTATTTTTTACATCAACCGTGTAATGGCAGACACATTGCAGCTTGACTCAAAGTACATTAATATATTACAACATATTAAAACGGTCTGCATTTATGGATTCATTAGCCTTTACCAATTTGTTTTTCAATTGTGGTGAAGGCGCAGAGTCTGTTAAATCACATTAATCAGTTCTCCAAAGTCAGAATTAAAACTTACCGTATTTATTTAGCAAAACAAACAATAGCGTTGCTGGGAGACAGAGACTGGGAACTTGTCCTGTTCAGCATTTGAAGCATCTTGGTGGCCCAACGCTGCACCAAACTCGCCCTGGGCCACCATTAAATTCCCTGCCATTGACGAACTTAGAATCCTACATTCATGTTAATTGGGAGGGCTGGCAGAGACGTTGGATGCTGAATTTTGTATCTATCCGGAACAATAAGAAGTGTTACGGGCAAATGGAGTTCACTTTCAGTGATTTCTGAAACAAAATGTGGATCATCCACAACATTATAGGGCTATGGATACTAATAAGGATATAGAAAATGGATCGACTGTTTATTGTTACTTAATTATTCAAATAGCTTTGTTTTCAATTAAAAGCAGCACATTAAGAAAGAACAATACAGTTGGGCTGATAGCATAATTGCCTTTGTCAATTTGTTAAGCTTTTCAAAAACAACAAACCCATCTGCATGCCATCTGGGCACTCGTGGAAAGAAGTGTCAGAGCAGAGCATTAAATGGACTGCTTGTATGAGCGTAGATCCAGTCCGTTCCTTTTTTATGTTTTATTTTTGCTGACATCTGACCAATTTCTGATCTCAAAGATCAGCTTGGGGACACCCCGATCTGATATATTTTGTTTTATATTACAGTATAGCGTAGATTCCTTTATGAATGTTTTCCTTTTTTTTTTTTTAGGTATAATCTTTTTGTTAATATACAGCCTTGTCAGCAAATTTCCAACTGCTTATCCTCACAATTGTCACAGGAGTGCTGCAGCTTATTCCAGCTAATTTTGGGCAAAAGGCAGACTGGAGTACACTCTGAGCTGGTCGCCAGTCAGTCGCAGGGCAAATATAACATTACAGAGCGGGAATTGAACCCACGTGTCATTAATTAGAAAGCCTAATAAACACGCTACCCTGGTGTAGGCACCTATAACCTCCTGCTGTATGGTATGTAAAGTTCAGATAATCACTTCACGCTCATGTGGGCAGTCATCTAAGTACTGACCAGAACTAATGAGATTTGACAGATATTTTTTTTTTTTTTTAGATTGAAATGTCAAACCCACAATCTGGATGGGAATTGGTGTGACACGTCCACTTCTGTCCCTGCACATAGCACAGTTGTTTGTGGATTGGATTCCTTTTGACAGACACGTCTTTTTTTTTTTTTTTTTTTTTAGATTGACAAAAAAATTGACCGCAAATAAAACTATTCATGCCTTGGAGAAGGTAATTGCTGTTTTAAGGGGATGTGACACACAAATACATTATGTAATGTGTACGATTGAGTGACAACATACTGGATTGTCCGGCCTGAGTCTCTTCGAGGGTGGCCCCCCATCTTCCGGGTGAAGCATATAAAACAGACGCACCTTGTTGGCGTGTTTCTTGCTCTAGAAGAAACACAAATGAAGAGAGACAGGAGGAAAGAGTGAAATTAGATTATTGGAAGACAACTGTAAAGTACAGGGTGCATGGGTGTAGACATGGCCTGTACACGTTGACGCTATTCTAGTGGACTCGAAAATTCTGTGAGCTTTTTCTCTTGATAAAGAATAGGCAGAGTAATCAATTAATTTGGGCTCTGTCTGTGGTGAGTTTGTGTGCGCTTCTAACCAGAGGTTGATTATGTTGGTAAGGTTAATTGAAGACTACTCGTAAACACGAATGAGAGTGTGGAAGTTGTCGTATACCTGCCCTCGTATCTTTCATGTACCTTGATAATGAGTATAAACTATTCCAAGCAGGAACACTGCACATGAGGCTTTATTCAAATTGACAGCGAACTGTCCTTGAAGCTGCTCACTGTCACTTTAATGCGGGACAATGAAAATCAAAGGGAAAAGGCTGCGGGCGAAGAAAATATAATGATAGCATGTGTTTGTATGCAAGGTTGACATGGCTATCTTCCTTGATTATTATTAATATAGCACGCTCTGACCTCTGATGACCTCAACTATATGTTGCAGAAAATCTGTGGATAGCTGATGTCTTGCCATTTAAGTCAGGAGTGAAAGAATAAATTGGATGACAAAGTATCAAAGTATCCATATTGTGATTCTGTATATCATATCCTTGTATGACACGACATCATATTTGCATGCTTCTATCTGCGTGAAATATCAATATTGCCGCTGTCCAATGTAACACTTCAAATTTATATTCTCTTTTTACATGAAACAAGTTGAAATTTTTTTTCTATTGCTCCTGGATAAAAACATAATGCGTTTCTTCCAATAATCAGAGAAGTGCTAATGGGATGCTGTCCATATTGTAAAAATATTGCAATAACAATGTATCATGATTTAAGAAAATAATGTAGTTTTTTTTGACGTGATTCTGTGGATTATAGTTAAGTACTTTGTACTCTGCATATTATGTATGATACCTTATATTGCATTACAATGAATTTTTTAAATGATGAAAATTTTGTGCATTCGATTATTTCATTTCTTAAACTTTTTCATAAGCCATGTGGACAACCACTTTTACACAAGTTGTTCTTCCAACATTGCACAAATTGTATTTAAAAAATAAATAAATAAAAAAACACTAACATTATCGTAACTTACTGTATGTGAGTTCCTCTCTGGGACAAAGTTTCAATAATGCAGTTGTACAGTATATATCGGGATACACCAACACCAGATATACGTACTGTCACTGTCTGAAATTAGATTAAATATAGATTTGTTTCCTTATGCATGAATTATAACTTAGAATGTTTATTTGTGCTGTCTTTTGAGTGTTAAATGGACAAATCAGCTTTACATTGAATCGAGTATTTTCATTTAGTCTAAAATATTTTTTAGGTATTCATAACATGCAAGAAAAATGTTTCTGCACGTCTCCCTCGTTCATTTGTTTTCTTTCCCAACACATAAACTATTGCACACTTGCTATATTCCCACCACGGGGAGAGACTCATTTAAATCTATACACACTTATTTGAGTGTGTAACGCAATGGAACAAAACAGCCAGAATTCCATTCGAGGCAATGATTTAGAGTTTTTAGATAAGCGTTAAAACAAGTCAGGGCAGCATATACAGCAAGTGAATGGAGGACTTTTGACAAGGCATTGTACTTGGTTCTCTGCTACATCGATTTGGAACCTCTACACCCTTCCTTGGGACTGTAAACCCCCACCTTCTCCATCCTGCCCCCCCCTCCCCTCCCTTCAGTCTATTTTAATGCATTTTGAAACACCTTGTGTGACCTTTTGCGTCTCCAAGCAGCATTGTGTTTGTACATAAATGGTTGTGCAGTTGATGGCTGTGGGATGACTGCTAAAAGCAAGACATCGTTTCACCGCGCTTATGTCGCGCTGACCCTCAGAGCTCCGAACAGCACCATTAATGGACAAGGCCTCTCTCTCTTCATTCACTGTTTGTCAAAATCAAGTCAGACCAAATGGTGGGAAGGACACGAGGGTGGCTGGGTAAAAATATCTTCACTCTGTGCGACTGGACAGCCACCGAGCCAGACCAGATTTCTTTCACCATTTGCAGGGGTACTTAGAGGAAAGAGCCATTCGTACATCGTTGACTGTTTGGCAGAGAACCATCCATTCTGATTGTGAGGGAAAGGAGAGCACACAGGGCTCAACTAACCAAGATGAATGAACACTCGTGTCATCTGCTTTGATGTTACAAAATATTTGTTGAACAACAATTGTTTTTAAGGCAAGAAAATGGCAGAAGTGAGTGGAAAATTTAAAAGCTTTCTCCCAGTATTTTCATTCACACAGGCGTTGTTATGGCCTATTCCCTCAGAAGACGCAGTCTTGGCAGGATTACTTCATATTCACCCCCTGCTAAAATTTAACGTCTTTCATCATTTCATTTAACATAATTTCAGTGGCTGGTGTGGGCTTGTGCGCTCTGTAGTAATATTAGCTCAATCTGCAGGGTGTAACTTAATGAAAAATATTCATGGTAGCCCCCCACCATCATAAAGTGGACCCCCCCCTCCCAGTTTGAAATTCACTGAACGGGAATAGGCAGCTTTGTCACGCATTGTGAACGTGACATTTGCCTTCACACTCTGTGGGAGATGACATCAATCACATTATTTGCATTCTGACCCAGGTATCGCCTCCCTTTCGACACACAATGTGGTGGAAATCCAAGGCAGAGGATGGATGACCAGTCAACACTGTTCAATAAGTCAGATGAAGTGAATTGTTGCAAGTGTTGCTTGAGAGTCAAATAATTAGCAGTATGTAGTTCATTATTGTTTATTGTACCTTGACGGACAGCCATTGACTACTTCATTCTTCACTGCACTTTTAACACCTTTTTGAAGCAGCATCTAGAAGGAAACTTAAAAACGGGTCCGGATTCATTGAGGGTGAATCCAAATGCTACACACTGTTGCACTTGTTCTACCCTGACACACTCTTGCAATTCAGTGAATTTTGGTTGCTCAGCTGGAGGAAGATTCAGGATTTCATTTCGACAGTCAAAAGCGAAGGTCACATCTGTGCAATTTCAATGACCGCAATAACTCATTGACGCCTGGAGGGAATTTAATTACACCTGGCACAAATGTTGACTTTACTCAAGGAGAAACTGTTTCGAGCTTGGAGGTTCATGGTCAAAGTAACTTTACAAATAACCAGTAGACCATTTGATCGGAAGCGGTTGGGGATAATGTGCAAGCTAGATTTTGTATGACTCTTGGAGGTGTAACTTATTTTCTTTTGCTTAAAAACATGCCTAAAATAACATATTTTTCCCATTACAATCTTAGTTACTGAGGTTATTCTTTCTCTGGCATTGATGACTTCACCAAATCTTCACCTGTGATTTCATTCACACAGTCGGCATGTGCTGCTCCTCACTTTCTAGATGCGTCATTCAGGCCTGCTTTTCCTGTGGCTGGCTTTTTAGTTAGTTATTCCATCAATAGACGAAATAGACAGAATCATTGCGGCATTACCACTAAATCATCGCATGTCCACCATCCATGAAATTTGTTTTTGTTGTTTTTATTCATTTTATTAAACAAAGGAGGTCAATGACGATGTAGTGCTACACACGCCTGACTTCGGTTTTGGGCAGCGTGGGATCGATTCTTGCTCATTAATGGTGTTTATGTACCCTGCAATTGACTGGCGACCAGTTCAGGGTCGCCCAATGTTAGCCGGAATAGGCGCTGGTGCTCTGCACGACCCTTGTGAGTATAAGCAGTGTGGAAATTGGACCCGGTTATATAACATTATTATTACTATGGAACTATTTTACTTTAAGTACGTAATGTTTATTGCAGGGTGGCACGGTGGAGCAATTGGTTAGAGCATTAGCCTCACAGTTCTGAGGACCGGGGTTCAAATCCCACCCCACCTGTGTGGAGTTTGCATGTTCTCCCCGTGGCTGCGTGGGTTTTCTCCGGGCACTGCGGTTTCCTCCCACATCTCACAGACATTCATTTATTGGAATCTCTAAATTGCCCTGAGACAATTGGCTGGCAACCAGTGCACGGCGGATGGATGGATGTTTATTTCAGTATAATGTTACACAAGTTTCATGGAATGTAGGTCACTTTAGTATAATTATCCATCCATCCATTTTCCATACCGGTTATTCTCACTGGAGTTGCGAGCGTGCTGGAGCTTATCCCAGCTGACTTTGGGCAAGAGGTGGGGTCCATCCCTGGTCACCAGGCAATTAGAGGGCACATATAAACAACCATTTGCACTTGCATTTACACATACGCGCAATATAGAGTCTTTAGGCTTTGTTTTTTTAAGTTGATTGAGGACTCTAAGTTGTCTTTACATAACAATGTGAGTGTACATGGTTGTTTTTCTATGTGTGGCTTATAATAGTCTGGAGACTAGTTGAAGGTGTCACATCTTTTGCTCAAAGTCAGATGAGACCTTGGCTGAGGATAAGTCCTGCAGAGAGTGTTTTATTAGACATGTATTATGTTTGCATTTATTTGTTAAATCAGTGTATTAAAGTTTTTGTTTGTTTTGGTGACCGTAATTCAGAGACAGTCATATTGGACTATTTGCCAGCCAATAGTATGACTATGACTACTAACCTACAATACACAGTATTTCAGTGACAAAGTAATTTGCCCAACACCGTTTCTAACCTCAATATTGTAATACAAACTGTTGACCTAGCTGAGAAACCTTTGCATTTGTGATGACAGATTCTAGACAGGTTGCAATGATTTTGTGTGCATATTATAAGGTTGTGTATGTGTGTTTGCTCTCCTCATTAGTGTCGTGTGTACACACACAAGCCTGCGAACACACTTTGGTCCGTCCTTGCTCGTTCTCTCCAGATAAGTGCTTGTCCTGATTAGGTTCCTTGTTAATCCCAATTGTGCCTTGTAATCAAGAAAGACCCCGATGCATGAATGCTGTGCGTGTGTGGTGTGTGTATGCATGTACACACGGTAAATATAGGACAGGGCTTATTATTTAATGGACATTCATTAAATAACTCTTAGGGAGTATGCTGAGAGGTAGAGCACATTAAAACAAATAATGTCTGTGTGTGTGTCTGTGTGCGATCCCCAACCATTATCATGCTGCATTAAGTCTATGGATAATGGATGAGCACTGTTTGTCTGTACAAATAAGCCAATACGAAGACCACAGCGCAGGAATCTGCCTGCCAAAGCAACATTTTTGGGTGTTTTGTGCGTGCAATTCCTTTTGTGTTCACTCAGCTTGCAAATGAATTGTGCAAAAAAAAAAAAAAAAAAAAGGCCTGTGATGACAAAAAAAAAAAAAAGATGTACAGAGACAGACTCACCTCGTAGTGTGCCGTACGCTGGGACTCTGAAATGAGCTGGGCATTGCAAATGTTGCAATAACTCTCTGTGAACAAGCCTCCGTCCGCCATGCCTGCAGACTTCATCTTCAACGGAGACTACACGCAAACACACAAATAGCAAATAATTGGAATTGTGAGGAATGTCAGCTTAGGTTTGAGTTACCAAAAGCGAGAAATTCAGTAATTGCTTGGATTTAGAATGACAGATCCGCCATGATACTTTGTCGTCCTGCGGATTGTTTTGGCTTCAGTCTGGGGAACAAAGGCCTGAAGGTCTGACTTGTGGCGGTGCACTTTATTTAGCAAGAAATTTTTCTTTCATGTTACCACAATTCAATGAATCCTTGATTACTTTATAGTCTACATCATGAATGTAGGTGGCATTATGATGTATTGAGTCATATTTGTATTTACAAGTACAGTATTGGCTTAGTGATTGTGATGGTTCCAGTGGAAAGAATTACATAACTAATATACTATTTCCCCCTACAGTGACTTAGGTGTTTATTTACCTAACATCAGATTGAGGGAGGTGTTCTTCATTTATATAATGTCTAATTTCCTTTTTACATAATTTTCACAAATGATGATGCAGTTCATGTCAAGTGAAACTGGAGTTTAAAACAAAAAAAGGATAAGTGCAAAGAAATGCAGCCACTGACTGGGGTGGCTTGCGAGAACTTAGACCAAAGCACACACAATTGTATGGTGATGACATCACGACTAGAATGACAAATAATCTTAAGGACGACACCTCCACAAAACACGAGATAATCTTTCATATTAAGCAGGAAACTCGTTTTCGTGCTCTGTTTCCATACATCGGAGAGACTATTTACATTCTTTAGTAGGTGCTCCTCTTTTGGTTAGCCAGATTTCATTCAATTTTTTATATTACTATCTATTGTATATGTACTATAATTCACCAAGACAATGCTCACAATATCCAACTGATAAGGGCATGTTAGTGAAAAAAGCGTCGTTTAAATGAATGGTAGTGCCACTGATGTAGTGTTACACTTGCTTGAATATATTTGAAACTGTCTCAAGACAAGTTGTCATGTGCAATTTATCCAACAAGACCTGAGAAGCCAAATGAAGTCTGTCATTGTGGTTTCTTAACCTGAAAGTGCCTAATTGCTCCTGCGTGTAGCGCGTACCATGGTCGATAAATGTTTTAATGATGTACTCGGAGTTCCGTGCTCAATTTTCCATTCATTATGCGTGCCCTACAGTGCAGTTCTCTGACAAGGTTAGCCTGTGTAACGGGTCTTTAGGGAATGATCCAGGAACAGCAACCGCTAAAGTGGATTAGATCTTCGCCCCAAGGAAGATCTAGATGTTTGCAGAGGCAAAAATCGTGCGCGACCGAAGTTTCAGGTACACCGAAGCTGTAGAGGTCACTTCCACGAAGTTTGAAATAACACTGCAATTATGCTGAAAAGATGGCCTTGTAGCTAGTGACAATAAGTAGAAGTCTTTCTCACGTTGAGTGTGTAATTACTTCGCACCAGTGCTCGACAGCGTCACTTCAGTGCACACACCTAAACACGCGTGTGGCTTCTTAATTATCCTCCTTTATTCCCCCCTTGTATTTAGTGCAGTCTGGACCTTTCATTTATCTGCATGCTTGTTGTATAGACACTTTCATTATCTTGCTCAACCCACAAGACCATCAAACGTTGACATTTAGCAGACGCGCAGGTGCTTTCCGTCTTTAGCTGCAAACTGCCACTTATTTTTGAAAACTATTGCTTTTTAAATTATTGTGACCACACAGTAGATGGTGGCCCTTTGAAAAACATATTGGCTTCTGCCACTCATCAGTTTCATTATCAGCAAAAGTCTATCTCTGCTATCATGCTCCAGCCTCATTTATTGATGCAACTCAAAGCCTTGTTCAAAGTTATCCATTTGTCTTGTATACCAGTCACTCACATTTGACGAGCACAAACACGCTCGCGCGTCTCCGTGCTCGCAAATCTCCACAGTCAAGCACGAAAAATCACGGGCGTAAAATTTGTTACGCGTCGAAAAAATAGATATTGAAAGACGTCGCTTATTTCATGTAGTCTTGACATTTATTTATGTGTTTATTTCATAAACTTTAACTAAGCAAGCCTGCTCCAAAACGACCAGTATTCACCCGGAAACAGGAAATGCAAGTAAACTGTACTGAGCATTTACGGAAGTTAGGCCGAAAGCGCATGTTCAGAACTGCTTCACATACTGTGAGCGCATTTACGTCTAAAGTCATCAACATAGCCGAAAGGAAAAGATCATGTTCTCTTAATATCAGTTGAAATTGGAAATTATCATTTCTGATTTTGAAATTTTAGTTTACTATTTTCATTATGTATTTGTTTATTTTATTTTTAATTTACAGTTATGTTATATTAACCCAGTAAGTTATTTTAAGGTTTTAAGATTCCATCCCTAATCACACCCACAACTTTATCTGTGAGTATGACTGACCACACCTGTACATTTTTCAAATGTGAGTGACTGGTATACCCAGTCAGACTTTGAATGTACTGTAATACAATATAACCTATAATATCCCATTGAATGAACAGCTACATATTGAGAACCAACTTTTTGTCCAATGTCCTGTCACCATTAAGTGGCTCTGTGACTAATTAAGGAAATGGGCATATGAACCTCCTTAGGGCTCGACCATCATACACAACACATTTGGTCAGACTGACCTTTTGGGAATAACTTGTCAAAGGTTTCGTTTAATTGCAAATACTCAAACCATGTCCCAATACCATTGCCTCTAGTAGGACGAAAACTCAACATCTTGGAAATTAGGTACAGTGTGTGTGTGTGTGTATATATATATATATATATATATATATATAATATATATATATATATATTAGGCACATAGATGTAGGCTGGTTTTGGAGGCAATCTATCGAAGTTGGTGGAGTTTGTCATTGCAGGAAGTCATCAAAATGGCCTTCAAATGACCAGTTCAAAACCAAAAGGCCAACTTTGTGTGTTTTAAAGAATGGCTTCTTGAGCTTTTTTTGGGGAGGTCTGCTCATGGTAGATCTTCTTCTTCTTCTTCTTTTCCTTTCGGCTTGTCCCGTTAGGGGTCGCCACAGCGTGTCATCTTTTGCCATCTTAGCCTATCTCCTGCATCTTCCTCTCTAACCCCAACTGCCCTCATGTCTTCCCTCACCACATCCATAAACCTTCTCTTTGGTCTTCCTCTCGCTCTTTTGCCTGGGAGCGCCATCCTCAGCATCCTTCTACCAATATACTCACTCTCTCGCCTCTGAACATGTCCAAACCATCGAAGTCTGCTCTCTCGAATCTTGTCTCCAAAACATCCAGCTTTGGCCGTCCCTCGAATGATCTCATTTCTAATCCTATCCAACCTGGTCACTCCGAGCGAGAACCTCAACATCTTCATTTCTGCCACCTCCAGTTCAGCTTCCTGTTGTTTCTTCAGTGCCACCGTCTCTAATCCGTACATCATGGCCGGCCTCACCACTGTTTTGTAAACTTTGCCCTTCATCCTAGCAGACACTCTTCTGTCACATAACACACCAGACACCTTTCGCCAGCTGTTCCAACCTGCTTGGACCCGTTTCTTCACTTCCTGACCACACTCTCCATTGCTCTGTATTGTTGACCCCAAGTATTTGAAGTCGTCCACCCTCGCTATCTCTTCTCCCTGTAGCCTCACTCTTCCCCCTCTACTTTTCTCATTCACGCACATATATTCTGTTTTACTTCGGCTAATCTTCATTCCTCTCCTTTCCAGTGCATGTCTCCATCTTTCCAATTGTTCCTCTGCATGCTCCCTGCTTTCACTGCATATCACAATATCATCTGCGAACATCATGGTCCAAGGGGATTCCAGTCTAACCTCATCTGTCAGCCTATCCATTACCACTGCAAACAGGAAGGGGCTCAGAGCTGATCCCTGATGCAGTCCCACCTCCACCTTAAATTCCTCTGTCACACCTAAGGCACACCTCACCATTGTTCTGCTACCATCATACATGTCCTGTACTATTTTAACATACTTCTCTGCCACACCAGACTTACGCATGCAGTACCACAGTTCCTCTCTTGGTACTCTGTCATAGGCTTTCTCTAGATCCACAAAGACACAATGTAGCTCCTTCTGACCTTCTCTGTACTTTTCCACGAGCATCCTCAAGGCAAATAATGCATCTGTGGTACTCTTTGCTCATGGTAGCAGCTATATTTTCAAAAAGTTCCAGTGTCCCTACCCTTTTTTAAAGCTCCCAACGACTCTACTCGGATGTAAATGGACCCTTTCTGCAGAAGTATAGGACAATATAATAGACAATAATACAGTATAAAATTAGGTGTTCAAAGACAATCGTCTAACAGGTTGACAGTTAATTCACATTCTATTCTTACTCACAAATGCACACATTACTAGAGTCTTACCTCATCCATGTACCATCTAAAAAAACTGGTTTGAGATTAGCCAGGCATCAAACTGTTAAACACCTGCCTAATTAAACGATGGAGTGACAGCAGGAATAGCCTTATCTACTTAAGATCTCCATTACTTGTGAATATCATAAGCGAGATGTGAGCGGCAGCCTAATTAAGAGAGGCGATCTGTTGGTGGGATTTTTGGAAATGCATGACCAACAAAGCGTAAAGATAAAAAGACAGATAGCTGAGGAGTTAATGAAAGTGGGAAAAGGTTAGGTTGGGGGGGGGTGGTGATCGAGATGATGTTCATACTCTTGTGATATCTGCATGTTTGGAATTTAAAGCTGCACAATTTCCAGCGGAACATACAGTATTATGTTGCAGAGAATCTCATTTTGTTGTGACATAATGGTAATGTTTTGAAACGACATGAGCCAGAAGCTGGACTCGTTGTCTCTTTAGCATAAGCAGGCTGAGTAAATCTTCAGTCTCATCTTTTTGATTATTTAGTGGCATCATTTGCATTTCGTTTTCGGTCAAACGTATTTAAAGAGGCCAGGATAAACTGTGGACTTTGTGAACCCAATTTCTAAATTAGGCCCAGATGCAGGGTCACATTTCAATTTCAAATGACTTTAAATCATCTTGTTTTCTTTCTGTGAAAGAACTCGGCTCACTTGGAAATGGTTATCAACTCCTAGTAAGAAAAAGTGCTGTGGAACTTGTAAAGTCAAACGTGCTGTGATTGCCCACTTCTTTAATCTTGGATCAATCTAAACAAAAACGTTCAAATCCAGCAAGACATCAGCGCTTTTCGTTTTTGACATCTATCATAGTTGTGACTGCAGTGTTATGCGTGTCCATGTTTATTTCCTGGGCGTTACGAAACCTCTGCGCAATCTGCCTCGATTCTTCTCACTTCTCAATGATATTTTTTTCTTTTGTTTTCAGCCCCAGTTTTACTTTGCATTGGTTAAGGTTGGGGCTGCCTAACCCTATTGGGAACACCTAATTTGATACTGTATGATTGTTAGGACTATCTAACCCTTAACCCAATTCTAAAATCCCAATAACATTGTTTGGTATACAAAAAATGCCTCCCCCTAGTAGACGTTTGCCTCATCTGCAGTTCCACAAATGAACCAAGCCCCAAATGTAGTACAGTATTTCTGTTGAAACTTGAAACTGATCACACATGAGTTTAATTAAGGATGAGATGGACATGATAAACTAGCATTAAAAAAAAATAGCCCTAAACGCAAATCAGACACACCACTGTGGGGGTAAAAAAAGGATTAGCATGCAAGCCAGACCAAGATGTCTGAAGACAGTCAACCTTAAGCGGATTCTCTTTTTAAGACCACATCAAGAATTTAACATGAATGTGAACTCTGAGCCTCTTTCCTGAAATCTCAGCGCCTCTGGCCCATTATTCATTAAAAAGCTGTCACTGCATTTGAAGGTGGCTTTTATATCTTTCTAATAACCGCTCAGGTATTTTTCCACCACCTAATCTTGGAATATCCATTTGAAATTTAACATCCTTGTACCCTGATAGCGCTGTTCGAAATGAACACCTCTTGTACAGCGAGATATCAACATTTTTAACACAATAAAAAGCAGGATTATCGTAAATGCTATATAGTCAGCAATCACTCAGTGTCGGTCAAAGTCTACTGGAGGAAGCTGTGAAGTAGGGGTGTGGAATATCTCATTTTTTAGAGGCCATTTAAGTCCTCAGAGGGCCATACTAACCCTTACCCTAAATAAACCTCCGAACTGCTAGCCTCATATCTATTAACCCTAACCATAAACTTTTACACCAAACCTTGACAGTAGTCTCTGTTCATCCAACCACATCGACAAACCCTAAACCTAACCCTCTAACCATAACCATGAATACAACCCTTACCTTATACATAAAACCTATTTGGTATCCTACATTTTGAATCCTAACTCTAACCCTAATCTGTGCACATTTGTAGCACTTGCCGTGTTCTATTTTTCCTTCTCAGAATTTCATGGCAGGATGGATCTAAAGGAGCACAGCAGGTGACTGCAGTACTTTTTGCCAAGTCTATCAAGAAAAACAGCTGCTCTGAATAACACACCCAACACAATGTTGTCTTTGTTTCACATTTTCAGTAGTTGCTCTTTTGTTTGATAAAGAGCTCCTTTTCTAAAAATTGAAATATGAAATTATGCAACTAGAATATGAAATATTGACCCCAGCCTGTCAGCCAGTGACCCGTTTAATGTCTCACTCACAAGACCAACAAGCTTGATGATATGAAACCTCATTGCAAAAAGCACTCGGCCGTGCCACTTTGATGCTTGACATCACAAGCAGCTCAGTTTCTTGCCACCCCTCGAAATACATCGACACCCAGATGAACGAGCCTCCCTCTTGCACAGAAGCAATCAAAGGTTCCAGGCAGAGTCTGGTTAAAAAATAAATAAATAGTCTTCAAAGGAATCCAGAAGCTAATTCAAAGCATTTGCACTGCAGCGACTCCCTTTGTGCTAAATACAGCAAACTAATGCAAATACAGCGGGGCATAAACACAAAATAGGAATACAATGTGGAAGCTGAAATAGCTGACACAGATAGATTAATAGGACTGTCGTGTATGTTCCAGTCTTCAATTCATGACAAAAACACTTTGACTTTAGGGTTATTTTGGATTTTTAGTAATATATATTTATCAGTCAATTTAAAATCAGGTTTGAGTAAAAATTGGGAGCCAGCATCAGGACACAATCAAACTGGTGATCTTCACGGGAAGAACATGGCAACTCCACGCATGGAAGCTGGAGCCTAGCTATCATCCCCACACCTCAAAACTGTGAGGCATTCGTCCATGCCACTGGTTCACTGTGCTGTAATGTTTCATTTTAAATTTAACTAAGATAGTCCTCATTTCCTAATTTGAAGTTTTCTAGCAGCCTATGACTTGTGCAGTGAGTTGTGATGCTGAAATTGGCACTCCATTTCCCAAGGAGTGGTAGAGAACAACAAACGTTTGCTGTTCCTCTTCACTGTTTGTCCAAACTGTGCATCTCATACAGTGGTTGCAAGTTCCTCTCCAGCCACAATCTGAATAGTCAGCCTATGTGCACCCCCTCCCTTTGCTCGCCCTTCCTCTGGTGCGAGCATGGCCTTGAGTGCAGTGATTATTCATGAGAGACGGTGTAGGCTAGACTTATCTACTCATGAGAAAGAAGAGCTACTGTATCATGCATCTTACTACTACTGCAGTGGATTACAGTGAATCATGCATTGAAGCACTCCTCCTTCCAAGTGATAACTTCTCGAATTATTCATGATATTTGCAGTGTGGATGCATGTCTTTTCATTTGCATTTAAAGAGTTCGTTTATCTTAACAACGTAGAAAGTGCAAAATAGTCAATGGTCTTTCAGAGATGAGGAGGAAGAAAATTTAGAGAGACTCATCTTCTTGAAAGTGAATCCGTCATTGAGTAATGAAGATTGCGGCGAATCATCTCCCAGATTTCTGTGTGGGCCAAACAGATATTTACAACAACCAGTTGGTCCAGTGATGTAAAACCCAAGGATTCTAAATGTGAGGTAAAATCGAACCATGTAGCAAAATAAGTCTTCATTCCAGTGTTCAACTTTTAGATTATCCGCAGCTTTAACTATTGCATGGCTGCTTGAGTGGAGATTGCACAGTAACATCTGAGAAATAAAGAAACAATACACATTGGAATTCAAACAAAGGTTGGATATTGATATTCAATAATGTATATTTGAAACAAAATGCATCAAAACAGGAAAAAATTATATATTGGGTTATCCATTCAAATATTACTTACAGCTCGCAAGCAAGCAACAAAGACTTACGTAGCCTAGCAGGCTAGGGATAGCACTAATGAATGTACATAAACATGCAGGCGTTCTGTCAAATCATGTTACTCATCTTTGGTAAGCATGGGTTTGTGTGCATGATGAATGTTGACTACTGAAACCAAGTATGCTGACAATGGCAAGAACAAGAGGCGACGGTCACAATACGCAATCCTACATGTCATCGTCAAGGTGTGCTGTCTGAGAGTTATCGTCGATATATCACACTACACGAACGATATCCCAAAAATCAAGGCATGGTCAATTTTTTTATTTTGGAGTCATTGAGCAATTGGAGGCTCAAATCATTGGTCATGAAGTATATTCATGTATAATGTTTCATTTCAGATAAAATATGTTGGGCCCAATCTGGGAAATTGCCCCCAATGGATAATCAGGCCAATGTTGGCCTCTGATCTTGGCATTAAGACCAAAATGACAGGCTGTACTTCATCCATGCTTTGAGCGGAAATAGGAATTGAATTTAGCAAGATCTCAATACATATTGATTCTTGAGGTCACAAAATAATACAAATGGGTTTGTTTTAACTCTTTAATATCTTTGAAATAAAATACAGCAGGTTCAGTCTGCACTCAAAAGGAAAGTGCAGGACTTCAAGAGACCTAAAAGCTCAATGCAGTTTTTGCATTCCTTACAAAATATCAGAATGCCCTAAGAAATGAACACACGGGTCAAAGGAGAACCTTGAACTTTCATCATCGCTGCAAGGATATAAGCTCTCTTCAGGCCACCAGATACAGATTTTTATTTTGTATTTGTTTTACTGGAGAAGTTTTCCACTGTATGATACTTTGTCTACTAACATTTGGGAAGAGTGCACATTTTGCATTCAACTTGAGGCAAAAAATAAACCAGACATAAAACAAAACATGTTTTGTAAAAACTCTTGACCTAATTTTGCTAAATACTTGCGATTATGTAAATCTACTCTTTAGAAACGGCCTTCTCCAAACAACAACAAGGTTCATAAGTGGTCTCACAATTGGCCGAGCACCTTTCAATGTAAGCGTTGTTTTTTTTTTTTTTTTTAATTTGTTTTCTAAGAGGGATGGATGAGTGGAATTGTTAGGCAAGAAATGAAACAAAACAGTTCAGAAAAAGAAACAACTTCCGATTTCCATCCTTAGCTATGCAGTAACGCCTGTGGAAGACTTATACTTACTGTATATAAATACTGGCATGGAGTTAAGAACATTAACAAAAATAGTAATGACATTAATATTCAATGAGGTGTATTCATACTCTTGTGAGAAATTTATTCAAAGCATATTTTAGGCTTTCCATAAACCTTGCTTCTTGAAGTATTAGTAAAAAAAAATTTGTAAACATTTGAACAGAGCTCATTGAAGATGCTCAAAGAAAATGTCAATAATAATAATGCAATGCATTCCCTCCATTCAGCTATTCTCATCCCACCATCCTGGACATAATCTGTCTGCTGGTGAGGTACTGAGGTTCCTCTCTCAGGATATTTTGGTGGTATTAATGATAGATTGTCTGCTTTGGGCTAGCGATATTGACTCATTAGAGGGTGAATCAGGATTATTATCACGGGGAATAAAGTTTTTCAGTTAAGCCGAGCCCATCCAATCCCTTGCGCTGTGTGTGTTTGTTCACATACTTTTAGGCATGCGGACTTAATGGCGGGTAGAGAAGGTTGCGCTGTTATGTTGCTGTAACATATGGGTAGGGATATACTTGATGGCAACAAAACTGTTGGGGTCTACATAATCTGTGAGCGGCTAATTGCTCTCTTTTATAGTGTTTAACTTTCCAGGCAAACTGGAGGAGGTGCTACAGGGCAAATATAAAGTACTTGTGGTTTTTGCACCCACCGATATCACATCTGTATTGGATGTGAGACTCCAGGGGTGTCAACATCAACAAAAGCAATAAATATTTGCATAATAGGTGCATATTTTCCCAAAAGAGCTACGGAACAGAAATATAAACTTGGAGGTTTTTCAGGGCATTTTTGGCAGTCTCTGTAATAGCACCACATATTTATTTTGACAGGCAGCAAGTGAAGTCAGCATTTCATTAGTATAATCTCCCAAAAAACCTACAGGAAAAAGTCACTTGTGAGCAATCTTTTCAAAGTTATTGAAAAAAGGATTCCGGCGAGACTTTAGGTGCACAGCAACTAAAACACTAGCTTGGTTGAAAATGAATAAAAACTGGAAACATTTGAAGTCAGGCATATGACATTTTTGTCATATTTCTTGTAATACTCCCTCAACCCACGATTATTGCATCAGCCAATTAGGAAACAGAAACAGGCGCTCTGTGAGGTGAAACTGCAAAGCAAAAGCAGTATAATTTATTTGACGGCCTCCCACTTCCTTCAAGTGTGGCACTATGTAAGCGTGTATAAATAGACTCTGTTACCGTACGGCTGACAGCTAATGAAACGCCGTGGTCCTCCTAAGACACGCCCGCATACTGTGTCTCCTTGTGGATCGTCTGTCAACCAGAGGGTTCCATTTACGGTATATAAATCTGCATGAGCGTGAATATGAATTGATCTACTTACATACGTGTGAAATTCCCACGGAGATATGTGGAAACAAATGGCAGTTTAGCAAAATTCACATCGGCATGGTCTTAGAGCCATGTGGCAAGTGCATCACAGCACACATAAATCATTGTAATTCTTTAAAGTATATCAAATCATACAGTATGTGAATCAGAGGAAACGCATTGCTGCTATAATAATTCTGCACTGCATTGTTGACAGAAATAAACGCTTATACAAGCATTTCTACAAAAAAAGGAATACAGTTCAATGAAGACTGTAGATTTTAGGCTTGTTTTCCCCACGCATTGTATTTTTGAAGCGCTCTGATACAGTTTGTAGACTTCTTAATGATCACACAAATGAAAGTGGGAGCTTTTCGAAGAAATACTACTAATAATAATTCAAGAACGTTTTAAAGGGAGGTCAAAAAAGCTTAAAGGTCAAGTGTCATCCCATATGAACATTCTAAAATAGATATTGTAATGAAAAATGCATATACCAACATTTACTTTGTCTATACGAAAAAATGTCATCCATGCAGAAAGTTGCGCAAGTGTCATTTGACATCCAAGTGGTTGCCATATTGGCTGCATCTCCTGCCTGTAACGTCACCCCGGAGATTCGCCATTGAAAACACGCTGTGGCCTCTACTGTGGGAGACGAACACGCCCCTTCTGACACGGAAGCTCTTTTTGAAAAGGGGAACATCTCACAACAGAGTGAAGTTACCGGGGCAATATTACCCTATTGTTTCAACTCATATTTAGATGATATGTGGATCACGGTCAAACTGCCTCCCCGTCCGATCCACTTCCGCGGCGGAGTGTCGACAAGGACGAGCCAGCCGCCGACCGGCGGCAATCCACAAGGCCTGCGGAGGCCGTCCTTCAGCAGTTGCTGTACGGAAGACTTCCGATGCACATAACGACACATTTAGCACCTCTGATTTACGGATGACCCCCCTCCAACTATTGTTTTTTTACAAGCTGTATACACACCTACTTGTCATTTCGAACCACGAAGCTCTCCTCCTTTGCACCTGTGCAATCCATTTTTCACGACGAACCAGGTCTCTTGGAAACTTACGAAGGGTAAATCCATCCTCCTGAGTGTTAGAAGAATATCAAGCAATGCAACAAACCGGCATTTTAGCTATCACGAAGGAACAACGACCTACCTTCCCGGGGGTAAAACTAATAGAAACAAATGAGTCCGCTTGAGGGGACCCCTGCTCCGTACGTCACTTCCTGCTTCTTCTCGAAAACAAATCCCTCGAGAGGATTTTCAAGGTAGGAGTTACAAAAAGCCATTTACGTCAAAATCATGATTTAAAAAAAAAAGGCATACCATGTCCATACCAGCCGCCGTTTTTTCATGAATAAGATACTAAAAATCGTGCATTTCATGACAGCAGCCCTTTGAGAATACGAAAGAGTGCTGCTAATGAAAAAATGCGATAGATGCATCTCAAGTTTGAATTCTGTAAAAATCTCAAATCAATTTGTAACTAAAAATAGATTTGATTTTCTTATTTGTCTATTTTGAGCTGGTTGATTACCATCGAAAATATAACTGAAGTGAATCGGTTTAATATTTTCATTTCACTTTATGAATTGAAACTACAAAAATAAGTCAAATTTCTATTCTTAATAATTCAAGATATATCATTAGAATTTTCTAAATTTCATTGAATTTTCAGACTCTTGGTCATCCACATTCATATGCATGTTCCTGTGCTGTGTTCATGCAAATTCTGACCTGACGCACTCAAGAGGGGAAGGCGCTATTGATATGTGAGGGCCAGAGCATCACGCTCACTCTGTGGACTGGATTAAATGGGCCGTGACCTTGCGGCACCTAGCATCTATAAATACCAAAATGTGTGATGTCTACTCTGAGACACGTGATCATTTGCTTCATCGTATTCCATGCAAATCTGTTTATCTAGTGGTACAATCCTTTTACTGATACTACAAATATGTTCAGTTTCACAGCATTTGAAAAGTGTTGCCGGTTATAAGAAAGGGGTTCCAATGCGTACGTCTGGAGAGAAAATTCTTGGCTCGTTCAAAGTTCTGCGGCTGTTTATTGAGTCTGTGCAGGCTCCAATGAAATCTCTAGGCTACTGAGGCATTCTGGAGTGCAAATGAGTCGCATGTCTCAGAAACCTTGTTCTCAGTTTTGACTCATGGGTCCCCCCAGCAGAATAAAAAAAAAAAAAAAAAAAAAAAACACGCAGCTATAATGCACCCAAAAACAAATCAAACTTCAGTGGTATTTTGGCTCTAAATCTGCATACACACACAAACACAGGCACAGCATTTAACTATGTTGCACTTATGGAAAAGACAGGATGGACCAAAAAAAAAGTAACATACCAGATAATTTTTGTCGGATAAAAAAAGAAAATGCTGTTTTTAAAAAATGTCAAACGTCAATATCTTTGTATTTCTATCTATACATTGTATTGGATGTTTAGCAATTAATCCACAAGAGGACAGTGCCTTTACCCATAATTTTGAACTAATACAGAGGTAAAAAGGTGATACATTTTATAAGTGGTTGACTTTTTTTTTTTTCTTGGTATTGCAAGCCAGCTTCAGATACGCCACCGGTCGAGTGAGGTGAATATGGAAGTAGATTAGTGCCACCAGGATTTGAATTTGAACTGTAAAATGAAAGAGGATTTGAATTTGAAATGTAAAGTGAAATAGGATATGAACTTGAAATGCCATGGAAAACAGGATTTGAATTTGAAATATAAAGTCATCACATTTTCAATTCGCTGTCTGAAATTCAACCGGCTACTATTCGCTGTCTAAAATTCACCGTTTGTGCCACCAGGCAAGGTTACTTCAGTTCAGAGTCAAACAGCCTGCTAATCCAGTTATGCTTTCTTAGTATGTGACGTCACATGACTAAGAAAGCGTAACTGCGATTGGCTGGCTGTTCTGCCTTTTGGTACAGACGGTGAATTTTAGACTGAATTGTAGCAAGTTGTATTTCAGACAGCGAATTGCAGCAACTACTAAAAATGTGATCACTTTACATTTCAAATTGAAATCCAGTTTTCTGTGGCATTTCACATTGAAATCCTATTTCACTTTACATTTCAAATTCAAACCGGTGGCAGTAATCTACTTCCACAAGTGAGAAGCAAGATTTTTGCCCTGAAATTATTGTAATGCCCTTGGATGAATTTATTGAACGGGGGAGTGAAACAGATGAGTCGTAAATGAGAACGCTTGCAAAAGTCTGGTGTAGGCCACAGCTCACATCCAGATACCCACATTGAACTAACGCCAGCAATCCCGACTTCATGTGCTGACGGTCACACTCCTTACAGGCACACACCTAACACAAATATACTACTGTACATACAGTGATGACACTTTCCAACAGCAGTGTTCGTTACCATGACGACCAGGGGCTTTCGTCATCCCACCAGCAAGTGTGTATTGCTGTTCTTCTACTTGTAAAAGCGAGCTCAACGTATGGAAAGTGTAGTCAGTCGAAAGGTAATACAAACATTTCAAGTTGGGGGCAACAGTTCCATAGACTACACTGTGTGTATGTGGCACAAGAAATCATCTATTTGCAGACAGTTTTCACCTGCCTGTTCCTTGGTTCTTGATTTGGAGATTTTATGTACTCTTCATTATTTATTGTTGTGATTTTTCTGAAATGCCTAAATATGCCACAAGACGGTGCCAAAACCAAGTCTGAATAGGAATTGGTCTCAAGGAAGTATGTTGAAGGCACCCAACTCGACTGAGGGACAAGTTTTCTTTGTAGGGGAGGAGCTAAGTTTAGCCTTGGCTGTGAGTGTGACAAATTTAGCAATCTTCAAGCAATTTATTTGTGAGAGTAATATTATACCACGAGTTCAAAATATATTTGTGTTTTTAATCATAGTTTGCGTTGCACTTGTAGTTTAAACTATTAATATGGGCAATTATAGACATTTTTGGGTGTGTGGCAATTTTTCACTATTTATGGTAATTGCTGTCTAAGCAAAAAAAATTCACAATTTACAGTTTATCCTAATTAAAATGTACACAATTTATCCCAATATAAATGTAAAGTTTTATAATGGCCACTGATTATTTTTACTTCCACCTAACAGGTTTGAAATTATCAAGCATTGTGTTGGACCTCAGCGGTATCGTTATTAAAAAAAAAAAAATGTCCTGGTCAGGTTCAAATCTTAGACGAATCACATCTTTCACTTGACATTCACTTCATATTTTTTGGAGCATTTCCCACCATCATGTTGGCATCGCTTTCTAACGCATTGAGCTGTGACAAAAATGTCAGGGTGTCATTCCTTCCGGGTGTGTCAGGGTCATCTGTGACATTTTAAAGTAGCATGTCACTCACGTGGCTGGAGCAAATTTGATAATCTATTTTGATATTTGGATGGCTCATCCCCTAATGCACCCACAAAATCCCCCTCGCTCATCCCGCCTACCTGGCAGACGGCCAGTTTCCGAGCACGGCGATCCAGGGAAAGAAAATTGATTTCTAAAGAGCTCTGTTTGCTCGGATATGAAATATGCAAGCGGTTATTAGCCCAACACCGGTATTAACATAACATGACAACTGTGTCGAGAGATATATTAAAGATTCGACTGGTTCCCGCTGAGCACGATACGTTAACATTTCAGTAAATGAATCATTATAAGCACAACACAATTATAATGATCTCTGCTTTATCTGAGAGAGATGGACACACAGCAAGATCTACTTAGCGCTCGCAATAGCTCCACCGTGTACACAACCGCAGCGGGCAGCTCCGTATTGCTTATTATGCCGCTAATAATGAACGTAGACTGAGAAAGGTCAAACGAGCCACACGCTGATGCACACGCAACGCGCACGCACACTCACGCGCACACAAAAGCGCAGACCCAGATACATAGTCATCAGAAAGGTCACAGCATACGTTGTGTGCGTGTGTGTGTGTCTGCGAGAAAAGGATATTTGAAGATGATATGCTGCCTGTTGCTATGGAGCGGTGTGTCTCGCAAAGACTTAATAAATAAATAAAAAAACACACACACACACCTCCGCACATCATCACATTCTTATACTCCAAAAATCACTGTCTATGATGGTGTCACTTTTTCCACCAATAAGAAATACATAAAGTATTTCAAGTGAATGGTTGGAACAATAAAGGCACACGTAGCTCCCTGTGAAGACGACACCTCCACATAATGTAAGGTCTTCTTGCATTAATGTGCATCAGACTGTTGTTTTGGCTAGCAACAGCCTTTATTTGAACTCCTTGTGTGTGTTTTGTGTTAATGGTTCCTATACTTTTTTGAGACACGGTGACTAGCAGCGCAGGGGCCACTGTTGGTGGAAAAATGGTAATCTACAATCACTTCTGCACATTTGACGAACCCCTTGACAATCACTTAATGAAGAGATCCATTATGATTCCCATTCCAAAGCCTCAGACTGTGTTTGTCTGTGTGCGTATTTGAATGGTTCATTTGAGTTCACAGAAGGAAAGCTAACACTTTTCAAGGGGACGGCTTTCCCGCTAATCCCTCCAGGGTTGAGTAAATTATGCCAGTTGGTTAATCAGATTCTCCCCCACTTGCATTTCACCACCTCTTGAGCGACAGACAGCCAAATGGGCTACTTCTAGGTGGCTCAGAGCTCTTCTGCATTATGCACGGATTCGTAAACTGGTTTTATTTATCACATACAGTCATCCTGTTTTTAACTTGCCCATGTGACTTGTCACCCTGCTTTCTCTGACTTGGAATGCAAAAATACTACAGTCTGACTCACAAAATGTCTAAAGATGCAACGTTTTAGGACAACAAACAATGAATCTCTTTTGTAGTAGGACAAGGACGAGAAGAATAAAAAAAATCCTCTTATTTTGGAGAAACAGCAAGAAGTCAGGCAGAGCAGATGGCGCAAACATGGTTACACAGAAAATTGTAGAGCGATCCCATGTCAACGTCTACTCAAATAATTGGCACGAACTAATTTAGAACATGCGGTAAGACTCAACCCACAACTGAGAGACTGTTTACACGCTTCAGGTGCTGCTGTTTGGTTAGAAACTGAGTTTTAATGAGCTACTCAGTAGACTTTAATGTTCATCTGTGAACATTAAAGTCTACTAAGATTGCAGTTCGGAACTGTGTTTATTTTTATATGTTTTTGTTTGTAAAAGTCCTGTTCAGCTGCTGAGTATTGCAGTATACTGGATTGTATGCCTTATCATGACAGAACAGTTTTGCTCTGCAAACGGCGAGTTTACTTTTCTGCCTCTGTTTTAGTTTGTATTGGCATGCACATTTACTGGAAATGCAGTTGGACAGAGTGAGCTTTGAGAGTGTGCAAACTGAGAAAACAAAAAGCAAAGTGACCATAAGACAATAACTTTGTCGCATATGAGAGTTTGTGGATGGGAAAGGCAGCGCAAGATGGGAGGAAGTAACATGACAAGGATAGGACAGGACATGAGTATTAAGACAGACATTGATACAGTGTGCATTGGGAGTGCTGATGCGGTGCCAACGCCCCATCTTAGAATCCATCCAGTTTCTATAGCACGTGTTCTCAATTGGGGATGCAGGTGAGCTGGAGTTCATCCCAGCTGACTCTGCTTGACCGGTAGAGCTTATGCTGGACTGCTCATCAGTCGATCACAAGTCATGAATCATTCACACTCGAATTCACAAACCCATGCAAGCACGGGAAGAACATGCGTACCACAGTGAACAAGACGTGAACCACTTGTCCATCTGTGAAGAATGACGAGATAGAGAGTGGCCATACACCAAGCAGCTAAATACTATTGGTGTGTACGTGTAACCAACTTGTTCCTTTCCTGATGGGAAATAAGCAACTTATTTTTCATATTGGCCACTAATTGCTCTTTGCAGTTTTCAGTTGTATCACAGACACTGTGATACCACGACCCGAGTAGAGTTCAGGTGTAATCGCTCACCAACACCAATCAATAAGTTGATGTACAAACAAGGCTGTGAGTCCTTTGCTATATGCTGAAAAATAGACCCGGTTTACCGACTCCTGTGAGAGCAGAAAATTGAGTCTGATAAGGAAAATAAATGTTCTTTTCTGAGCATTGAAACGATGGCTGCTTGTGAAGATGGAAATAAACAGTTGTTTGACCCCATGCCACTCCATTACAATGTGTCTGAATGAATGATATTTAAGGATTGTGTGTGTGTATGTGTGTGTGTGTACAAATATGTGTGGATGGGGAGCTCTTGTGACGGGCAGACGAGCAGTGAAAAGGCCATAAAGTGGTATCACACCGCCACAGACGCGCATTAGAGCGGGCGCTCGTCCCAAAGTGACGGGTACTTTTCGATTAAAGCAGTTTTAGTGAGACGGAGCAGAAGTAGAGAAACAAGAAGTCTGCCATGCATCTCAACCACTGTTCATGTTCACATTGGAGCTCAGTTTGAGGGGAGGGGGCAGAGAGAAACGGAATGGCTAGGAAAATTATCCGCTTGATTAAAATGAACCAATTAAATTGCTCTGATACCTTGGTTACGTTTTTACCACAGGATGAACTTGAAATTATGATTTTAATCAACAGATCTGAAATCCTCTCCACAGTGAAGCGCATTAGATTACTGACAGAGCTACACCATCATCATAACAATGAATAATCTCAACTGCGTCACAGTGGTCTCAAAGGTCAACAGTTTAACTTGACCCCATTTCAAACACAATTTACATGCAAATGTGACAGAAATATGCAGCAATAACCTATGTGAGCCTTAGACCTGGGACACATCTAAACAAAATAACCCTGCAAGAAACCCACAGGAAATTATTTATTTATGACGCACGTTCATGACCCAAAAAGTCCAAATATCAGTGCTTGGTACAATGTACCACACACACTCTTTCAAGAGTTCCTTCAAGAAATTGTCTTATTTAAATGAAAAACATGTTCATCTGTGGTTAAAAATTGCAGAAAGAGCTCCAAAAGTCCTAATTTCAATTTACTGCTGGTCGTCCATCAGTCAAGTATGTGTGCCTTAAACTTTATTACACACATTTCAACACCAATGTGGTGCCAAAACCCATTGCTAATGAAGTTATTTTATGCACAGATGTGTTGATGTGTGGTTTAACATAACAGAACACCCAAAAAGGTCCAAAGTGCAGCACAATGCTGGTCCAGATGATATGCCTTAAACCTGCTGTGCATTCAGACAAAATATCTAAATATTGAAAAAGCAACTTACTTTAGGCAGTCAAACATTCAAATCCCCAAAGTCCAAACTCCCATTTTAATGCCAGTCCTCTCTTATGTGTCATAACCGTGTCTGAAATGTGTGTATCGTGCCTTAAACGTTGTGCACACAGACTCAGCAAGTACTCCAATAAAATAAAATCTTAAGGCACCAATGCTTTCCTCTATGGTTTAAAATATTAGAATGAACTAAAACGTCTCATTCATCAGTCATTCATGCAAATATTCAATCAGAAATGAGACATTAACTTCAGGTTGTGTGCATTTAAGGACAATACAGTACTCCTGAGAGACTGCATTAGGGATTTGAAAAAAAAAAAAAAAAAAAGACTTAAGGCAGGCCCATGGGCAAAAAGTGGCCTCTCATTAGTGGAGCGTGTTCTTAAAATGGCTCGCCAGTAATGGTAGATTGTGATTTCTTGTGAATTTTGCAGAGGTGATCATTTTAAAATGTAAGCACATGAAAAGATGTATAAAAATAAAATGTTGCATATTGGACAGTTTCACGTTGAATAATTGTTGATAAATATTGAGGAAATCAATAACGTGATCAGTGTCTTTAAATAGATGTAAAGTTATTTTTCTAATAAATGTTACGACTCTATTACATGACAGTATATTATAAGAATATTTTCAAAGATGAAAAATAATTAATAGGAGAGCTCTGGAGACAAGGTTAAACGTGTTACTGTGGTCCTCTCTTATATTTCTAATTCATTATACATTGCCAAAAAGACATAAAATCAGTACAATTTCGTGTTTGGCAGTAATCCATGAATACTTGACCAACTGGGGTGCACATTTTTTCCCCCAAGTTACTGAACTATGCAAGGATGAGTGGATGGGTACTGAAAAGGGGCTACATTAAAATCTTGCTAGCAGTTTGCAAACTGGATGCTGTAACTTTAATGCAAAGAATAACTAAGAATAACATGTAAATCAGAACCCAAGAAGTAGCTGTCAGTTCCAAAAAGATTACTGACCCCTGATCTTTTGTTTATAATGAAAGAATCAACCGTAAAGTGAAAAATGCATTTCCTGAATCATCAGTTTTTCATGTGAATAGTTGTAGAAATGTGCATTTAAAAAAAAAAGATCCAAATCCAAACTTAATCTCAATGCCTGTCCTCATCTAAATGTTAGTATTCATATATTTACATGCAGTGTCAGAGAAATATGCCTTGAACTTTATGTTGCATATATTTGAACGCAGTGAATGTACATAATGTGTGTTCCTTAATCCAGGCACTTTGACAGAATATAAAAAGTCAAATTTTTTCTTAACTTTTGCACATTTACTCCAACTGATGTATTCAACGACTTTGTGTGCCTGCATCCATTGCGTAAAATGGAGTCAGGAGTCAAAAAGTCCCAACTCAAGATCAGTGCCTGATCTTCCCCACATACATTCACACAGTTTCAGAAATATGCATCCTAATGTGCGTTACACATGATGCTTAAACATTTGAAACCCATTGCTCCCAAGAAAACCTTGAAAATAGAGATTTCTTGAAAGCACGTGAGTTTCTTAATGGTCATTTTGCTGTTTATTCTCCCATATGTGGTCAATGTCACTGTCGCTGTGTAGCTGTACTTTTGCATCAAACTTTGCACACACAAACACATCACCAGACTCTTTCAAACACCTTCATTTGTGACGATTAATGAGAAAAACTTCAGCATCATCAATGAACTACTTATGCAACTAGTCCCAATTCACTTGTGCCTTAAACTTACTTTGTGTTGCATGCATTTGAAGGCAACGCTCCTGCAAGAGCGCCATTGTGACACATTCAGCTAGTGAAAGCACGAAAAGTCCAATGTTCTCCTCTTCATGCACATATCCAGCCTAACTCTGCTTGATAAGTTTAGGTCTCACCTTGCAGAGGTGACTCCTCTCTTCAAATTCGACAACCATCCGCCTGCCGAGTGTCTTCCCAGCTGCACATGCACCGTAGAAATCCCTCAACCCGGATTAAACCGCGCCAAAATCACTTTTATTTTTGTTGTTGTTGTTGTTCCTGGGCAGTCCTCTTCCTATGTGCAACACGCGCACAATGAAGTCCTCTCTTGTTGCGCTGTATTGTAACGCGTGTCCTCTAGTGGCTCCTATCTGCCGTGTGCCGCCGCCGAGGCAAGAAGCGCAGCGTCGTCGTGGACATGATGCTCCGCTTGAACGCGCGCTCCGTCGCCTGACCGGGAAGATATCCCAGCTCTTGAAAGACTGGGGGTGGGGGGGGGGGAGAGACGAGGAGGGGAGAAACGATGATGATGATGATGTGCGCAGCCTTGACTGGGATGAATGAAAAGACTAAGAGCCCTCAACTGGCGTGCAAGATGCGCGCGCACGCATTTTGGATGCAGGAGCTCCCACAGTGAGTGGGTTAGTGCACCCACACTGATATTAGACGGATTACATAAAATGATCACAAAGCGTGGACCGCGTGACTCATAGTAGTTGTGAACCCCCCACCCCCACCCCATATCAACTTTATACACTATGACCGTAGGTCAAAGAGTCATGATACAACATGATTAATGCCACTCTTGAATATTTGCCTCAAACACTGCCCTATGTTTAGACTAGTCACATGGTTTTATAACATTAATAAGTTTCTATTCAATCGGTCCCCAACCTTGTTTGTGGCGCGAGCTGGTTATGGGGAAAGCAATATTTCGACGTGCCATCTTAGAAACAAAAGAAAAACAAATGATTTACAATACTCCTCATCGATAGGCTGAATGTAGTGGTTGTAATTAGTGGGGGTCATGTGCTTGTTTGTCTTCAACATGCCAGCCCCATCTTGGGGTAATGGGAGACCATGACGCAATATGTTGACATATCATTTTACTAACGCATTTCTAATTTGTAGGCAACGGATGGACGCCTAGAGTTGTGCGCGCTTTGACAGTTTTGAACTTTTTGAAGTTTCTCATTTATGAACTTGCTGCTCGCCACATTAAGCAGTAAGATGATATTGTGCGTTAAAGGCACATTTTTATGTCTTAGTTGTAGGCTCTTTTTCATGTGTGTTTCTCCTTTTGAAAGACGTTTTCTAATTTGTAGGGGTTTTTTCCCCCTCAAAATGTAGCTAGTATTTGGGCTCACTTATTTATCATTTATTTTTATTACATATATATATATATATACCTTTATTATTTATTACTTACTCACTTATTAAACGAACGGTCTGTCACACATACAGAGACAAAGGATGCACTTAATTCCAAAGTCAAAGTTCTTTTATTAATATGAAAATTAGTACAAGCCTAAGGCACAAGGTAGTGGGTGCTCATCATACAGGGAACATCCATCCATCCATTTTCTGAGCCATTTATCCTCACAAGGGTCGCAGGAATGCTGGAACCTGTCCCAGCTACTTATTACATATTATTGGTATACAATTAATTCTCTGGAGTGCATGCTCAACCATCAATGGGAACTTTAATTGTGGGAATAAAACCCGTAACGTCTTCTTTAAATGATTCCAACTAGCATGGTTGCTGTCACCTGCCCACTTAATCGAAAGTAATACAAACAAGTCTAGACCTCAGAAAGTTACCGATGCTTATCTAAAGAGCGACGGGTGTACTGGCATTCTGAAGCATTTCATGGTTTCTACAGCAGCTGTTCGTTGCATCATCAGAAGTCTTTGGAGAGAAAAATGATCAGAGATTCTGACAAGAACAGATTCATGTCAACAAAGTTGATTGTTGCTGTACCGGGTTCCTCTGGACTTGACGTTTCACCCAAGACCGTTTTGAGGGCTCGACATAGTGATGTACTTCCTGGTCAGGGTCAAAGAGAGAAAACAGTGCTTTCACATCAGCACATGAAAGCTTTGCGTGTAATCTACTGAGCATCCCGATGCCTTCCTATGTTGCAGTACAACTTAAATTTCTTGTTCAGTGGTTATCTTGACACTTTTTCTTAGCCATCCCTCGTACTTTTTTTTTTTTTTTTTTGTGGTTGCATCATTAAAAAATACATACTGGGATAAATCTTACATGATTTGCTGACATCATACAAGATGATGGCCCGATTCCCATGTCTTGTTTTACTTTTGAGGCATCTTTTTCACAGGCGTTTTGGCTTGACTCGGTTTTGGAGGTTCTGCAACATGTGATCTGGTAGTTCTTCCACTAGAAATAAAGCTGAGCAGGATTTGCAAGCACATGACATTATGATCCAGAAGTTTTATGAGCCTTCATCAACACGGTTAAGAGTCCATGGGGAGTCAGTGGTGGCTTCATTTGACCAATTGGGCAAATCCAAACTGCTGAGATCAACCCCTTATTGGAAGAGGAAAGCATTTAAGAGAAAGCCGAATTTACTCACAGTAACAGGACATTACTCTGCCGGCAGAAATCCCAGACTGACTCGTGAATAGAGCCACCGCTAACAATAACCACTCCTAGACTGAATGTAGAGTGTAAGAATGAAATTGTTAAGCCCCCACCTGTTTTTTATGCACATTTCTTGTCCGATTATCCCAAAATGTACTTAAAAGCCCACATTTCCTCCCAAGTTTATGCATGTATGTTCATTAGTGTGGAAAATGGACGCCCATTACACCCTTTCAGAGGCTTTTTTATGGCGGCCCTCAGTGGCACTTCATGGCTCAGACAATGCACTCTGGCAAACATTAGCACACCATCACAGACACACGAGGAAGCCGATACCCACAAACCCACAGACACAATGCACACAGACGAGATGAAAGGGACAATTTATCAAACCACCAGCTCGGGCATGCCCGAGGTTGTATAGTGCCAGTGCCGGTCTACTGAAAGGGGGCAGGAAGTGTGCGTGTGCGTGTGTGTGTGTGTGTGTGTGTGTGTGTGTGCGTGCTTGCAAATTGTATGGCTCTTCATTTTTCTCCTTGCTGAAGTCAGTCCTCCAAACATAGTATTGCACTGTTGCCTGTGGCCACCTCTCCCCAAAGTAAGAGCCATTCAGCTGACGTAGCTGGGTGACAAAGGCTTTTGTATTTCATTTATTTCGTTTTTCAAGTGATTGTCAGATGTTTCGGCCCATTTTGTGCAGATGTGTGTTTGGCCCCAGAGAGAGAGAACAGGAGGTAGAGTCAGCGTTGTGGTTCGCCTCTTGCTTTTTCCTCATTAAAGTGCAAGACCCGTTTTTGTTCTGCAGGGCTTTGCAGCGTTTACAAGCCCAAACGACGGTACTTGTAGTGAGATGCATGAGAGAACTACTGAGGAAGCTTGTTCGAGATGAGCAAAAGACTAGTAGCGCGTGACATTATATTGTTTGTTTTAAACCACGAAGGAGTGTTGTACAAGCCTGTGATCACTGCATGTCATGTATATTTCATAGAGACACTCAAGCAACCGCAGGAAGATAGATTCTACTTTATTTTAGTGCGTCTGTCATAACTCTTGCGGTCTTCGTCATATAAAAGCAAAATTATTCATGTGTCCATTTTCTGTGGCGGTTGTTTTTCTCGGAAGGTGAGCTGGAGTCTATCACTGTAGACTTTGGGGGGGAGTGTGTTACACCTTGTATTGGTTGCCAGTCAATCACAGTGCTGGAAATATTAGAATACTGTAGTATAAAAAATATATGTATTCCAACATTACAATAATGCTCGCTCCAGTGGAATTAACCCCAATGCCAATGATAGCTTGAGTGAAATCGAAGGGCCATTTGTTAAAGAACCAAAAAAAAAAGAAACTTTAAAAAGAAACTAAGAGGCATTTGTGGTAGTTTTCACGGAAAAGGAGGTTTAAAGGGGTTATCGTACATTTTCAAACAGCTTGCAAGATCTAGGTCTACCTTAAACCAATGCATCTCCTTCTATCTCTGATCAAAGAACCGCGCCCACCCCACTAAACCTGAAAAAAAAAAGACATGCGTTTTGCTCGCCTGGTTGCTTCAAAGTGCGCCACGGATGGTTGTGAATGGGTCAACGGCCCGCTGGAATTGGCTTCGGGGAAAGGGACCACCATGTTCCTGTTGTCTGGCCGTCTCAATGTACACCTCTCTCAGAGTACTGCCAAACATGAAATATAACCGGTTTGATGATTTATTTTTTGGAATCTGCACTCCATTAAAAATTTAAAAGCGTTATATCGACTTACCTGATGCCCCCGTGAGAACAGGTGTTTTCAGTGGCATGCGAAGGGGTGGTGGACGTTGTAGTGCCCCAGGGCATCCAAACAGGTCAATGGCTGGCCTCTGAAACAGTTTCCTGGGCAAGCGTTGCAAAAAAGGTGACTTAACACTGATCCCCTCATTGGGTTGATGGTCAGTATCTGAGATGGGGAAAAAACTTACACCCTCCCCGTTGATGATCGGTGGTTAGGAAAACATACACAACCCTCCCAGTGATGACCATTTTTCGTGGTTTGAAAACTTTCATATAGTACATTACATTTATAGGTCACTGATGGTGTAGTGGTACACACGCCTGACTTTGGTGCGGGCAGCGTGGGATCAATTCCCTCTCAATGATGGTATTGATACTTGCCCTGTGACTGGCGAACAGCTCACGGTGTACCCTGCCTCTTGCCTGTTGATAGCTGGTTTGGCTCCAGAACTCCTACAACCCTTGTGAGGATAAGTGGAAAAGAAGATGGATTGGTAAATGGATGGACATTACATATATTACCTTTTGATAACAGTTGCCAACAATGCAAACACTCAGATAAGTAAGAATTTTGCTTTTCAAAATGAAATTCAGTGGGGATTGTCTTTATGGTAATTGATCAAATGACACATTTACTAACTATATAGATGGAGGAGTTGATCACACCTCCTCTTTAAGGTACAGTAATGCAGAGGATCGAGAATTTATGCCTTCAACTATTGCTTGTCTGTCCCCATGTGTTACTCCACTGTTTGTGTTCAAATATCTTTTGCTTCAAGCGTTATAATGCCACGCCGCAAATTCTATTCATTTGCCTGTCTATGGCATTTTGCAATGTTTGCACAGCGCTAAGATTACTTTTCTAAGGCAAAAATACTCAGCATATAAAAGTTTCTTTCAGCTTGTCCCTTTTGGGGTCGCCACAGCGTGTCATCTCAGATGAACGCATATATATTTTTGGCACAATTTTTACGCCGGATGTCCTTCTTGACGCAACCCTTCTCAGGGAGTGGAGGCCTCAGTGGGATACGAACCCACAACCCCTGGTTTACCAAATCAGTGTTCTAACCACTGAGCTACGGGGCCTCCAAACAAAATATGTAAAATACACAGTGTATAATTTTCTTTACTTTATGTTTCGGTTGAAGGGTCATTTTTAATTGTGAGTGGCATGAAACAGCTTGACCTTGCTTTTTAAATAAATGTTCACTTATAATGTTGTAAATTGTGATGAGTTGAGTTTCGTGCCAACATAGAAGCCGTATCGCAGATTTTCGCTTGCGAGTTTAAAAAAAATGGCTAAACAGTAGCTCTTGTCTCGAAAAACTCTAAGTCATGTCATCCTATCTCCAGGGACCACTGTGTATATTTTTATTCTTTATGTATAAATTGCAAATGTGCAGGGGAAATTACTATAAAGCAATGGTGGCAATCTGCTACGGTAGACTTAAGGATACACTTAATCATAAATATAACAGAATGCCTCCTAATAAGTACAAAACACACCCCTTAAATGCAATTTTTAGAAATATATTTCTGTTCTCATCGGCCATGAAAAGACAACACTGGTGGGAGCACGGCTCCATTGCGCATGAAACAGGGCGGAAAAGTAAAGGCGCACGGAAACACACTCTTCAAGGGTAAAAGCAAATCAGCAGAGATTAAAGTGATACAGCAGATATTCACTCGCAGCCATCCGCAAACTATCTGGCCGAGGTAATGTTTATATTTAGACACCGGTATTAGTGTGTTTATGCGAAGCGACATTTTAAAAGGTATCCATTTTAATGGCCCTGGCTTCAGTTCTGGGCATCTGTTGGGCTTTGGCATCTGAATGTTAGGAGGGGGCACGATTTGGTTCCTGCCGAAAGATCCAAGGTCTGCAAGGCGGCCTTCAGCCACCGCCCGCTATATGTAGTGGGACAAAAAAGGCAAGCCCCAAGAAAAATAGCTCCAATGTATTTACCACAAGTCAGATGAATAATTAACTCCTCTCAGGCACACACATGCACACACATAAAAGTGCTTCTAAGTGATTGTGTGGTAATCATGCCACAAATATAAACAAGACCTCTTGATAAGGTGTTATGTATATATATATATAATATATATATATATATATATATATATATATGATATAGTTTATAATATTACATACCACCCAGCTACAACATTATTATATTGTCTCACATGAGATCGCATACAAATACTTTACCTCTAATGATGATAATCCTCTGTCTTGATTGGCAGTGTCAGAGAGATATTAGGGTATTTTTTTTCCTTACTGTTAAATGGCCTGGTGCATTTATTTACTCGAGTACCAGATATCTACTGGGATTTTTTTTAATGTAATTACTGAATGATGAAGTTTTTAAAAAGTCACAACTATTAGAATAAATATGACATACATAGTTAAATGATGTTTGTGGTTGTTGCACATTGAGGAAATGCTCTGTAAAACTCTCTGCACTGCACTTGAAGCTCCACTGTAAACGTCAGCTTTCCAGATGCCACGTCTGGCTGCTCTGTTTTCTGTGAAGATTTCTTCATGATGCGTCGAGGCATCAGTCAAACAAATGGTAATTATAGCCACTTTTTTTTTCCGTTACCTGAATGAATCTATTGCATTTGTGGTGCTAGGTTTATTTATTCAGTGATTCGTTGAGACACAGCATCTCTTGGAGTAACCCCCCCCCCAAGTAATTTGATGTGTATATTTTGTTTGTAATCTGCAGTGATGTCTAACTACACTGAGATCTATTTCTCTTATTTTAGCTATTTTGTCAATTTTGCACTGCACCAAATGACGATACAGCAGATTTAAACACAGTATTAAGCTTTGTGTTGACAATCAAAGTCATGTGCTGCGACTGATTTAAATACATTTGCTCTTCATGTACATTTGTTACAAAGGAAATATACTGTACATTCTGATGTTGTTTTGCATACACTACTTCACTCATTGTTTTGTTTCGATGCATGGATCCTACAGTTTTGCTGTGGTGGAGGTCAGGGCTGACTTTTTAGTTGACTACAAGTGAATGAAAGTTCTCACGGTTGTTTGTTTCTTTTGTCACACGGTGACGTTGAACTGACGTCTGCAGCACCGACCAAATGTGACTCAGGGTGATGATGCAGACAGGTCTGGATCTGTCACACTCTTCAAACGCCATGCCTGCCACTTCATGTGTGCATCCGCATTGATAGTGAGGGACCAACAACACCTGCACGACGTGAATATGCATGACAGTCTGGCTGACGGCGGTTTAGAAGGTGCTGGATTCAATGTTTATCTATCTCACACCAAGTAGGGAAGCATGTGATTCATTCGGTGCGGCATTTCAAAGGGTTTTATTTTTAATCTGAACTATTTATTTATTTATGTATTCGGCTCTCTCCCTGTACATTTGTTGCTACTGCCACCTGGATGAAAAATTGGCACATTGCAGTTCCAGTGACTACTGTATGGAAGAGTAGTATTTTAAAAATATTTACAGGTATACGTACAGTATAGCTTTCTTGAGACTCTGTTTTAGCAACATGACAGTTGCAAAATATCAGAAAACTCTCAACATGTGTAACCACAGTAAAATAAAACAAATACAATTAAATATCAAATGAAATGCAAAACAATGTGGAATATTAAATCAAATTATAAACTCACGACTGATTTTTTGAAATGTAGTATTCTGTCATTTTCTTGTACAAGTGTACCTAATTTTGCTAGCAATTATGTTCATAATCTGTTGCAACCAAACACTAACTTTCATAAAAAAAGAAAAATGATTTATTAGTTTTATTAGATAATTTTATTCAATCTCTATTTTAATAATTGTTCCATTTTAGTAATCCATATCTAATTGATGCTTCACACAATCTATTTTAACATTTAAAATAATACACATCAAAACTTTTTGACATTTAGTTTTATCATTTGAATCTCATTGAATCGTTGTAAACATATTATAATTCCTTTATGAATACATCATTATATCCAAAGTACATACCCAGCTAAGTTAATAATAACCCAAAAATTGCAACAGGCATATACTGATATAAAGATTGTAATTAAAGTAGGTAATGACTTTTTGATTGGGTTGGAAGCCCATAGGAGCAAGTGTAAGTCAGCTCTGAAAACATGTTAAGTTTTTAATTTTGCATGATGTAAACAAAAGATCCACCATCCTAAAAACAAAAAACGTTGAAAGGCTGAAAAAAAAATATATATATATATATATATATATATATATACACACACACACACACTATTTGAATTCACAAACTCCCCTTCTAATATTTTTTCTCAAGTGCATGACACAATCCATGTGAATGTAAGTTGCATAAACTCATTGACTACGTAATGTAAATCTATTTCTCACTGTCTTCTGCTGCTGAAAGCATTTGGAGGCACAAGGTGGCAGTAGACGCTGTCTGTAGTCCAATGTCTGATTCAGCAAAGAAGCAGCCGGAGGGAGCCTAATAAAAAAAAAAAAAAGGGGGGGGGGCTAAGTTGAAACATCAGCAAGTCTTTATGATGCGCAATCAGTTGAGTGCTTCCATTTAAACTACATTAATTAAAGATATGGCGACCAAAGATGGCACACTGGAGTTTCCCTTTCGGAAATCATTTGGAGTTTTGATTTACACCATCTTTTCCCCCCGGTCGCCCATAATTGCATCCATTACTTGCAAATGACTCAGTCCTCGTTACGGGCGTCCGCCTGAAATCGAGATACTTCACACTGACTTGTGTATGCAATCTGATCTTGTTTGTCAGGATGGTGGAACAATTTGGGGAAGGTCTCTAAGGGCCGTACCAATTGTATGAAAAAAAATCTATCATCCAATGATCAGACACATTTATTATTTTGTATTGAGTTTTTGTGGGTAGACGTTTTTCCTTTGAGGGTTTTAAAATAGCATGGCGGGCCAGAAAAAGGCTCTCACTGTCTGTATTAGGCCCACCCCTGCTTTAAGGTCTAATGGAATCCGTACAATGTCTTTGTATTTTGTGGAGAAAAAAAAAACATCTTATAGGAAATAAAATATGAGTCGTAGATTCCATATTATTGCGGTAATATTTTTCTAGATTTTAAACAAAACATAAATTAACACCAAGAGGTGGTAAACATCCTCAGAACTGGCAATGTTATAAGTGACATTTTAGTCACATATGTCCACAAAATGTAAAAAACAAATGTATGTTTTATGGGGCGGCATTGGTGGATCATCTGGAAAGCGTTGGCCTCATAGTTCTGAGGTTGCCGGTTCAATCCCAGACCCGCCTGTGTGGAGTTTGCATCTTCTCCCCGTTCCTGCGTCAGTTTTCTCCGGCCACTCCGGTTTCCTCCCACATACTAAAAACATGCAACATTAATCGGACACTCTAAATTGCCCCTAGGTGTGATTGTGAGTGTGCCTGTTTGTCTCTATGTGCCCTGGATTGGCTGGCAACCAGTTCAGGGTGTACCCCGCCTCCTGCCCGTTGACAGCTGGGATAGGCTCCAGCACTTGCGCGCCCCTTGTGAGAATAAGTGGCTAAGAAAATGGATCTATGTATGTATGTATGTATGTTTTATGCAATCCTAGTGAGGATAAGCAGTTTGGAAAGTGGTTGTGGATGGATAAATTAATGTACCTATGAGAACAACACAGACGAACAAGCATACACCCCAAACTTCACATATTCACGCCCTCTACCACCAGGTGTCCCAATACTTTTGTTCATGTCTCCATAAAATGTCACTAAACACAAATATTGTGGGCAGCCTATAAAATTGTGTGATCAACACAAAAATCTGAACGTAATCCATTACCGTGCACATTTCTTTAGAATCTCGATTAAAAAAAAAACTTAAAAAAAAAAAAAAATGAAATCATCTACTGAAGGAAGAAATTGACAAAGAGGAAACTCTGAGCTCAGCCGGCGTGGACCACAAGCGCAACAGCTTAAATCAAATGAAAGCCGAGACAGACTAATGTTTTGTTGGCATGGCTTCCCCCTTCATTTTATTTCCATCCTGGTATCCTTGTTGTGGATATCTGAGGGGATTGAGAATAAAGCCACTGGAGGATCATGTCATCGTGTGCAGCGGGATAAAGATACAGGAAACGGACGTCCAAGGAGCTTAGGTGGACCACCGTGTTGACATGTTTGTGAATGATGATGAGAAATAGGAGGTGAAAAGTGCACACTAACCTGAGCATCACATGATTGGGTGCGTACATCACCGCGAAAGTTTTATATTAAAATTGCCACTATGGCTAAATACAACTTTGAACTGTTAAGCTAGCATCATACAACATGTCAAGCGAGACCTGAGGGGAGTGCACAAAAACTCGTTATCTAATTATTTGGCTGAACTGTCTCGTAGCGTGCGTGCTTTGGCAACAGTTTCCCGTGAGTGGCCGATCAGTCTCCCGCTCGTTGATCGCGGGCGCAACGTTGAAGATTATAATCAAAATGAAGCTTTCAATGAGCTTTCACTCATGTGAAAAATGAATTTCCAGGTTTTAAGACAGCATGGCTGTTGCATCACCCCCAAGTACCTCATAAATACATGATTCAACACTTCAACATAAAAGTTTGTAATGTGCCTGTGGAAGTTTGTGGCCAATATTTATGCACTAATTATACACCGAACAGGATATATTGAAATGAATGGGAGCGAGCTTTTTAAAATGTCTGCTGTCACTTTTATTTTCGCCCAGGAACCTGCTTCTTTCCTCTTTTTATGGTTTAATACATGTGCAATATAGAGTGATGCCTCAGTTCTCGACCACAATCCGTTCTAGAAAACGGATCGAAAAGGGATTTGTTCGAAAATCGAATCGATGTTTCCCATTACAATGAATGGGGAAAAAAAAATATTGCATTCCAAGCCAAAAAAATAATTGGGCTTTTTAAAGCGTTTTTTGAGCTTTTCCTGATAATAGACTGCATAATAGAAATGCATGTATAGTTTAAATACTTTATATAATACAATAATTTAAGAAATATATCTATTTTTTGCTTAAAATGTATGCTTTAGTAGTAGAGTACGCTAGGCTGGGAGAGCATTGCCGTATCTGTAGCGACTTGGCCCCCAGTCTTGTAAACTTATTTTTATTAACAAAAGTGCAGAATAACTTTAAACAAGCAATTTGCGTTCTTTGGAGGGAGCCATGATTGGGGGTTAATAGGGTAGTCCTCGATAAGAAGAAAAAACAACAGTCACTACCAGGATACATCAGTGTACTAAGGTTGCGTTATACAAAATAACAAAAGTGCGCTGGTTGTGCCACGTGCATTATGTCATTTCTGTTTTTTTATTTTTTTTTTGGGGGGGGGCATTCGAATTAACAATAAAACGTGTCGTGGGTTGGGTGAACTGGTTGCGCCTTGTGCGTTGTTATTGTGAGTTTTTTTTCGGCGGTGTGGGAATTCATAACAAAGCCCGTCGTGGGTCAGCTGGTCTGGCCGCTCGCAATTTGTTATTTCCGGATTTTGGCGGGGACGTTCGAGTACCAATTTTCGTATGAAAACAGAAGCAAAAAAATGTCAATTTTTGTTAGAAAACCGATTTGTTCGAAAACAGGGACCTTTCGAGAACCGAGGCTTTACAGTACTGCACAGTCAGCATCAAGCACCTATACAGCCTGATTGTTCAGAGCGTCCATGCATTGGATACAAATGGTGAATGTGCAGGGGAGAGATGGCAACTTTCATTTTTTTGGCAATGATTAGGTCCAATTTGGTTTTACTGCAGTGTGTGGCAGGCCTTTCATCTTCAATGAACCTGCAGTAACATGTATGTTTGGAATTTGGGAGGAAACTGTAGTCCACTGAGAACACCTCAGGGAGAACATACATTGCAGGCAGGACCTAAAATCGTAGCCCTAAATCTTCAAGGTGTTCATCCACATGATGCCCTCCCAAGAAGTCCTTGCTTGTTAAATCTATTTATTTTCCAAGTGAATCGTTTCATTTCAGACATGTAGACTAATGCGTTTCCTTCCAAAACTCCAGAACCTCACTTTAGAACTCGGGGCGAAAAGTTGAGAACCTGCTAAAAGAAAACAGAAAGAGCCCTTTAGCGTCAGATGAGACGCGTTGAATATTTTGCTTCAATAACTCTTTTGAGCATGCTCACTTCTCACAAGCCGTCCTTCAGGTTTGCCAAGTGGTCAAACAGAACGATTATTATTGTGACGCGTGCATTCAAATGAGAGATGGAAGTGGCCATCAAACACAATTATCGCTGAGGCCTTCACACACACACACCTTCCTCACTGTTCTACGTGTGCTTTGTGCGACTGTTATTCCACTAATTCAATATCCATAATTTCCTACACTTTTCTACTCAGCCATTGCCAAGAAATGATTGACAGCTGTGCCAAGTTGGTTGGCGCTGGCTCAGTGGCCCCTCTGTCAATGATTTATGTCCCTCAGGTGCACTAACAGCAGGAAAATGTGAGCTGATATTGAGATCAGCATGTCATTTATGTTTGGGTGTCCACTACCACGCAGGTGAATGTTGGTCTGACGGCCGTCTTGGTGCGCATTGCGACTGACTGCGAGCGCATCTGTAAAAGTACACTTGTGTCCGTGTCCTGGAAACAGCATATTTCATCCTAACATGTCTTTTGGAGCAAGTAGCACTCTGGAAGACGTTCAGTTATCTAAAAGGAACATCCGCCTGCATCATACTTGGAAGGACATTTGTGGGGTTGCTGAGATTGATGCGAGCATTGATCACCCAGTGTAGGCTTGGAAATATAGGATATGGTTGACCCTCTCTGCGGTCAAACACCATTCATTCAAGGCTGAGGGGCCACCTTCTATTTGTTCAGATTTCCCACAGGAAATAAGCAACAATTAACATTTTTTTAACTGCACCACTCCCAAGTTTTTCTTGTCCATATTGTTTCTTTTAATTTAATAGTCAAAATCAGTAAAACAGAATATATGTGCATGAATGTGAGGGGCGGAGGGGGAAGAGCGAAGCTCCAGGGAGAAGACATAGCGAGGGTGGACGACTTCAAATACTTGGGGTCAACAATACAGAGCAATGGAGAGTGTGGTAAGGAAGTGAAGAAAGGGGTCCAAGCGGGGTGTAACAGTTGGCGGAAGGTGTCTGGTGTTTTATGAGACAGAAGAGTATCTGCCAAGATGAAGGGCAAAGTTTATAAAATAGTGGTGAGGCTGGCCATGATGTACGGATTAGAGATGGTGGCTCTGAAGAAACAACAGGATGCAGAACTGGAGGTGGCAGAAATGAAGATGTTGAGGTTCTCGCTTGGAGTGAGCAGGTTGGATAGGATTAGAAACGAGATCATTAGAGGGACAGCCAAAGCTGGATGTTTTGGAGACAAGGTTAGAGAGAGCAGATGTCAATGGTTTGGACATGTTCAGAGACGAGAGTGAGTATGTTGGTATAAGGGTGCTGAGGATAGAGCTGCCAGGTAAAAGAGCGAGAGGAAGACCAAAGAGAAGGTTGATGGATGTTGTGAGGGAGGACATGAAGTCAGTGGGTGTTAGAGAAGAAGAAGCATGAGATAGGCTTAGATGGAAAAACATGACACGCTGTGGCGACCCCGAACAGGACAAGCTGAAAAAAGAAGAAGTAAAAATCGGGAAAGGACGGAAAACACCAGTTTTAGTAACGTATCTGTTGTTGAAGACCCTTCAATCCAAAAAGCATTTCCAGCTCAAAATTGCCGGCGTGAAATCTCCCTGTTTCTCTCATTGCCTGTTTCGGTGCTTGAATTGACCGTCCTGCATACTGATCATTTGTTCACACGTCTCTGGAAAACAACTTGTTAGTGTCACTCTTCCTGTACAACGGGAAAATTTTTGGGTGTAAAAATGTCAGGACATTGTTTTAGGCGGATGTAGCATCCATCCATTGATTCATCCATATGTCCATCCATCCAGTCACAAACACACGCACACACACACACAGTTGTCACATACTCATAAAGAAAGCGACTTTTATTTCTAAACTACAGATGCGCGGTTGAGTCCTTGCCAAAGTAGCATCACTAGCATCGCTGTGTGCTCGTTTATCCGCTCGCAGCCTTTTGGCTCGTCTTCCAGAGTCCAGGTGCCGGAGCACGTGTTGACCTCGGCAGGCCGCACTCCGACTCGCCTCAGGCCCGGAGATCTTTGTTAGAGCTCCAGATGTGCTCATTGGGGCCTGGATGATTAAGTACGTGATGGAGGGCCAACTGGATCCAGCCCAGGAGAAGCTAATGCGCCGACAGGGCAGGGCATGCTTCATAAAAAAAAATTGCATGAGTTCAATAGATCAGGGTGTTGCTGGATTTTTATGGATTATGATGCTGTGCTATAATGCCGTGCAGCTGAACTCATCCAATGGTCTATTTAGCCATGATTTATTCATAAAGTACAAAGCAAAATTCTTTACGACTTAGTCCTGAGCTACAGTGTCTCGTTACAGAAACAGTAAAGACCTCAACTAAGCAAAATCTTGTCTTTTATTTTCTATTTGCTCAGAATTACACAGTAAAATTTCAAACCTTGTTACATGGTGTGTTAAGAGACATTATAATTGTACACTATGCCATGATGTCCATTTTTGATTCATATCCTTTCTTAAGACAAGAATATGCCAGTTAAACTTCTTAGAAGTCTTCAGACACTGTATTTTACGTCATTTCTCAGTAAACGTTGAACTTCTTGAAAAAACAATTTTAAAAGAATGTGACTAGGATGTGAATCATTTTGGACTTAATACTTAACACAAATCATGGCTAAAAAGGATTTTTGGATTTGTTCGCCTGTTGGAAAATTGGAAAATGAGGAGAGTTAGATGTAGAATACAGGTGGGGAAGTGAAAAGGAAAAGCAATTTCTTTTTTAAAAATGATTGTCATAGCTCTGACCGGCATGGTGCTGCAGCTGTAGATTTTTTGGCCTCACAGTGGACATTTCCGACTGGCGATCTTCAGCTCCGCCCCCTTTACCTACACTTGCCATGTCCCACAATCTTCCAAAATGGCAACTGAACATAACTGGTTGAAACTGGGTTCTCTATCGCGTATTCCAGATAATATTGGGGTATGTTTTTTGCCAAATGTGTCAGATTTCTCCAAGAAAGTTCTACAGAGAGGTCTCAACTATTTCACGCAAGGATATGTACACGGAATTAAGATTTTAGACGGAGCAGGACGCAATGTCAGAGTTACAGCGAAACATTGGCAGTCGATGCAAAAAAAGTTTGACGCCTCACAAATTTCATATTGAAATCCAACAGGATAAAATAGTGGAATTGTACAGCGCATGTAAAGCAGGGTGAGTATGTTTTACTTGGAAAAATCACAAGTAATATCATTGTAGTCTTTATAAGTGAGTGGGTGTATTTATTTGACATGCCTTGTAACGGAACCCAGTGCTCTGTCTTAAAAATCCAATGTGATACAAAATAGGCGAATAGACATTTCTCTTGCATGCCATGGCGCATTTACGTATCCCTAACCCGACTCTTCGGCATAAAACATTACACACTTCATTCATCAGGTCAGTGATACACTAACTGCAATGTATAAAGTACTGATAATAATTAAATCAAACTTGGAGAAGATACTTCTCCCTCACTTACCTTCGAACATACGGCCTTGTGTTTGTTGATATTGTCCACATTTAGTTGTACGTGCGCTCTTCTGTGAGCCTTAATCCATCGTAGATACTTCCTCAACTGTGTTTTAGGCTTTGGAAAATGAATCAACTGGGCCCCCTTGTAACCTAGCAGGATATCTTTCATCAGAATTGCACGTTCCCCAAGCGCATCTGAGGACCATTTTCTTCCTAACATTAACTTTTCCAGGCGCACGCGACCGATAACCAGCATTGCTTGTGGGACATGATGACAAGAGGAGCGGATTAGGAGGAGCTTAACTAGGGGTTAAGACAATGCGGCTATATGATTGGCTATTACTGTACGAGTGATTGACACGTTGAAAAGGTCCATTGCATGTTCCCCAAGCGCACTCCCCCAACCCACATGAGGATAAGCAGCTCAGAAAAGGGATTGATGGATAATAGCTTTGTATTTCGCAAGTATATGTAACACACTACTGTAGAGTCACAATATTCAGTCAGTACCCTCCGTGACAATATAAAGCTAGTTTTTAGTCATGCACAGTGGACATAGTGGGGTCACAATTTGTGCAAGACAAAAATGCATTGGTCCATGTTATCCACACACACACACAGGTATTCAGAGTCACGCGTATACCAGGATGCCAACTATAACACAAATACATCTAGAAAGCTGAGATTTACACTTAGACCGTGTGATATGAAGCCAGGCTCTTCTTCGGAGGTCTGCAGGTTATTTTCTCCGTGACGCAGCCAATGGAAAAACTGCGAGCGTATGCATAGTTCCCTGTCACATCTTGGATTTGAGAATTTGCTGACCTTGAAAGTGGGTGAAGTTTTTCAATGAGTAGACCTATTGAGCTTTGCTCACACACCCCAACTTCACTGTGACATCAGTGGAGTTTAAAAGATGTTGAATGTGAGCTTTTAGTGTTTGGTGAGTAAATTATTTTTTTGCCTATGGACACAATTTAATGAGAGCGCTATCAAAAAGTATAAATTTACAAAGATACCCTGTTTATCTCATGGGGTACATTCGAATATAGACCCAACTTTTACAAGTAAAAATCTGTGATTTATGATAACTGTGTTTGTGTGTGTGTAGCACGTGAGGTCACTGAAATAAAGATGTCAGTGTGTGTTTGCACTGTCCATGATGGGCTGCGAATACATAAAGTAGCAAAAAGACACACACACACACACACACACACACACACACACAGACTCCTATTTTCAACCAATCACATAGTCTTCCTCCTCTGACATTATTCTCCACTTCTTATTTACTCAGCAGCAGCGTCATGGCAACTTCTGGTGTTTTGGAGATTTTTTGTCCAGGGAGTGAAATGAAAAAAGTGTGTCGAGGGACACATCAGCCAATTCAAGTGACCCGCCCTCATTTCTTCCACTGGCACTGGAGGAAGTGGAAGGAGTCGGGGCTGGTTGGGCTGAAGATGAAATTAAACTTTTAATGTTTTCAAGTGGGGGTGAAAGCTTGTTGATGTTACACTTTAAAGAGTGGCTGCTTGATGAGGTCAATATTCCACAGGTGAGATGAATCATCCATACTCCAGGACTCTATTTTTGATGGTGATGCTGTGGCTACCTCCCACTGAAGCAAAAGCCAACCCTTGAGATTAAGACTTAAAAATGGTTAAATCCTTAGTGTTAGGCCATTTTAGGGTACCTGAAAAAGTTATTTCAAGGAAACACACCACAGTAGCGATGGTCGTGATTAACCACGAATACAGTGCATAATTTGAATATACATTCACACATACAGTGAAAAAAATAAGTATTTGAACATCCTGCTACATTGCAAGTTCTCCCACTTTCAAATCATGGAGGGGTCTGAAATTTTCATCGTAGGTGCATGTCCACTGTGAGAGATTTAATCTAAAAAGAAAAATCCAGAAATCACAATCTATGATTTTTTTTTTGTATCTATTTGTGTGAACACCTCAGAAAACCAGTGTTATTTGGTACAGTAGCCTTTGTTTGCAGTTGCAGAGGTCAAACCTTTCCTGTAGTTGTTCAACAAGTCTGCACACTCTGCAGGAGGGATTTTGGCCCACTCCTTCCACACAGATCTTCTCTAGATTAGACAGGTTTCTGGGCTGTCGCTGAGAAATACGGAGTTTCAGCTCCCTCCAAAGATTTTCTATTGGGTTTAGGTCTGGAGATTGGCTAGGCCACGCCAGAACCTTGATATGCTTCTTACAGAGCAACCCCTTGGTTTTCCTGGCTGTGTGCTTCGGGTTATTGACATGTTGAAAGACCCCCCCACGACCCATCTTCAATGAGGGAATGAGGTTGTTCCCCAAAATCTCACAATACATGGCTGCAGTCATCCTCTCCTTAAAATAGTGCTGCCGTCCTGTCCCACATGCAGAAAAACACCCCAAAGCATGGTGCTCCCACTCTCATGCTTCACAGTAGGGATGGTGTTCTTGGAATGGAAGTCATCATTCATCGTCTTCCAAACATGGTTAATGGAATTATGACCAAAACGTTAAATTTTGGTCTCATCTGACCACAAAACTTTCTCCCATGACTCCTATGTATCATACAAATGGTCATTGGCAAACTTAAGACCGGCCTTGACGTGTGCTGGTTTAAGCAGGGGAACATTGCGTGCCATGCTTGATTTCAAACCATGACATCTTAGTGTATTACCAACAGTCACCTCGGAAACAGTTGTCCCAGCTCTTTTCAGGTCATTGACCAAGTCCTGTCGTGTAGTCCTGGGCTGATTCCTCACCTTTCTAAGGATCATTGAGACCCCACGAGGTGATATCTTGCATGGGGCTCCACTCGGATTGTGATTGACCGTCATCTTTGGCTTTCTCTATTTTCTAATGATTGCACCCACAGTGGACCTTTTTTCACCAAGGTGCTTGGCAATTTCTCCGTAGCCCTTTCCAATTTTGTCTCTGGTGTCTTTGGACAGCTCTTTGGTCTTGGCCATGTTACAGGTTTGAGTCTTACTGATTGTATGAGGTGTCTTTATGCAGCTACTGACCTCACACAGATGCATCTGATTCAGGATAATACATGGAGTGAAGGTGGACTTTTAAAGGCAGACGAACAGGTCTTTGAGGGTCAGAATTCTAATTGATAGGTGATAGACATTTATCACAGAAATCGTTAAAAAATCACACATTGTGATTTCTGGATTTTTCTTTTTAGATTATCTCTCTCACAGTGGACATGCACCTACAATGAAAATTTCAGACCCCTCCATGATATCTAAGTGGGAGAAGTGGCATTACAGAAGAGTGTTCCACATATACTTACATGTATTTTCTTCACTGTACATAAATTGGTCACTGTCATGAAATGCGATGTGATCTTCATCTAAGTCAAGACAAGTACCGTATTCCTAAACTTAGACCACACAAAACTCTTCATCAGTACAAATGAAGTTCATATCAATGTTTATGACCAATTTATGCAGAAATAAACTCATTCCAGAAGAGGGAATTCATGTGGAATACTGTATAATATATTTCATAGGAAGGCTTTTACTGAATTATAGGTTGAGTATTAGTTTGATGTGCGTATTTATAGTGCTGTGGGCAGTGAGTAATCCTTTACCCATCAAGATTGTGCAGAATGCGCATGGGCTGAAGACTAAACCGGTCCGTCGGTGTAAACTCAGAACTTAATCAGCCACTTACTCAACACATGGGGATTCTCTTGATCACAAACAGCGCCGTCCAGATGCTTTAGCTCATCTTTCGGTCCCGCTGAGGTGCTGCGCTGACGGATGTCAGGCTACCTCGCATTTCTTATCAGATTAGCGGCCATTTAAATCTTTCAGATAGCCGTGCGGTGAGCACACAAACAGCGCCGGCATGGATCAGCTTCATAGGGCTGGCTGACGTGATAAAACGGTGTGAGAATGTTAATGAACAGGTCTGGGAGTAGGATTATATACATGTACGCATGTATATATCGGGAGAAAGAGCCGTGTGGGAGCGTGTGAAAAAGCTCATATGGGTGTCCACAGTCACCTTCAAACAAAACAGTCCGGGGGCCTAGCTGGATTTGAGTGGTGATACTGGAGCTAAACTGTCAGCCATGTAAATGTGGTGTGACATGACACTAATTGATTAAACAAAAGTGAATAACCAGACACAGAATAACAACAGGCAATGATGGAGGGCATCTGGCATTTGTTTGCCAAATAATTGGCAGTCAGCCCTGTTAGATATCCTACCACTGTGATTGATACCCATCCAAAAAGTGATTTGGTGCTAGTCTGTTATTGATTTTATTTAAATACATTTGGATACTGTATTTCCATATTTTTGTGGGGGACGTATCCCACATTAGTCGCTTGTTAAGCAATGACATGCTCGACTACCACATACGTAACTCATGAGATTCATAAAAGAGATCTTTCTCTTCTTTTGGCTTTTTTGTGGCATCATCCCAGAACGGGACCAGTGATGACAACCACAGAGTAGAAGAAAAACTTATCGCAACATACTAAATCAGTCTACACGTCTCTGTCCTGGATGTGCAATACAAAGTGATGGTAATAATAAAATTGGATTACGTGAATGGACTGGAAATTCCATTGCATTTCGTGTGAATGGAGGGACTTCCCTCCCAAGTTAAAGGTCAAAATTTTGTTGTTCATTTTAACACATTTCTTTTTAAATCATTCTATTTAACTTGTTTTAAGTTTGCATAATAACAAAAGGAACCGTATAATTAATTTCCCATGGGAAAGAATGATGACCAATGTTGTGTTTTTAATTTAGATTTTTTTTTTTTTTTAGCAATAGCAGTTCCCCTCTTAAATTATCATAAACTGATCTATTTTGCAGGCTTAATATCAAACATCAATATTGCATTGACGTACAATTCCGGCGACTGTGTAGAAGTGAGACCTCCTGAGCTGTGCTTCTTTCTAAGGGCTGATTGGAAGAGGAATTATGAATGGGATTGTTTTCAGTACTGTGGCAATGGTATGGGCTGAGAGAGAGAGAGAGACAGAGAGAGGCAGACAGACAGAGAGAGAGAGAGAAATTGAGAGCAAAAGGTGGAAGAGACAGGATTTATGATGTCTGAGCCCTCCTGTGAAAGCGCCTCACCTCTGACAGGCAAGGAAATACTTGTCCAATCTGTCCCTGTTGACACCAGCGTGTAACACACACACACACACGGGCGCCCCTTACTTTCCCTGGGTCGAATATATGTTAATGATGTAGCTCGACGAAAGTGCTGAGAGCCGGGAAGAAGAAAACCAAAAGACAAGGAAATGTCCAGCGCCTCTGGGAGTCCCGGCCTCTGGAAAATGTGCTTCACATCCTTCATTTTCCTCTGGAAAGGAGCGTGGAGCGTTCCAGGAAGTGCAGGGGTTAAGAACACACCATTTGGGCACCAACCTCTCACCCCTGATTAGCGTAGCGTAGCCGCTAAGTGGTCCTCACTTATGTTTCCCGGGCCATTTCACACAGTAGCAGCAGTCCTGACGCATTTCGTTTGTCACATTGTACGTATAATTTGAAAAAAAATAAAAACATGGTGAATAGGTAACAAGATTAGAGAAGTTCAGCATTTTGGGTACTCACATGCACTGATGCGTGTATGTAATGCAGTGACTAAAAGCTGAAATCATGTGCAGGTCGCTGGAGTCCGTTGTGCAGCATATTCTTTTCCCACATTTCCGACCCTTTCATTTCTCGTCATGCCCGATATTAGAAAAATTGCTGGAGGCTTACAAAGAGGATTAACATTCTTGGGTCTGCAACACTCAGATGTTGCCCTTCTCCCACCCGCTGCTCTCGCTTTGCACTTTCTGCCTCTCTTCTCTCCGCTCTTGCCAGATTTTTCCTCATTGCAAATCACTTCTTTGCAATCAAGTCTTTTTTTTTTTCTTTTTTTTTTTGTCCTGCAGTACAAGCTGCAGGGTTTAAATACCACACGAGTTGGTTGGCTAATGTCCTTTTTCAGCTCTTTCCCTTCCTTTGTTTGTTTGCATCCGTGGAGGAAATGGGCAAATTGTGTTTGTGTGGGACACTTAAGCTGCAATTATAGCATTTGAGCATGGAAGCTTCTTTGGCTTTGACCCTGTTGACTGAGAACTGTGTTAGTGTGCGTGCGTGTGTCTGTGCATGTGTAGCAGGTACCCTGGTGCCAAGTCCTCCCTAATGCATACAGGATGTTTGTGTGTGACCCATGTTTGTTGTATCATACCGTACAAATGACTGTAATAGCGAGTCTTCATTTCACAAAGTGATCATATATTCGTGGGAGTTATGGGGGGGGGGGGGGGGTCACAGTGTGACCTAATGGATTTGGTGGTGTTTTTCAAAAATCTTTTTTTTTGGTTTTATGAATCCTGTGCTACTGCCCAGGATCAAAGAGTTAGCAGCCAGTTATAAGGCCTCTGCTCATATTACTACTCAATTTGTACTTTTCCAATCTATTTATTTTTTTGCTGTTTAATATTCATTGTTTTTCACGGCGTCACATTCTGGTCTGTACCTTGGCCGTGGATTTTATTGGAGGAGCGTATCAGCACCTTCACAGGCACCGATTTTTGCAACAGCCCTGTTTTTGTTGAGCGGAGAATGTCAGCGCTGTTGGGCTGTCAGTGATGTTATGACTGTGAAGTCCTCCCTCCCACCCCCACCCCTCATGTGGAGCTGAGTCCAGTCTTTAAGCGTCTGTGTTTTTCATCAACAGAAGGAGTAGCTGCTGCTACAAAACTGTAATTGCTTATTTACTGTGAAAAAGCAAACAAAAAATTAACAATGAGTGAACATCGGTCATGAAATTTGGAAAATGAACGTCATCCACAAATATATTCTGAATCAACTCTGGAACAATGGTACAAAAACAGGAATTAAAGTGACCCAAATAAAATCAGCAACCGTACTAAATATGGTAACAGTAGTCATGCTTGATTCGTTTGGTGATCATCTCGAGCTCACATGACATTGAAATACACAGAAGTACTGAGACATTGTCAGACTCTTGAGTACGTGTTGTTTTTTTTGGAAAAAAATAGTCAGTAAATCAGTTCGGTTATGGTCTGGGTAAAAAAATAAAAAAAACAACGGGTGCCTTTTAGTCCCAGTTGCTCTCTGCCTCCCCCGTTTCACAACTGTCAAATATGACTAAACAAGACACTTAGCTTCAGACGAAAATTACTATTTTCGAATGAGGTTAGAAACACTTACTGTGAGTGAAGTGGACTTGTGGCCTGGCCTTACTTGCTTCAAAATGTGCCAGTTTGGATTCAGCCTTTGTCACAAAATCAAGTTTTTCTGCCATAGAATTATTTTATTAGTCGTATTTTTTTGTTTTTGTTGAACAGCCTGGACCAGTTGTTGGTCAATTATAGGCTAATTGGAGGTAACATTACATTCACAACATCAGTATTTAATCCCATTTTGCACACAATTAATCCTTCTACTAAAACTACCCTTGTACCTGGAATAACATCAAATGTAAATTTTTGATTGCTCCAGCTTTAACACCATGAAAAAAAAAAAAATTAAATTAAATAAAATCCAGCTGTCACTTTTCATTGAGTCAAGTTCAGGCGTAACATCATCAAAGCACAAATATACATTTCCTGCACATCTCTCAATGACATTCTCACAATTTTATGCTCCCAAAAACAAAGAAACAGACTTCTTCACGTGTAATTATGTACTCCATAGGGATGCTTTCTCTTGTCTGATTTCTGCAGTTCCGTGTCCATTTTTTTTGTGTGCAGTATGATGTTATCTGCCAAATGGATAAGATCCCTTCAGCTGTCTCCACACTGATGAGCAGTCTGCCTGAAGTTATATGAGGGACACTAAGACAGAAGATAACGGCTGTGCATTAGACCAGTTTCCTTCGTTGTGCTTAATCATTAGTGTACTTTCTGCTTTGTTTTCGGCCACATCCACACATCAAAAGTGTCTGCAGCAGGGATGAGCTCAATAATTGAATTATTGATTACAAGAACTTGGTCGATTGTCTGGAAGTGTTGAATTATCGTGTCTTGATGTGGTTAGACATAGCTAGGTTGGAACTGTTTTTTTCTGTTTTTTAAATTCAGCCTCACATAGATTTTCTGTCTCCTAAAATATTCAACAATTGATTTGAAAGATAAAAACAAGCAGTAAGAGGAAATCAGCCTGATTAGCTGACCGAGAAATTAATGCAAACAGTTATCGTCACTATGTATTTTTTCCTCTGGGGTAGATGTATTAAAACTGTGTTTAACAAAAACAAACAAACAAAAGAAGCTTCGACTTCTATTCATTATACCACAAAAGATTGGGTTCAACAAAAGGGTTGTTCAATACTTGTTAATTAATAACTGAAACATGTAGTTGTTACTTTTGAAACAGTTGAGTACTTGTGTAGCCTAATGGGAAATCCAATCCCTCCATCTAGTCCATTTTGACTGCTGTTTTGGGGAAGCAAGTGTTAAAACTGCCGGCATCATTAGTGTTCTCTCTTTTTTTGCCACAATCTGGCGCATTGTCCAAGCAGCTGTCATCAGCTGCTGAGTTGCTCCTCTCAACCTATCATCGGCTGCCGTTAATTTGCTGCCGATAGGCCCCTGCTCTTATGCCCACACTGTAGGTACGTCTTCAGGGTTGAGCCTCAATGTTTAAAAATGTCCACAAAGTTCCTTTCATACTCTGAGAGGAAACCTTTGCCCCGAAACCTAATGCACACACCCTAATTGATTGCTATTTGTCATTGACCATGACCGGTCATTAGGCGCATACACATATGTGCCCGTCTGATATGGTATCTTCTCAAAAGGCGTTTGCTCATTGGCTGGAAGACAATAAAGCCATCACCTTATGGCGCGACAGCATGACTTATTGCTCGAATTCTGTCTCCATCACACTGAACACACACACGTTCATCTGGCCATCAGTTTGACTTTGACAGTGACCTGACCCGTTTTTTTTTTTTTAAGTCGAGGTTTTCAATGCACCTTCTATGCCAGTGGTTGCTTTGAAGGTGAACCTTTCAAAGAAGCCCATCATTGATATACCGTGGCTTGCATTAATCTCCAAATTGGGTTTATTTGCATCATAGATTTAAAAAAAAAAAAAACATAATTTTTAGTTACGTGGACAATGGACGGCATTCCAAAGCAGATGGTTTGCCTCTCAAAGAAAAAAACAAAGGTACATAGGCCTAACGTAAACATCTTAATCAATATATCTGCTCTCTCTCATCGTGACAAAACTATTCACGATTGACACCATTTGAAACATCAGGTACTGCAATGAACTATTTCTCGTACTGCAAGAGTGTAAATCAGTGGTGATATATGGTTGCCTTTAGTAATTAGCTTTTACAGCTCAGACGGTTTAGTTGGCCTGTAATCAATGCCTTTTGCATTTTTTCCAGACACGTTTCGGAAACAAACTTAGTATCCCAGACCAAAGAAAATTGGAGAAATAACAAATAACATAAAAACAGGAGGTAAGAGCCTTGTCACAACCTGTTCTTACGCCGCTGGACTATCTACTTCACAGAGGACTCCCTGCGTACCTGTATTTCTACGGCAAAAAATAAACTCGGGAAGGAGGATTTATTTTTTGGGAGGACTTTGTGTGATTGACCTGCACTATTGTAGTTGTAGTTGTGACAGGTTAGTAGTTTTAAGACAAACACTTAGGGCCATACTACTCTGAGAAAGCCCGATCTCGTCAGATCTCGGAAGCTAAGCGGGTTCAACCCTGGTTAGTATTTGGATGGAAGACCGCCTGGGAATACCAGGTCCTGTAAACTTCTCTCACCAGCTAAATGCAGAGGGGTTGCGTCAGGAAGGGCATCCAGCGTAAAACTGTGCCAAACAAATATGCGTTCATCTAAGATGACACGCTGTGGCGACCCCTAACGGGACAAACCGAAAAGGAAAAGAAGAAGAAAAAATGCTTTGAAGACAGTCACGAGCATTTGTTGGGTGATTGTTTCTTATTGGACCCCTTTCTTGTTGCAGACCATTGAAAATTTTGAAACTAGGTGGAATTGTGGCAGCAGACATGCATGCATCAACTCAGTCACATAGCTTGTCTTTAGGGTATCAGCTTAGGTGGATGTGGACGACTCTCAGTCTCTGTTGTTGTTGTGTAAATGTGTTGCTGTTTGCCTTGGGAGAAACCTGTAAAAGTACATTCTGAGCCGTCAAGGAAATCAAGCAGCTTGCTCTGCACTGACTAACTCTGTAGTGTTAGCGCTTGGTAAACACACAGCCACACATCAGCGATGAACTTGTATGCATCGAGCGGAGCACAGAGGTTAATTACAGGCGTGTTCGGGGGGTTGTATGCTCTGTGTACATGTACATGTGTGCTGACCCCAGAGCTTATCTGTCAGTCTTTAAATGGGTCAATGCAGCACAGGTTGAGCGTTGTGTGACACGTTTGGTGTCGGAAGCTGTTAATTTGTTGACTTGTCCCTCAACATCAACAGAGGTGCGAGTGGCAGGTCAGCGGGCGGATAGAGAAGAGAGAAGGAAGGTGAGGAATGTCAAGGCAGAACTGCCCTGAGTGGATGTCCATGCTAAAAAGTCATTCATTTCAGCCAAGTTTACATTCCATGTGTAATCTGGAACTTATTAAGTGGACAAACATTCAGTTGGTAGACACAGTAAATCTTCCAAACAAGCTTAGCAAGATATAAACAAGAATGGAACTCCTTAAGATCTCCACCAAGTCGGACTGTTGACAAAAGTGAAAGAAAATCAGGAAGTTTGTTTGTCTCCATGTGTGATAGCAAACGAGTTCTTCTTTCCTTGTTCATGGTTCACAAACCAACTGAAATTACTACCAACTGGACAGTAGAGTGTAAGAGAAGCAAATGCAGAAAATTAGAAGAGGGTCTACCACTTTTGAATGTTGCACAGTAGGATATTCTATAATGACTCAAACTCTAAAAACAAGTGGAAAAGTAAGCATATATCATTGTCATTTTTGTTACCTAACCAGCTACTCACTGCTTCAGGGACAAGGCAAAGGTTTATTTGAGACTTTACTGCTAAGGAGCATTTATCCACAACATTGCAAAATCATCTTCATTAAAGGCCTGACTGAACTGTACTATAATATCCTCAATAGTTGACACTAAATTAGATTTTAACTCTTCAGGTTGTGCTCAGTGTTGCTGTGCGTGTTTTGCATGATCTAACAAGATTGCTATCGTTTAGAAAGATTCCAAATAGCTGGCGCTAAATTTCACATTGATCCACGCTAACAGATTACTCACGCTGTTGGTAACCGATGTAGAACAGTTGGAAACGACCGGATTTGGAAAAGAGGATTAGATATACCGCTAATGGTTTTCCCCATGATGCCCATGGGGGAAAAAAATCCAATTGGATATCACTTTACACATGCAAAATTCATATACTACTCCTATAATGCACAATAACTGAACAGGACAGATATATATTGCCAGTGTGTCAGATGCAATTTACGGTGTGCTTGGTTACTAGATCAGTTTCCACATCTGTTTGCATGAGCAATAAATATTACACTTATTTTTCCACACAAAGTTTCACAAAATCAGGCCCTCAATCTCATAGGAATCAGTTTTGTTGTTTCTAGTTAAGTAGCCAGTTGGCTGGTGTTCAAAATAGCAGTTTTTGCCCTTGGTGGAAGTTATAACTGGTCTCTTCATTTCTCTTTGGACTAGCTGAAGCATTGACTTGATCACTTATCATAGAACCTGCATCGCATTTTCAGATATCCATTGATGCTATGTGGTTAAAATAGTGTGATTAATCTTGGTTAATGCATAATTAATGCAATATTTATTTCTGGATGATGGTTAATCATGAGTTAAAGTTATAACTTTGACAGCGACAGCTAAATTAAGGTTGATGTAAGGCATGTGAGTATTGTCTCTGTTGTTGGACTGCGTTATATCTGGAGTGGCGATCATTCAGTGAGGTTTCCTTCAACAGTTCTTCTCAAACAGTTCTCTGTACAGTAAATCAATAACTACATGCATAGACTATTCCCATGTTATATTCCAGTATGTTGACAAAATAAGACTCGAAGGAGTCTTCAGTGGTAGCCACGAGCAAACCGACCAGAGTCAAGATATTTAGCTGCTGGTCGCTAAAGTCTGAGAGCATTTCTTCCAGGCTTGGTCCACAAGTACTGCCAATGACACATGCAGGAAAGACAGCTCATCTGAGGCTTTTGTCTGCCGGCTTTTGCAGTGATTTTCTGGTCAATGGCCGAGCTTGAGTGGGATGACAGTAAGGCGGTTGATTGTGTCAACTTCCAGGAAGAAGGACTAATGAACAATACAGAGCAACAATGAAAGAGTGCAGCTGGGTGGGCGTGTAGCTTCTGCTCCCAACAACACCGCGGAATCCCCTTTCACTTGCAATTTACGTTCATTGGACAAGTGTTTTCTTTGTCTAAATTTTGTTTACGACATTGCATTTATTGGGCTAGGATTTATTTTGAAAAGTAATGCTGTAAAGTAATCAGGAAAAAACAAGCCACAATGTTTGATCAAATAAATATTAAATATTTGTGCAGTGTATTGTGCGAGCTAGATTTACCAAATCATAAGATTATTGCTAATAAATTGTCATTTTTCTAAATAAGTAGTGCCCTTTCTTCACACTTAATTCCATACAAAGATGTTTATATTAAATGGCAACATCAGTCAATATCATTATTGAATAATCAATAATAGTATCCACATGCGCTCTGCAACTGACCAACAACCAGTTCAGGGTTGTTAAGAGACCATGTGCGAGCTCCAGCACTCCCATAACGCTTGTGAGGATAAGCGGCTTGGAAAATTGACAGATGGAATAACTAAGAAATGTGCAGTTTATATCGTAGTTTACATCTAAACTTTTTTTGTTTAACTTTTATAGCTGTGTATATTCAAATTGGTGGCAAAGCCATGACTAAATAATCATTAATTATAAGTTATAAATATTTTAATGAAACTTTTATTCCAGTTTTATCACCTGGAATATCTAAAATATATCCGGCGCCCATTTCACCCAACACTCGGTTCAAAATCAAAGGGACCGGCAGTAAGCGAAGATGCTCATTTGGTGAAATGGCATCACTGCAATGTGATTTGATCATTTTAATAACAGACCAAAGTTATTTTTGCATCACATAATGCAGTTGACAGACTTAAACATGGATTCACCTCTGGCGATTGCATATTGGATCTGTTTTGTGCGCCACAGACCGTCTGCGAGTGGCTGCATTTCTGGGTATTTTATATTTTAAAATAGTTGATTGTTAAATGTTATTGTTTCCAAAGTGTTGACATCCTCATCGGTTTCAGGGCGTTGTGAAGATCAATATTTCTAACATTGTTTGATGTCTGCCCAAGCCCACCATTGGCCGGAGTATCACATCTTTCAACGTGTTTCACTGTGAGCAGTAAAATCACCATTTTTGAGTTTTAATTATTCCCATGATTGCACAGAGATTGCCTTAGGATGCCAAAATTGCACAGCGTATACCCAACAAAAGGCCCTAAATGATGGCTTCTTTCTTATAAGATGGCGTTGACAGGTCAAACGTAGAGACTGGCGAGAAACCAGCTCTTTCAGATACTGAAGGTCAGTATCACTGCACATTTCATCAACAGTCCTTCACATTCACGAGAACGTGATGAGTGCTTCTCTTCGCGAGCGCGCCTATGAGCTAGATTAAGAGAGAGTTTTCGCAGAAGGACTATACAGTGTGTTTTGCAAGTCACGGATTAGCTTGCCAGATCAACCTTAACACCTCGCGTATGCGTGCACCTGCTTGTAAATCAAACGTGTAGCACCTCAGTAGCCTGGGAACGCTACATCTCTGTTTAATCTGGATGTTCGCCTTTTACATGACATTTTGTCAAATGATCGGTTTAATATTACATGGTTTTTTTAAGCAAGGGGGTGGGGGGGGGGCTATGTGCATGGAAATTATACAACCCTCTGGATTAGTACTTTTTTCTACTTTAAGATCACATCTTAATAGTATGATCCTTTTGGTCAAGTCAAGGAAGTTTTTCTTTTTTCCTGTACTGATGCACATTTGTCACATTTCCCATTGATTATCTCCACACAATGTTTTCTTCAGCTGGAATTAAATTCCAAATGAATTAAGTCAAGCCAAAGCGAGATGACTTCAGTGTGTGATTGGTTTAAATGTTTTCAGATGCACTTGCACCTAGTATATTAATGTAATCTGCTCTACCACGCGAGACAGTAAATACTGTTTGTCATAGAAATTCTGGTTTCACTTAGTTGTGTGTTGTTCCTCAATTAATACTGAAATTTGGGTGCTGTTATTAATAGTTTTTGTTAAAACGCAAGGTCTCACATGGATCCAATGAAGCATGATGACATTTTCCAGGAAGTCCTGCCTTCTCTCCGTCATCACTTAATCTCTGATCCCCACAAAAAGAGACACAGATGCAGTCATGCACAGACAAACAACTGACAGCAGCGATCAAGAAAAGAATAAATAAAGCCTTGGAGGAAAGGCAACGAAAGGGTTGTGCGTATGTGGATAGAAAGTGGACCTGACCGGGATGACTTGTGCTTGTTTTGGACCGAAAATCGTATGGAAGAAACACTAAATCTATTCCTTCCATCCAAAAGGTTCAAAAGGATCAAAATGTTTCCAAAATCATGTAAGGTTTGAGTTTGGGGGGTGGGGACAAACGGTATGCATCTGGCTCTATTTTGCAAGGTGGAATATGAAGTTATGCTGTATAATGACTGACATGTCAGACTGTCCAGTGATTGCATGAGCAATGCCTGAAATGCTGGCCAATCATGGCAAACGCCCTGCATAAACAGCACTTAAAGACCCTGTAAAGTGAATTCAGATATTCTCTTAAACGCATTTGAAGATAATGACTACAAATAATGGCTAAGACTGAAAACTATAGTACTAAATTGTGGAGATGTTTTTCTCTTTTTTTACCATTTCATTGTTCACGATATTTTTGGTGTGACAAAAATGGTGTCCAGTGATGCTTTTCGGCTCGGGAATGTTCTCACCCTCCCCTAAGACAGAAAAATGTGTTTTTGTATCATCAGTGTTAAAATGAGGCAGTTGCAAGTTATTTAGGCTTGTCGGCCACTGAGTGACGCAGTTGAAAGTCAATGAGCTCGCAAGAAAATTTGGCGACACGTAGCCACACATGAAGTGATGAAGTCCCTCACGTCGACAACCCCGTATCAGGTTTCAGGATGCCCAGACAATATTCTGTATTGTAATACATTTTATTGAACCACAAAAACATGGTGCGATTGTCCCGGAAGAAGTTGACGTGCACAAAGAACAGGAATGTGGATAGCGATGTATACGTGGTCTACTACAACGGTAGCTGTGAATGATGCTGCTCACCGGGCATTTTCTGATCATATCACACGTGGCTATAAATTCCCATTGTGTTTTCACTGACGTGCCATTGATAGGAATGTGCAGCTTGAGATCATGAACTCCCCAATGTTTCTCAAATCCCAGCCTCTAGCTATTTTTACGTCTCAAAAAGCGGTTGTGTCCAGGGAAATCTGGACATCTCTTTACCCAGCTGTGATATGAAATAGAAGCATTACTCCAATACGGACAAGAAAAATTGAAAAAAAAAAATAAATTAGATCCACAACTGTTGGGTACAAGCGTTGATACATGTTGCAGATTTGTTGTCTGTCAACCAAACGAAAATGCTTGTTTTTAGTTGTGTTCCACTAAAAGAATCCAGAATACTTGTATACTGCATTTCATTTTCCAATATGCTTTTATTTTACTTAAACAGTCTTGTTGCTCTCTGTAGCTGTGCTCAGCCTGTTGAGCTAAATTTTGACATCCCAGGGTGCCTGAACCTGACCCAGACCACGCAGTCCTAAGATCTTATGTTGCAGAGCAACCCAATTTTTATGATGAAAACAACCTCCAGTGAAACAGACTTGGCCAAGCTCGCAGCTATGCCAGACATGTGCTGCTCTTTTCAAATGTTGGATCGTTTATGACCAAAACCAGTCCAAACATTGTAAAGCGATCCAAAAGATGGCTGCTTGGACACTCTCCTCTTTTGGGGTTGTTGTTTCAGGCAGTGGGAGAAAGTATAGACTTTTTTTTTTTTTTTTTTTTGGTTGGTGAGTGATAGGATGATTAATAGGATTGAGGTTTTGCTGTCCATTATTGGCACCTAGTACAAAGTCACCAGGGAACAGTAAAGGGCAGCGATGCAAATGTGTGTGAATTTATTTGCCGACTGTGTAGCTTTTGTTCCAATATGTCATCAAATTTCATGCATCACTTTCACATAAATCATATTTTCTGGCCAAATAACCAAACTCTAATCATCTCCATTGTAGTTGCAGCCACCTGGAAGGAGTCATTCGAGACCGCAGTTGTAAAAGCGGCGTGTTGCGTTATTTCAGTGGCTTGTGCAGTTAATGTTGAGGGAGTTTGCAAGCCCGAAGCCTGGCAGATATTTGAGTGTCATGCAAAAGAGGGCTTTGTAATGACAAAACTATCAGTTATTGTCAAATAAAGCCTGAGAAAATAAATTGTGCATTGCAGCTTTTAATCAAGAGTGTAGAATAGTATGAAGGCTTAGAAATGTGTTGCCCAAGAGTCAGCGGGGATTACGCAGGTTTAAGGAGGGGAATTGTTAAATAATGACCCATAAAGATGATTACAATGGAAGTAATGGTGTGACTCATTGCTGCTTGCACAGTGCTGCAACAAGTGCTGCACTGCTTGTGTAAACGTGCTCATTAATCTTTCAGGAATGTTGGATATTTTAGATGTCAGTCCATCTGAAAAGCAACTGATAAAGCAAACACTGGATTTTTTAACACATGGTTACGCTGTTTTGCGCAGTTTGCAAAATAAAAATGGCCTTCACCATTACATTTTGAGTATATCTATCCATTTTCCAAGCCGCCTAGTCTCACAAGGATAACAGCATGGTGAAGCCAATCCCAGCTATCTTCGGGTAGGAGGCGAGGTACACCCTGAACTGGTTGCCAGCCTATTACAGGGCACATGGAAATAACCAACCATTCATCCACTCATTCACACCTATGGGCAATTTGGAGTCTTGAATTAATGCGTTTTTTTTTTTTTTTTGGGGGGGGGGATATTGGAGGAAACCGGAGTGCCCATAGAAAAGCCATCCAGGCACATAGAAAACATGCAAACTCCATAAATTTTGAAAAGATGTTCTAACCCACCAGTGTCAAACTCAAGGCCCGGGGGCCAGATCTGGCTCGCCACGTGATTTTATCTGGCCCGCTGAGGCTAATCATGTGTAACAACTTCCACGGCTTTTGCTAAAATCTGCACCAAAATTTCCCATTATCATATCCTAAATGATAATATTGAGATATTGCAAGCGTGTTTGTGTTGCCAAACATCAGCAAAAGTTGAAAAACTCTTCCCTTGATTTATGATTCTAAAACTAATTCATAAATTTCACATGTAAATATGATTAGGCAGTCAGCGATTTTTATGATTTCATAAGTCATAACGACCCTCTGAGAAAAACCGTAACTACAATGTGGCCCGCAACAAAAATTAGTTTGACACCCCTGCTTGAACCAGTCGGACAGCGTGCTGCCATTATGAGTACATTCTCAGTTTTTCTTTTTTTATACTTTTTTCTACTTCTGTTTTGCAAGAAATTGTTGAGTTCTCATAAAATATACCAGGTACAAGTCACTGTGATTTGACAGGGGCGTATGCGCCCGTGCGCCATCGCACTTGCGAATCTGCACAGTTGAGCACTAAAAATCACGTGTGTAATTTTTTTTTAGGAGAAGAAATGCATAGATATTGAAAGACACTGCTTATTTTGTGTAGTCTTGACCAATGTTCCCTCGAAGCTGCGCAATTGCTTACTTGTCCTACACTCTCCGCACACATGGAAACCGATCCAGCGCAGTGAACCCCATAGCCTGACTTTTTTTTTTTTTAAACACGGAAGCACACCGTCTCTTAACAAGCCTACTTCTACTTCCTAGTTTACCTGACACCGCAGCCCTGCGCTCTTACAGGGGTACACTCATAATTACAAACAGTACACACACCTGCAACTTTATATCTGTGGGCATGACTGACCACAACTTACATTTTTCAAATGTGAGTGACTGAGGTACGGTATATTTTTTGAATAACTGCAGTCATATTCATAGAATGTGCAAGTCTGTATTTAAGAACGTCAAAAAACTTGGTCGGAGTCATGATTTTTGCTTCCTGTAATGAAATATTTGCTTATTCTATTGTAGCAGTATAGTGAGCTCGTGGTTAGCAGGTCTGCTTCTCAATTCTGAGGTTTTGTGTTACACCTTTGTGTTTTCGCTGAATAATCTGACTTCCAGCTACATTCCAAACCATGCGTTAGGATTGGTGAAGATTGTTAAATCGTCCATACTGTAGGTGTGAATTTATAAATGGTTGTTGACTAGTCAATGGTGTAACCCAGCTCACCTCATCCCAGTAAGGATACAAAGCATAAAAAAATAGAGATAAACAAAACAAAAAAAAGTTTTTTTTTTTTTTTTCTCAAGTCTGACTGACAGTCTGTAAAATGATTGCCAATCAGGGCAAAGCACAGCCCAACGGATGGCTGCACTTAAATAGATAGCAGGAATGACATATCCTGGTATATTACCCAATACATACTTCCTTAGGCGAGATTGCATGAATGAGAATAAGCAGATCATGAAATCCAAGATGCTATTACATTTTTATGTCTCAAGAAGTGAAAGTCTTTGAGCAAATAAGGCCCAATACTTCTGGTTACAGTAACAACAGCTGCTCATAATGGACAAACCTAAACATGAACAAGCTTGGAAAACCAACTCTTCACACTTCCCGCATTATTAACCCTCTCTTATATTATTTATAATTTTGCAGAGAAAAAAATCTGATACTTTCATAAAATGATACTCTGGACCTAAAATTTTTCATTATATTAAATCTGCTGCAAATTTGCAACCCCTGCCTGGAAAGGGTTAATATATTTTATCCAAAGCAAATGTATTAATAATGCCCACTCAAAACACAAGCTAACTTAATGTGCTTCACATGATTAAAAGCATTCAAATGCAAAGGAATACAACAATTAAAACGGGGAAAAAATAGAGAACATAACTGGAAAGTACAATTAAAATGGTGTACAGTGCAAGAAATATTATTGAAAAGAAAAAATACTCTACAAAGCATGAGAAAAAAAAAGTTTTTAACCTGGATTTAAAAAGATTCACACTTGAGGCTTTTTTTTTTTTTTTTTGCAGCATATTAGGCAATGCTGCTTCACCATGTTTGCTTTGGACTCTGTCTTTCACTATTTAACCTGAGTCTGTTAATCTTGGAGCCCTGCTGGGTTTATACTCCATTAGCATTTCTTTCACGAGTTCAGGACTTAAGCCATTTAGTGATTTATAGACCAGTAGCAGTCTAAAGTCTATTCTCAAACTCACTGGAAGCCAGTGTAAGGGCTTTAGAATTGGAGTTATTTACTCTTGACTCTTTGTTCTGGTCAGAACCCGAACTGCAGCTGTTTAATGCTCTTTTTTGTGAGCATGGTCAGAAGACCGTTAAAATTTATTCTACCTGAGATGAAAGCAAGGATGAGCATCTGTTCTGCTTGACACATGCAAGCCTTCTTTCTGGAAATGTTCTTCAGTTCGGACACCTGATTGCAATTTGTCCAAAAGTCCATTTAAATGCAAGAAATTGCTGAGTTGATTAAAAATAACTTTCTCGACAATCTTGGCTATGAAAGGGAGACTCAAGATGGGTTTATAGCTTGCTAACGTGAAAGCGTCCAGCACTCTTTTTTTTTTTTTTTTTTTTTTTTTAAGGGGCCTAATAGCAGCTACTTTAAAAGCTTTAGGAAACTCGCCAGACTGAAGGAAACAATTGATTATTTTCAGCGAATCAGCTAGCTCTGATTTCACAATAGTTTTGAAAAAATCATACAGCATTGAGTCAAGACAGCTCGTTGTTTTCTCTACAGTTTTTTTGGTCAACTGTATGAAATTCTAACATTGTAATCCTTTTTTCCCTGGACGGCTATAATATCATTTTATCATATTTGCTGATTTGTGCTAATATTCAACCTGATTCGTTGAATCTTTTCACTAAAATAGGAAAACTCATTGCATTTATAAACTGTTACGAGTTCTGGTGATATCTTATAGAGGTGGGGGGGGTATTTTGAGCTTTTCAACCACAGAAAACAGAGTCCGAGTATTGTCGAAGTTTTGATGATTTCAGAAAAATGTTGCTTTCTAGTCCTCACTAATTATTCGTTAAAATGACAGATTTTTTTCTGTAGAGGTCATCGTCAATTTGGAGTTTAGTTTTTCTCCTAGAATGAAAGAAAAACTTCCCAAGGCCATACATTCATGAATGAGCATCATTTTATGAGCTTAGTTGTCCGCATGGCCTTAACTTTTGCAATGCTGTATGTGTGACAAGGAAACAGATTTATTCCTTGACTAATGCTCGTAATTCCAAAAGGCTACACATCCTTGCCAGTAAATTCACTCTACAAAGTGCACATCTGTCACAAACAAGAAGCCCATCTTCCCTACTGTTAGCTTCTCTCTAATTGTCAGTGCACCCTGGCATGTGTGCGAATGTGTTATGATGATTAATTTGATGATGGCCTGCAGCAGTAGTCTGTGTGTTTTCCGCGCAGCTGTAAATCTCCACACTGACATGTTGATTCAGTGGGCAAACAGCAGGTTTGGGAGACACTAATGGCCTTCACAGATGCTTGCAGGATCCTTCCCCTGGGATTCACCCTACACCACCTATTCATATATTCATTTTCCACTGCAGACACATAGAGGCCAGTGAGATTGTTTCCAAAACTTTTCGTCCCAGGAGGGCAGCTTTGTTTTTTTTTTTCATGGTCTTTGTTACCACATTTGAGTCTCTCACTTTTTCTATGGAGGCGTTGGGTATATGTTAGTGCTTCTGTGAGGCAAACGTCATCTTTGTGCAACCGATTGACTAATGAGCTCCGACTACTTCTTTTGTTTTGGTGCATGGATCAAAACATTGAATAAACATAAATGTAGAAATCTCTACTCAAATGAGACGTAACACGAGCTACATTAGAATCTGTACAAGTATGCACAGTTGATCCTGAAACTATTATTATGTATATTATATCATTACTACAAATTTAAAGCTGGAGAAATGAGCACTCCAAACATTTCAATCCTTCACTAAAGCTGCTTTAGTGTGTGCATACCGCATGTGGAAATTTTTTTTGGTTTCAGCATCCAAGAATGAATTCTCGACTACTTGTGAAAATTGCCACTTACTGTACCTAATGTACTGACACACCAATGCTTGACTTAGAGTATTTTGTTCGCGCAAGGCTTCACTCCTATTCCACACCGGACCTCTTTTCCCGCAAACAAGGTGGTCCATTGGACATGGACGATGTCGGCATACCATCTAAATCAGTTTTAGTAGGTCCCTGTAGTTTGAGAAACACTGAATATGAAAGTAAATTCTTTGGTCTTCAGAATGCCTTCCTCACATTAATCTTGATTCCGTCCCTCCCACCAACCCCCCACCCTCAAAAGCAGAATTACAACAATGAGTAATAAGCACAGGGGTGTGTAGAAGAGTGTAATGTTGTATGACTTTAATATACATTACTCTATGTGTGGCAATTGAGATTAATGTGTGCCAGTGTGCACAGATGACAGCCAGACACAAGTTCTTTAACCGACTGTATTTATCTGCACGCTGCAATAAAAACAGACAATGTGCTCCTTCTTCTGCATGTGCAACATGTGTTCATATATACAATAGAGTATATATAGATTTGCGCGAGCTTTATTTCATGCAAGCGCATAAAGTATGCACTACAGTAAGTGTGTGTGTGTGTGTGTGTAGATGTCACTCAGAAGTAGATTCACGTAGCACAAAGGGGCGTCAGGAGAGTTGGATTACATAGGAATAGGCAAACTGTGTGTGTCAATGTGTGTGGTTGCTTTTCTACAGTATTTTTCTAACATTGCACTTTGTTTATTTGATCAAATTAACATCTGAGTTAGTCTCACAGGAGGGAGGGCGATGTGTACATTTTTCTCATGATTACATTTGTGAGACTGTGTGTGTGTGTGGTGTGTGTGTGTGTGTGTGTGTGCGGGTGTGTGTGTGTGTCTTTCTGCTCCCTCATCAGCCCCTTATTAACCACACCAAGTGCGCTTTTAAGAGGTGCTGATGTGTCTGCATGTGTGTTTGTTGGGGGGAATCCATCCAACTTTCTTCTAACTTTCTTGCCCTCTTATTCTCTCACCATTTTTCTCTCACCTGAGCACCATGTCATCTTCATTTTTTGCGCAGACCCAATTCTAGACGTGTCTTTAGGATTTAGCACTGAGGTAGACAGTATCTGTAGGTACTATATTTGTAATATTTGTTTCTATTGTATGAGCAGCATTATTACATGAACTCATCAGCCACTCAAAAGAGAAAAGCCAAAGAGTAAGAAAATACGGCGTTCATCCCCTGAACTTATGTCGATGTCTGGTGAGATCCTGCGCAGCTTATTTGTGTACTACATGGCCTATTACACAGTATTTGGAGGCATACCACTTTGGTCGATTTATGAATTGCACAAATTATGCTGTATTTTCATTGTATTAATTCACAGTGCCTCACTCGAATCAAAGCAATTTCTAAAGGCCCTCTGATGGGTTAAGTATCAGATGTCTGCTCAGGGGCTGGAAACACTGAACCAGAGCATCCATCCATCCAGTTTGTTTGCCGCTTATCCTCAGGCTGCAATGGGCAGGAGGCGGGGTACACCCTGAACTGGTTGCCAGCCAATCGCAGGGCACACAGAGACAAACAGCCGCTCTCACAATCACACCAAGGGGCAATTTAGAGTGTCCAATTAATGCGTGTTTTTCAGATGTGGTAGGAAACCGGAGTGCTCGGAGAAAACCCACTCAGGCACGGGGAGAAGATGCAAACTCCACACAGGCGGGGCCAGGATCGAACCCGAGTCCTCAGAACTGTGAGGCCAATGCTTTACCAGCTAAACCACTGTGCCGCCTGAACCAAAACAATCAGTAGAAAAAAAAAACACAATGCCAAAACATGTTCTTTAAAAAAAATTTGAAATATACTTTATTCATTTACATTTTGCAAAACAGAAGTGTATTTCAGTCACAAAACTACTTACAGATTAACTGATTAAAAAAAAATGGTCATGGTTAAAGGTCATCTTTTTTTTATTGTAACAAGAAGAGTGAGTTAGCCAGGATGTTTGTATTTTGTGTATAAATGAGTTTTGCTATCATACAACAGAATTGAAACACTGAAGTACAAAAAGATGAAACATTCAGGGGAACAAAAAAAGAACAATGAGTACCGGTAACATAGTTGGCTCTGTCCAGAGTCTCTTTACTTGGCTTCTTCTAAGGAACATTCTTTTCTTTTCTTTCTTCCATTTCAAAAAGATGGAAGTTTCCATCTTTCAGGCCTCATTGTCGATGGCAGCATCCTCCAATCAACGTGTCGCTCGGCGCTTCATCTTCCTCCTTCCCTCATCTTCCTCCCCAAGCAGGAGAAATTGTTTCCTAATCATCTATGCATGGGAATTACCCAATTCATGCATATTTCAAATCAGCTATAAGGACTGTCCATATTTCATCTTTCTGCCAGCCTTGTTCTGCACAGTCCAAATTTAGCAAATCACTCCGCTGAAATTACACAAAACTCAGTCATTCTCTCAATAGGCATTACATAACACAACATGATTTCTCTTGGTATTCAGAATATCCCGTCTCCTATTTCCATTTCTGTTGTCTAATTGCATAAACTGCTGTCAGATCTTATACAAGTGATTGACTCAACTTGGCGTGTTCTCATGATGTTTTAGTGGGAAGGAACACAAAAAGCACTTTAATCAATGGAAAACCCCACAGCAACGCACCTCTGAAAAGTGGCCAATTCTGGAACAAAAACCCTTCCTCCGCAATGCTTTGTGAAAAATGTTTATCACAATAGCAGATACTTTTAAGTTGGGCATGCACTGCATTGAGAAGTTAGTCTTCAACGCGAGGTCAACGATACTTATTTACCGTAATTTCTGGCCTATAAACCCCGACTTTTTTCACACGCTTTCAACCCTGCGGCTGATGCGGTGATGTGGCTAATTTGTGCATTTTTTCAAACAGCCGCAAGGGGGCACTCAGGCGGAAAAGGTGAGAGTGAGACCGGTGGGATATATGCGCTGAGGTACTGACTTTTACTGGTATGTTTTTTTTCAACCGGCTCTGTTAGCATTGCATTAGCACTGTGCTAGCGTGTTTCTGCTGTGTTTTTGCCGTGTCTCAGGGATTTTTACCAGTATATTTTGTTTTAACCGGCCATGTTAGCGCTAGCATGTTGCTGCTGTGTTACTGCCACGTCTCAGTGACTTAGGTATGTCTTTTTTTTTTTTTTTTTTTAACCGGCCCTGTTAAGTGCTGTGCTACCATGTTGCTACTGTGTAGCTGCCCCGGCTGTTTTTTTTTTTTTTTCCAGCCCTATTCGTTGTTGTTGCTATGTTAACATAAGGTATTAGAACTTTGAAAACTTTTTGTGTATTGTCTTTCTTTTTAAATATCTCGTTTTTCAATGTTGGCGCTTGGGGCTTTTACACAGGTGCGGCTTATGTATGTACCGAATGGTATTTCCTTTACAAATGTACTTGGTGAGGCTTATAATCAGGTGCGCTCTATAGGCCGGAAATTACAATAAGTGTTCACATTGTGAAGCCAAAATATTCCTGACAACAATAAGTTGATGACATTTCAGATGTTTGTAAATGCTGAATGCACATGCTAAAGCATCACAACCCGTTCAGGAGTTGCCAATTTTATTTCGCCCTGAATTACGCTGGACTACCGATGTCCAGTAAATCAAACGTTTAAATGAAACGTTGGTTTTAGGGTGAGGTTTCGGGGTTACAGTTTGATTCGGGTTTGGATAGGTTGGGCTAGCGTTAGCGGTTAGAGGAGGGCTAGGTCAAGAGGGTAGGGTTAGGTGTGTGGACTATATTAAAACATGGTTATTTGCACAGTGTAAGGCCCGTTTTAGGGGATTCACCTGCTGAACTCTTCATATAAAACTATGAATAGAAAAATAAAACTTTTAAGACAGCACAGAGATACATCAGTCTTCCATTGATTACAGTGCATTCCATTTTGTTCAAAATCCTACTAAACTTTCATGAGAACAGGCTTCTCTATTTCGTTAAAAAAAAAAAAAAAAACCCTACAATGTAACCCCGTATTATGTTAAAGGTAAGGAAATAAAAGCTTTACCCCGCTAACAACAGTTTCTGTACTGTGTTTTCCAGAATTTTGGAATTAAGGGTGGATTATGGAAAAGTAAATCGTGAGCATATGGAGATAATGATGGATTCTGCGGGCAGGACAGCGAGCTGGGTCACTGGAACACAGTGTGGTAGGTTGGACACTGATGGGACTTCATGTACTTGACTGCAAACTTGAGCTCCTTGCTCTTCTTGTCCCATTTGTGGATGGACATTAGCAGCAGTTGCTGATCCACTTTGCGGCCCATGATGAGGAAGCTGGAGCCCAGGCTGTCGAGCTGTGAGCACGGGCAGTTGGCGCCATTCTTGATGTACAAGATCATCTTCTTCAGGTCCTTTTTCCGCAGCACGCCCTGCTTCAGCACTTTCTTCTTCTTCTGAGCTGCAATCAGCTTCTTGTCACCTTTGTCTTTCTTCACCTCCTTGAATTTCATCTTAAGGACTGGGAAGAAAAACATGGGGATAACAGTTTGGTGGTTGTAGTTGGACAGTTTCACACAATCAAATACTTCTAGGTTGGAAGATGTTAATCAAATTATCTAAAAACAGTTACCATGGTAACAGCCAATACGTGTGCCTGTTGTCTATCGTAGCATTTCAGCACATTCTGTATTGTATGTATTTAGGCATATTTGACCCAATGACCAGATTGGAACAATCAAATGACTGTTGTAATAATTGTTTCTTTCATCACTACCAATAATTATTTAACAAAAAAAATCACAGGGCAGGTTTGTTAAAGGTTTGTACTTTTGTTGACCTACAGTATACATTGCAGCCTAGTCATTGGTACATATTGTTACTCACCCCTAATCTTACTATGATGACATACGTATATCATATATTCATAACGCACTAATTCATTCCAGTTGTGCAATTCTCTTTTGATCTTTGGGAGACACTGTATGTTCCCTTGTGTTCGGTCATGCGGAAGGTAGCCAAACAAATCTGTCGACTGTTTTAACAAATATATACACACACACACAATGTAAATGTCATTGTGAGCTTTGATATTTTTTGTTCTAAGTATAACTCACTGATAAATGTACAGCAAAGGGAGTAGGGTGAGAGGGGCCGGGTGGGGAATCCATTGTAGCTATTAAATGCTTTTTCTTCTCTCTTGAAACTACATATTCTACTTTCCCAGAATTTACACCGAGGGCTACCACCCAAATGATCCTCCTTTCCATCAATCCATTATCTGAGTCGCATATTCTCACAAGGGTCGCGGGAGTGCTGGAGCCTATCCCAGTTGTGTTCGGGCAGGAGGGGGGGTACACCCTGAACTGGTTTCCAGCCAATCTTAGAGCATATAAAAACAAACAACTATTTGCACTCGCAATCACACCTAAGGATAATTTAGAGTGTCCAATTAATGCATGTTTTTGGAGGTGGGAGGAAACCAGAGTTCCCAGTGAAAGCTCACGCAGGCACTGGATGAACATAAAAACTCCACACAGGCGGGGGTAGGATTAGAACCCCAGTCCTCAGAACTGTGAAGCAGTTGCTCACCAGTAGTTCCACGTTCCGACAGATTCGCCCATGCTACGCTTATATATTTCAACACCTAACAAATTATCGATTGTTATGTTTTGATATGTTGAAGGACAAAGCATGACACGTCTGGGTTATGTTTTCTGCTGCATTGGAATGTTACCTGTAAATTTACAGACTTTGAACAAAGGTTCATGGAGTAGAATGGAGTGCTGTATTGAAGTAATATGACCTAATGTCAAGTACATGCCAAGTTCAAAGAGTTTTTCAGAAATTGGAAATGTGGTCTAAAACTAGTTGTCCATCAACACTTTTCGCTTTTTTGTCAGATCACTCAAGGTTGTTGTTCAAGATTTTTAATTCTGATTGGAACAAGAGTCATGGAAGTTTACACAATGATTTGCCTTTGTGGGCCACATCAAATCATGTGGCGGGCCAAATATGGCTCCCTGGCCTTGAGTTTGACACCTGTGACCTGGAGGAACCCAGTTGCAAGGGAGGATTTTGAGAGGGTTTGTGGAAGCAGTTTTGTTTTGGGAGTGTTCCATCACAACTTAAATGGCCCTGAAATACAATGCATGCTGCTTGTTTGCACATGTATTTGACTGGAAGCCCTCAGTGAAGGTCACAAAGCACTGGTCTGATATGGTCTCGTTAGATACTTGGTAAAATTCCCCTTTAGGGCCGAATCTTTCCAAATCTCATCTAGATTTATTTTAAGTTTATCTTTTTATACTTCCAGTCATGGCTTTTGACAGCAAAAATACAGCCGCGCTTAGCTAAGAATACTGAGGTCGGTCCAAGAAGACTTGGCTCTACCGAGCTAATGAAGTACCGGCTCGTACCACCCATTGAGCCTCGTGTTTAGAAGTGCATAGCTCTACTTATGAGAGACCAAAGTGAAGCTGCCAGCCACTCGAGACAGGAATCCTCTGGGCGAACAGTCTGACAGCTGAAATTAATCACGGGGCAGGCAGAGGCACAGGGGTCGTTGAGAGGCATCGCCACGGACTGCTTGGACGATGGCCATTTCACGTCTCGTCTGCCTGTCTACTGTTCCATAAACATCTCCTGATATGTGCGCACTGCATGTGAGGTGATAGCGTGTTACGATGTGGAATGTGTGTGCCGTACGGCCTCCCGTGAGCGGCCCCAGGCTGAGCGTCTCGAGGTGTATGAAAGAATACATTCGGGTGTATGTGACAGCGCACTATGGCTGCTTCCTGTGAAATGCAGTGGAACTCAGTGGGCCACCCGGGCAGCGTGCTAGTGGAAAGCGGTCCCTTCACTTTAGTCTATGTAAAGGATCAGATATCAGTGTTGTGATATAAATGAACAAATTGCCAGAAATCACAGATACACAGCTAAGAAAACTGTGCCTTATGTAAATGTGTAGTTTTACCTTGATGTATATTGGTAAAAATCGTGACAGCACATAGACATGACCTGATGTAGTATCGGAATTAACCTGTGAGAGGCATCCATTCTGTCACGAAATACAAAGCAGCAGCGAGCCTAGGCGTTAACTTATCTGATAAGTTAATTTGCGCTTAATTTCCCTCAATGCTTCATTTTATGATTTCTATTGTCGAAAGAAATTTCTGAAGTTAATCTGCATTATGAATGAAGTTAAAATGCCAGATTCTTTGGAACATGTTTAGTGTAAACCAGTAGCTGAAATTAGTAATATAAGGCACAACACTATTTTCAGCGATAATGTGGCAGCTCATTCGCCAAGCTTTGTGATGACACGCTGTCATCTTCTGGAATTGGTTTATCTTGCTTCCGTCTTCTTCAGTCAGCTAATTTTGCGAAACACGTGACAATCACGGCATCTGTAGTTTAGACGTCTTCAGTTTTGACCACACACAACATTATTTTTCTTATCGTGAATATAAATTTGAAGGCTTGTCATCCCTAAGCACAGTTCAGAAGATGAGGGATTCTATCGGGATCATCTTTGTATAGACATCAGGTAATCAGGTCTTGGCTAGCCCTGGAAAAGTCAAATCAGGCTCAAAATCATCTACAGTAGATTACCTTCCTTCCTGATTATATTGAATCAATGTAATAACTGCTGTATTTTGTATATATAATGCTGAGTGATTGTGATTTTAGTGCTGCTTTATTGGTTCCATGACTATCGTAATGTACCGTAGATGGTTTTCTTTACGCCAATTATCGCATAATCACGCTATCATTATCATCATATGGTGTCACGGGTTAGTGTTTGATTCCCACTACATTCATGAAGCAGTAACCATGAAATAGTGTTTCAAAGAGATTTGGAAATACTGTATGTGTGCCAGTGTAGTTATATTGAATGTTCCAGCAAAGCATGTAGGGAAAGAGATCAGCTGAGAAAACGGTAACATGAAACAGTTGAAATGCCTTCAAAGCAAACAAGACAATTATTGATAATGTGTGAGACCAAACCACAACCAGCTATCAGCGATTACAATAGCATCACCGTCATCCTTGCCTTCATCTCGCGATCCACACGGCTGGAATTCTCGCCTCATTTGTCACCCAGAGGCATACGTGAAGAGCCAGAAGAATGTCTCGCTCATGTTTCATTTTAATGCCCAAGAAGAATCCCCGCGATGCTTTGTGAGCCTCAGTGTTGGACGGAGATTTGTAATGCTGCTATCAATCAGCCAGACCATTTTTTTATTAGAGCGGATAGAGTCCTGACGATGGCGTACTTTGTGGAGCTTGTTTGGATGGGTACAAATCTGATTTACAGTGTGATGGCGCTTATTATCGTTTTATAGGTGTGCGCCATTGCCAGATGACATACTGGGGAACTTCCTTAAAGAGCTGAGTGTCTTGAGAAAATATGGTTTTCAATGCTGATCAAGTCATATTTTAATTGCGGAGTGCTGTTCAAAAAGTCTCATCATTTATGAGCCTCCATTTTAAGTTTAGTGCAAAAACTTTTTGACTAGTGGATGGGAAAGCACAGATCAAGTGTCAAATCTGCCGTCGTGTCTCATCAATTAATGGATTTATTATTCTTTGGTTTCATGTGTAGGTCAATACAGTGGTAAATATGTAACTGTGGTGATAAAAGTTTGGAAAATGGTGCTGAGTGGGCAAATGGGATTTTCTTTTTTTTTTTCGTTGCGTTTATAAGAAAGTTAGTGGAGGCAGAGTTGCTGCAAATAAAAGTCTGAATGTTAATTTCTGGTACATTAACCTGCTCGTAGTTGTTTTAATAGTAGTAAAGTTGTGGGTACCTGTGTTGAAGCTGACCACAATAGACATAATTTTTAAAACAATACAAAGCTACCCTTAAAATTTGGTTTTTAGTGTAGCTGTCATCAGTCCCTAGATAACCAATATTCATCAGTCTCAATTTTGCCTTTGACACACACACATTAAAAATGCAAATGGAAGAGTCCCATTCAACCACCATGTACAATGTTAATATATAAACCAAAAAAAAAGATTATTTTTTTCTTCATTTATCGTTTTCCTCCCTCCCACAAAGAGTGGTGCAGTCCCATCATCTTCTGCCATCTCAAGTTTACAAAAAACTGAGATGACGATGTTTATTGATGAACACTTGTTCCTTGATGTTTGACTTATGTTGTGTTTTAATGACAAGATCCGAGGCACAACAGAACAGTAAAGGCCATGCTTCTGCCTTCTTGCAGAGCGCTTGCTACTGAACATACAAGCCAAAATTATGCATTTTTTCCTCCACTTTTCTTGACAGCACCACCATGGCTGAAATGTGCTGCTGTACTTACCAAAGTCGCTGGCACAGTAGTGCTCCATGATGTTGTCTGCTCTCAGCTCGTTGTCACACGGGGGGCACACCTTTGACACTGAGGGGGGAAAAAGAATGAAGAGCAACACATTAACAAGGACTCCGGAGAGCACAATTACGCATTGGGCGCTCAGAAGGTCAAAACAGCTCAAATCTAAAAGCTGCGTCTGTAAAAAAATCCTTTGGAGCAACGCCCCTCTCTCCCTGTCAGAAGCGATTTTCTGTGCAAGCCGTACAGACTCCAGCAGGCTGAAGGCTGTTTGCTCTGAAATGACGCTGCAGAAAAACGGTATCATTTGGGTCTGAGCAAATTTAGCTGGAAAGGTGTGGTCTTGAAGGTAAACATGTCTGGAGGAGAAGCTGAACATGCATATTGTTGAACAAGTGGTCTAAAAACAACGATTTATCTACTGTTATATGCAAACATTTTTACATTTAGTCCTCCAGCTTTATTTGAGGAAAAAAAAAAGGAAAGATTGACTGTAAGTATCAAACACTGTACTCACTTACAGGGTGTGTGTGTGTGTGTATATATATATATATATGTGTGTGTGTGTGTGTATATATACATATATATATACATATATATATATATATATATATATATATACTAGACTATATGGTTAACCCAGAGAGATTGGAGTGAACATATTTATTGTAGTCCTTTCACAACCCCCCACGCACACAAACACTCTTTGTGAATTCATACTTGTCTAAGACTTTTTTTTTTTTTTTTTTAAGATAGCTGCCTCACCGTGATATCCCACAAATTTCCCTATTCTCCACGTCAAAGTTTTCCTGTCACACGTTTACAGACAGACGTAAACACACACCAACTTAGCGTAGCGGGGTTAAAAGTCACAGGTCAAAGGTTATCGGCCCAGCCCAAACCTCAGCGTCTGGCCAGATAATGAGACAGGTCAAAGTGCAGCATGCCTCACTGCTCGGGTCGCGGCGAGGTGAACCCCTTAAACATTACATTGAAGGGAGTTTTCAGTCTACTAACTGCCGCTTTCTCCCCCCGTGAGAGAAGATCCACTCGGCCTTATAGCAGCTTATGGGGGCAGCCCTGTAATTGTCTGCACTAGAAAATAATTGTTGGGGTGCAAACCACTTAGTAAGCAAAACACAGCACCCCCACCCCCACCCAACAACACCCACTCCCGTGGATATAGGAAAAGCAAGGTCTTGCTACACTGAATCTAACCCTAACCCTACATGGGGGTTTTTTTGGGTGGGGGGCGGTGAGTGGGAGAAAACCTACACAGGCATAAGGTCACACGGGATGGCCTGAGTTGAGATTCGAACCCTGAAACTCACAAATGTGAGGCAGTACATTGTCTTGAATCCAAAATACTTCTTGAAAAGAGAGACAAATCCTGAGTCACCACTGATGGTGATGCAGAAAACATCCTGGAAACACACACACGCATGCACAGACACACCTAGATACAAACACATAGATCCAGAAATACACACACACATGCACACAAATCAAGAAAGTCTTGATGCGTCTGTTTGGAATGAAGCAGATACATCTTATTCCAGCTCTGCAGTAATTCATCTGTGTTCCCTTGAGGTTGGCCTGCTGGCAGGAGGCCCGCGTGTGTCAGTTTGAGAGTTTGCTTAGAAAAGCAACGTTGAGATGCATGCAATGTGGCGTCTGTCTGAGGAATCATGTCAGTCTGGCTGTGCATTGATGTGCCTGCCAGGGATTTGCGTGCCCGTTCTATCCTTTCAATGCAGTTTGTCGTCAGTTTTGGAGAACTTGACTTGTCATATACATCATTATTCCCATCCATAGCAATGGATGTTGTTTATTTTTGTTGTACGCTGGGAATCGAATGACAGACATGGTTAGATACAGCAGTTATCACCACCAAATAGCAGATGGCCATCAAATAGATGCTGTGTCATGATTAGTTGTTCAGTGCACCAATCACATAAGACAAACACCTCACTAAAAAAAAAAAAAAATCCCAAAGGGGGGAAAAAGTGATTAACTGTATTAACTACTGTTTACCTGTTAATCGACAGTCATTCATAAATGGACATTAAAGAGTTAACTGTTGAACCCCTTTTGAACAGGTAACTATCCAAAATAGCAACACTTATTAAGGCACAAACTGTTTTCTCTCAAGTGTGGAGTCATACCATATGTTGTAAATGGCTTCCCTGCACAATGCATTACTGTACATGGCGGCAGAATTTTTGACTGTGACATGTGGTCAGTCCACAGTGTCGTGTGGGACTTGTTACTTTGCTGCATTTCTCTGTAATAGTCATTTTATTCAAACTCCAGTTTTACCAAGCATAGATAGAGCTTCTAGATCTGAACTGAGCTAACTCAATTTTTGTAATATTGCAGAGGACTGAATAAATGTTTTTTTTTTTTGCTGAGCCTCTGAATGTCTACTACTAAGCTTAGCACACAAATGTTGTTTACTGTAAGTCTAAACTTCCAAAGATGACAGTAGGTAGTAGTGGTGGGCTATTGAGACACACACACACACACACACACAATCATACAAAAAGGCATCCATGAAAAAACATGTTTTGGACACCCCATTTGTTAACATCATCATGGACTCATTAAAAAAGTCAAACCCAAAACAAATGAAAAAATAGGTCAACAGTTATCAGGTCTATGGTCCGTATTGATTGAGGACCTATTTCAGGTGTCTGTGACATTTACGATGTTCATTTTCTAAGCAAATATCGAAACCAAGAGGGGAAAAAATACATTTTCTTCCTGCTCCACAGTGAAAACCAGAAATGGCAGCAATGATTGTAAGAAGCAAAGAACACATTTTGATTATCCGTGAGTATAACTGAGCTTGGGTAGAAAATCTACCACAATGCACAATGATTTTACAAATGTTTTGGTATACAGTGCTCAAAGTGCTCAGGGCCACTATGCTGTTGGGTAATTTAACTACTATTTTGAACTTCATAAAATATGTCTCATCTTCTAATGCTTCATCCCACCAGCTACTATTTAATCTGCACTTCCACTGACCTTCCTCACTCAGGCTAAGGCAATAGTTGAGCAGATCTCACAATGTTGTCACAGGATCCCGTGACATGTCTTTTACCCTGTACGCTGGAGCCTGTACCTCACATGATCTTTTCTGTTCCATTGAAAATATACGCGGCTCACTATCTCATTGAGATTCCTAACGTTATGAGCAGCAACGCTTACGACATACAAACGGAGCTGTACTGGAGATGTAACACAGCAAGTCGGAAGGCCTAACATCTGTTTAAATGTAGCATGCAAATAGATAGTGGGGGTTGGGGGAATCCAACATGGGCCTTCAGGCGGCCCCCTGGGATGCTCCTAAATTGCAGCATGCTTCTTGCATCTGAAGGAATTCTATACACGGAGAGAAAATACATTTTTCAAAAGGCAGCGTGGTGTTCCACGGACAGCGCATTGGATCACATTTCCCTATCAAAGTGCAGCGGCCGAGGCCACATGAGTAGCGTCCATTGTGCTGCCACGGAGCTGACAGTCCTGCTCGAGCATGGTTGTAATTTACACTCGCCGGTCGCCACATCACTGGCAGGACAGACAATATCTTTGACACTTCGCAGCGGCCACCGTACAATGTGTGCACTGGCGGTACACTGCAGCAACTAACCTCACACAAGGGCTTGAATATCTTAAGATTTCATAATGTTACGTACCTCTGGGCGACGAAGATGGAGTTTCACTTCACCCACCTTCCCTGGTTCCTCGCTGCCAGACCTCAGATAGTGCTGTTATGAATCTTTTAAGACTATGGCAGACTTTGCAATAGTTGAAGCTAGCGAGGCTGACCACTACCCTCTTTTACCAAGATTTTATTTTTGTACTCTCTGACCCAAGCAGATGTACGACGATTGTGTCAGCCTAATTCGCTGACGGCAGTGAGCGGGTGAGACGAAACTTCGCATAGCCGATGAAAGATGGGATGAAAGATGAAATGTTGATTTGCGACAGGTCGACTCCAAATGTAAAAAATGAAACTTGTACCTGCTGAATAGCTAATGTTGAACCACATCATGACTACTTTCAATTGACACTTGATTTAGTACACTTCCACAGTCTATGTCTCTGGTCCTCCTGTGGAGAGTTTGGATGTTCTTCTTGTGACCGTTTAGGTTTTTGGTGCATCTGCTGGTCTACTCCCACAATCTAAAAACCCATGTTAGATTAATTTAAGACTTGGAATAGTCCATAAGATGAACGAGAGAGTGAATGGTGAGGTTCGCTGGGATATGCGCCAGCTCACCTGTGACACTAATTAAAAGAAGCATTATTGGAAATAGATGGAAGGTATTTAAGGTGTCCACAAATCCATCAAATGTCTTACTGCTAATGTTGATCTCCAAAGGCCTTGATAACCATTCAAAATACTTCTTTAACTCACCATCCACAGGTTTTAAAATTGCCTTGGCTGCATAAAACGGCGTCAAATCAGTCTTCAGCAGTTCACCACAGAAACCAACTACAACCAAAATCATAACTAAACACATTGCGAAATGAATACCTCTGACAGCATCCGTTTTATTTTAATGTAGACATGATACAATACTGGTGAATTGGACTTGATGTGGTATCACACTGGAGGTCCACTAGGGCAAAAACACTGAACGATAAAGTGCCTTATTGTATTGAAGAATAATTCCAGGAAGTGGTCATGAGGATTTACTTTTGATTATTGTTTTGTAGTGCTTGAGCACAAAGTAAATGCATAAACCAAAACAAAGTATCATCATTGAGTTAACTCCTTAAGTGTCAGTCTGTAGTGAGGGTTATTATCCTAAAATGATGGAATGTTTGATGCAACTCCCATTAGATTGTCCAAGTGTACGTAATGAGCTGTTTGATGAGACAATGGTCCAATACGAGGATGGAGTCTGGTTTTTGTGTGTTTTTGTGTGTGTGTGTTTGTGTTTACGCGGCCTTGTTAAACACTGTTTGTGTGGCACCGCCTTCAACATCCCACTTTATTTTTCTTTCTGTGGACAATTTGGTGGGAAAAAATCTTGGATGAGCTCCTTTTACTCTATTAGAAGTGTGTGTGTGTGGTGTGTGTGTGTGTGTGTGTGTGTGTGTGTGTGTGTGTGTGTGTGTTGTGTGTGTGTGTGTGTGTGTTCTCGGGATGGGCTCACATGCTCATCTAAGAATTTGTTTCTTTTCAAAATGTCATCCCCCGAGCCTTCAGGCAGAAAGTGATATGGGTTCACTCTTTCAGACACACACACACACATACACACACTTAAGTTACATTGCTAGTATCCACTATGTAATATAGTTGTTTAACTTTCAGGTTAATATGGTCTTTGGACGTATTTAGACTGCCTCCTCCCAGAAATGGAGCCCTGCATGCACCTTCCTTGCTTGTTTTGTTTTTGGGGAAGGTGGCAGAAGAAAGTTCCTGTGCTATAAGAATGGCTTAAAAGAGCCGCAAAGGCATCATGTCACATAGTTGATCCTCATCCTATAAAAACAGCACAGCCATTTTCCCCTAATGGAATAAGTCAGCTCTGCATAAATTCACCACAGAATCTTTTCCCACTGTTATTATGTGGGATTGCTGTCACTTGGCTGTGAACACTTTTGATTAAAAGCCAAGATAAGTCACACGGGACTTGATTGACAGGACTAAAAATGATATTTTGGTGTTTCTGGCTCCCCAAGCGGAGGGTTAAAGGCAATTTTACAGCTTTGCGAAAATCTCATGGCCTTTAAACAGAACCTTTTTGTTCATTCAAATAGAATAAACATAATGGAGGCGCACTAATTTAGCATAAAGCAGATAAGAGTTAATAATGGGGATTTTAAGTCATTCAGTAGTTGACAACAATGAAGCATTTCCCATGAGTGAGCCCTCATTCAAAACACTTTACCCCTTCTCTTCCACTTCCTCCTCCACCTCCCTTTCACTCTCAGCCTCTTCTCTGGGACACTCGCACTCATTCCCATTTTGTGCTGGCTTCCCTTGTCCCGTCTTGTCGACTAATTACTGGGAGCGCGGTAATTGGCCCCCCTTGCTAATTGGCCTGCTGGCCACCAAGGCCCGACAAAGGCGGAGCAGACTGAAACAAAGAGGAGGGTCTTGTCCCCAGAAGACCCCCCAACTCTTCCACTGTTGACAGACTCCCATCAGCTCCTTCACTCCCCCTCTAAGCACTCATCACTATTGTCAAGAGGCTGCCCCAGTAGCCCGATACACATGGGCCCTTGTATGTTTAGATTCCACTCTCAAAGTTTTTCTCTCCTTAGATTTATGACCTCTTTCAAAGTGTCTTTATCATAGGTTTCCACACACACACGAATTTTCAAGGAAACTGTTGACCGTTGAAATATGCAATGATTTAAAAGTCAAAAATACAAATTTTTGACTAATCAGCAGCACAGTGTAGTAATTTATAGATGCATCTTTGTCAAATTGATTATACAATTATTATTATTGATTATACGATAGCGACTCGCTGATGATGTATTGGTACACGGTTTTGATATTTGCCCTGCGACTGCCTAGCGACCAGTTCAGGGCGCAGTCCGGCTTTCGCTCAAAGTTAGCTGGGTTAAGCTCCGGCAATCTGGCGTCCCTTGTGATATTATTGAAGTCAATCAAGTACGGGTCAGAACTGTGCTTTGCTCAAGTGAGATTGGCCTGTCCCGGTTTCCAGAATCTCCGTTTGGAAAAGGTGGTTGACTATATGTCGTTTTCAGGATTTAAAAATAGCCAACAGCAGGCTTGTGAGGGACACAATATCAAATGGGTGAAGTAACTTGATGCTGGTCGCTTGTCGCTCTGCCCTTGTAACACTAATTTGAGAGTATAAGACAGCCAAAAATGATTAAAACAAACACACGAGTTGGTGTGGTAAAAACATGAATATGCCCAAGAACCTCCCTCAAGAAAGCAATCAGACTTTGATCATTCAACGATCCATCCATTTTCTGAGGCGCCTATCCTCACAAGGATCATGGGAGTGCTGTCATCCAACTGTCATCCGGCAGTCGGCGGAGTACGCCCAGGACTGGTTTCTAGCCAATCTCAGGGCACACAAGGACAGAGAACAGTCACACCAATGGGCAATTTAGGGTCTCCAATGAATGCATGTTTTTGGGATGTTAGAGGAAACCGGAGTGCCTGGAGAAAACCCACGCAGGCAAGGGAAGAACATACAAATTCCACCACTGTGCCACCCAAATTCACCCAGTCAAAGTTCAATTATAGTGTGAAACACACAAACCAAGTTCATCATTAGTTCATCAACTTATTTAGACCAGAGAATGCAAACTACAAGTGTGAACAGATCCTTAGTCTTTTACTCTGGACTGACACATCGGAGGATCCTGTGAGTGATGTGACGTTCCCTCCATCCCTTCACCTGTTGGCTTGATGGATTGTCTCTTGATGGACAGGTGCTGATAAAACTGTGTCACCTTTTCAGTGAAGCTGTTGAAGACAACAGTCCATCCGTCTTAACTCACTGCACAATCTGGCAGCCGGAGTCTCACAGTCTCCAGCTCGCGTCTCAGTCTGTCTCAGTCCTGGCCTGAGGCATGTAGTGATGGCAGGGTGCCCGTATTTAACACTTTTAAATAAGAACGCTGTCCCTATAACCTCTCCCTGCTCCTGTCTTCTACGCTAACCTCCTCTGGATTGTCGCTCACTTAAAATGTCCTCTGTCATCAACATCGAGCAGGAATTCAAAGCATTTTATTTCCAGACGTTGTGCTTTAGAAACTGCAGGCTGACTTACAGAATTTTTCCAGGGTAAAAAGATAGCAACAAGAGGATGATACAACTGTCATCCAATTCAGCTAAGCTCTTTCCGGTGACAGAAACATTTTGTGCAAAAGTCGGCAATGAAACAAAAATATGAATTTGGATCAGCACCTAACCGAAGCCCCTTATCGATGATCACCTATTGTACGACTGATGTTTTGTATTCAACAAAATCTAATATTTTCTTTCATAGCCGATGCATCATCCTTTTTTGTGGGGAGCAGTTGAGTGGTTGTCTCTCCTCACTAGAAGTAATAATGTATTTTTGCAGGGTCAACCATTCGGGCAATTTGGAATCTTCTGTTAACCTACTATGCATGTTTGTGGGAAGAAGGGCAAGACCGCAGTACCCGGAGAAAAACCACAGAGGCACACAGAGAACATGCAGACTCCACACATGCAAGGTCACATTTGAGCCTGGGCCCTTAGAACAGGTCACCATGCCAACCATTTTCAATAGTGTTATGTTTATATGAGATATTTATACTTTGTTTTTATTATAGACAGAACAGGAATGTTTTCTAGGTATAAGACTTTTATTGGAAAATGTTTGCAGAAAGTTCAGATTCTGTGCCGAATAAATAATTGTCATTTAGAAAAAGAACATGACTTAAACAAATATTAATTCGTTATAACAATTTAGACATGATGTACATCAGAAACTTGAAAACTGAGGCTGAAGAGTTACTGTAAACACAAACTTTTAGTTAGTGCCAAAACCCATGTAGTTCTAACTACAAAGTTTTGTAACTTTCCCCTCACGTTTCCTTCTTAAATACCATTAAATTTATTACTTCAGTATCATATTCCTAAAGTTTTATTATTTTAGGTATGATTTATCTGTTGTGTAAAATTCGATGCCAGTCAGTTTTTGAAAGGCCACTTGAGTTATCTTACCTGATGAAGGGTTAAAATGGAAACCCTTCAACCTGCCTGAGGTAAACTCAGCACACTTTATCAAACTTCTAAAAGCATCCATCTGGACTTTTGAGGTTTGCGTACCTGGCGGCTGGGTGGCGTGGTTGCCGGTGAACTGCATGGGGATGCAGAGGTCGTTGTCAATGGGGAACTTATCGCACGTCAGCATCTCCGGCCAGGGGAAGCCATATGTCTCCATCACGGGAGCGCAGCTGTCCCTCACGGCCTCGCACAGCGATCGGCACGGGTAGATGGGGCGGTCCAGGCACACGGGCGCAAACAGCGAGCACAGGAAGACCTGGGTGTCTGCGTGGCACCGCTTGGCCAGGAGAGGCACCCAGCTGCCGGCCTGCTGCTTCACCTCGGGCATGGTCTCGTGGTCCAGCAGATTGGGCAGCCTCATCTTCTTGTAGCCCACGTTGTGGCACAGGCGCAGGTCGGTCGGTATGTCCACACACTGTGGCTGCTTGGTGTAGAAGCGACCGTTGTGGAAGTTGTCCGACTGCCAGCTGTAGTAGTCGTACTCCTCTGCGGCTGAAACGCTAAGGAGGAGGTGGAGGAGGGAAAGGAGCCACAAGCCCAGTGCCATGTGGAAGGGCTGCCGGGTTAATGCCCACCTGGGGCTCTTTTGTCCTTGTGCCATGCCTTCCTTTCTGACCTCGGACCAACAACTCGGGAAAATTTGATCCAAGGTGTCCAAAAAGTAAATCAAGCGCACTCGCTGTAATCCAAAAAGTTTTAATTCCTTCTCGGCTGCTGGAGAGTCAGCCTTACAAGCACACAAATGCTCCTCTCTCTGAGTTTGTGTGCAAGTGTATGCAGGGGCTCAGGTAACATGCAAGGGAGGGTGAACACACACTGCTTTCTTGATAAGTTCCCCTGCTCTCTGCTCCCTCTGTATCACTCTGTGGCTCTAATGAAGAGTCCCAAAGCTTTAAAGTCCTCAGGCGGCCTGCCCCCAACCCCAAGCAGCCTTGCAGTCCACTTACCTTCTCACTGGCCTCCCCAGGACTCACTCACACCTACCCCAACCAATCGCAGCACAGGAGGAGGTTCTCACTGGCATTCAGAACGGCCCTTCTGACCCTGATCCACCAGTAAACCCCTCCTCTGAAACAAGAGGGAGAACAAACCCTTTGCGAGATGCTTCAGTTGAGATTTGGTTTTAAAATCCATTCCTACAACAAGGGCACTAAACGTTCACCCTCTCTGTTGGAGAAGGTCAGCCATCTATCTGGACCGTTCCTCCTGTTGTGCTGATTACGTCTTTGTCAGGTGCTTGTGCAATGTAACACGTCAGTGCGCACAAATCTGCTTACTTCATTAGTGCAAAACGCCTGACAACCAAGGCCTATCACACGCAGACATGAAAAAAAAATTAAGCGGAGTGCCCCAGCAAGTATATATTGCAATTTCTTTTACAGTACAATGATTGCCTATCGTGTCAATAGATCAGCATTTGTATTTTCAGATAGTGTCCTTTTTTTATGATCTAACAATGTGCTCCGTCTTCGCCCCACAAGAGCCTCTTTTAAATGTTGCTCCTCCAACACTCCAACAACCCCGGTGAGGATAAGCAGCTCAGAAAATGCATGGATTTTACAAATTTTGTTTGATTCATGACTTCATTTATTAAAACGCTACTTCCAAACCCAAATAATTTCATTAGCCTTCGTCCAATCTCCGAACTCCCATTCCTTTCAAAAATGTTGGAAAAGACTGTCACTTCCCAGTTTTATTTCCACGTGACCTCCAATATTCTCGATGAATGATTACAGTTTCCAACCCTTACATAGAACTGAAACAGGACTGGTACCTTACTGTGGCCAACTCATCCTTACTGATCGGACTGCAACTTTTGATACCATTTCCCCACACCATCCTCCTGAGCACAGCCCACCCCAATGTCATTGCACAGGCACACTTTGTTCAAATGAAATCATTCAAATCCCATCAATCCCCCATTTCCTCTGGTGCGCCCCAGGGCTCAGCTTTGGCCCCCCTCATCTTTATCACATACATCCTACCTCTTGGGAATATTTTCCACGGACTCGACCCACACTTTCACACGGATGATACCCAGCCATACGTCTCCACCAAACCACACGGCCACTCTTCCTCCTTCCTCCTTTAATGACTTCTGTGAATTCAAACAATACCAACTACAATACAACAGTAATAAACTGAAATCTTTCTCATTGGTACCTAGTCCACACTGGCCAGAATTGACAGTTTTCTCACTGGCCAGAATTGACAGTTTTCTATTATCCTTGACAATTCTTCTCTCCCCCTTCCCCTCAGGTTAAGAATCTGTGTGTCATCCTCCACATGAAACATCAATCATCTTCGTCCATCCCTCATCCCCCACATTGCTCCTGTCCTTGTTAATAGCCTTGTCACCTCTTGCCCGGGTTATTGCTCATCCCTTCTGTATGGTCTCTACCACAAGTCACTGAAAAATCTAGTTTCTCCAGAACTCTAACACCCATACTATCCCAAGGGGCCAGTTTATTCACCATTCCAACCAGCCAGACAATAATTCGACTGCCCCCTGTCTAATACTGCAACCAATTTAAAATACTGATCTGCACCTTCGTCAGCCCCCTACATCACTTTCTTGTCTGCCAGCCTGTCCATTTTTGGGGCAGAGCTATCTACCACCTGACCTCCAAAACACAGACTCATTAACCCTCTTCAAATCCAAACTCAAGACACACCTATTCCCAACTGCCTATTCACTTTAACGTTTCCCATATCATATGCCATTTTATGGGATGTTTTATGGTGGGTTATCTTTATGGTTCTGCTTTGTCTCTTTATAACGATGTTTGTACGGTGACCTTGAGTGTGATAAAGGAACCTATAAATAAAAAATAATTATTGTGTATTTATTGAGGGGTAACAAGATATCAGTCCACATGTAAAATTCCCTCTCTCCTGTAACACTATTCTTTTGTGCCTTTTCCAAGAAATGATTGATGATGACCAGAGTGTAATCAAGTTTGACTTTAGTATGATGGCATCCATTATTTTCCACAAGCAGCATATGTTTTATCTTACAAAAATAAAAATTTAAAAAGCTACTTCACCAGCATGAGACAGGTTTAATTTGTCACTTCCATTGTGTCCAGCCTGGAATATTCTTTGTCCTGCTGTTGACTGGCTAAAGCATTTTTTTCTATTGCCACCTTTTGCTTTGGTATGTACTTGTCAACACAAGCATCCCTTTCAGATGGACATAATTGTCATACTGAGGGGGAATGATTGTAGAGACTCAGAGTGGGTTTGTTAAGAGTATGGCTACAAGTGCTTGTGGTGACCATCACCATGAGATTATGGACCAGATAGAGAGGCTGACCACCTCTCTCACTCTTGCTGTTCTTTCTGTCATCAGCTCTGATGACATCTAACGCTTTCTACCATTTTGTTTTTGAATGAACAAGGAACTAAGTTATGATGTCAGCTCATGGAACATTTCTTGGCTTGAACACATTAACAGCATTTCCATTCATTTCAATGGGAAACATTACTTCGTTTTATGAACGTTTCAGGTTAAAAACTGAGTCACAGAATGACTTGATTTGCTAACCCGAGGTTCCACTGTAACAGTTCAAAGACACTATTGCTCACACTGGAACATTAAAGCGTTAATTTTTCAGCATATTCAAATACAGTGATGCCTCTGTTCTTGACCACAATCCGTTCCAGAAAATGGTTCGAAAAGTGATTTGTTCAAAAATCGAACCAAAGTTTCCTAATACAATGAAAGGAAAAAGAAATAATGTGTTCCAAGCCTAATAAAATTGATTTTTTAAAACATTTTTGTAGCTTTTCTTGCTGATAAACTGCATAGTAGAAATACATGTATAGTTTAAATACTTTATATAATAAAATAATTTAAGAAACATATCTTTTTTTGCTTAAAATGTATGCTTTAGTAGTCGAGTACGCTAGGCTGGGAGTGCATTGCTGTATCTGCAGTGACTCAGCCCCCAGCCTTGTAAACTTTTTTTTGTTTTATTAACAAAAGTGCAGAATAACTTTAAACAACCAACTTGCCTTCTTTGGAGCCATGATTGGGGGTTAATATGGTAGTCCTCGATAAGAAGAAAAACAACAGTCACTACTGGGACACGTTTGTGTACAGAGTCTTTGTTCTACAGAATAACAAAAGTGCGCTGGTTGCGCCGCGCGCGTTATGTCATTTCTGGGTTTTTTTTTCGGGGGGCAGTAGAATTGACAATAACAAAACGCGTCATGGGTGGGTCAGCTGCTGGCGCCGCGCGCATTATGTTATTTCCAGGTTTTTTCGGGGGGCGTTCGAATTGACAAAGCACGCCGCGGGTGGGTCAGCTGGTCTGGCCGCGCTCAATATGTCATTTCCAGGTTTTTTCAGCGGTGTGGGAATTCACAGCAGCGCGTCGTGGGTCAGCTAGTCTGGCCACACGCAATATGTTATTTCCGGGTTTTGTTGGGGGCATTCGAGTACTGATTTTCGTTCGTAAACAGAAGCAAAAAGAGCTCGAAATTTTCGTTCGAAAACGGGGACATTCGAGAACCGAGGCTTTACTGTACTTTTGTTGACCAAAACAGGACCAATTAAGCACATCAACAATATTTCAGGTGTATTAATGTGCGGAGTCTTACCGCACATTATAAACAAGTCCTTGCTCAGTATTAAAGATGTTCTTGTGCTGTGTGTTCCCTAGTCACTCCACAAAGATCGATGCGTCTATTCTTGTGGTGCGCTCATTTTGCCAGTCCTGTTTATTTTATTTAAAATTCCAGTTTCACATGGCATAAATTGAAATACCCCAGTATCATTGTTTATGTGAAGGCCTTCCCTGTCTGCAGTTTAGTTGTTAAAACACACTCATCTATTTGCAGAAATAGGGTATTCCCAAAGTGAACATTTAATGATTTTACTTCTTGAGAGCAGAGTTGACCAAGTTCATTCTGACCATGTCATATCTTTTTTTGATTTATTGCTCACATTTTCCCTACTGGTTGGGAATCTAACCTCTCTCTCAGACCGTTTCTCATGAGACGCGTCATGGGAAGACAATATGGTGAAGTCACCCCGAGCGTGTCGTCACTCTTAACGAAAGCATCGCTCTTTACTTTAGATAAGTTCAGCCTAATTACACATGAAGCCCCGCATCATCCCACCCATCCTTTTTGCCTCCATCTTCACGTTCCCGCAAGTTGGTTTTCAGCCTGCTCTGTTAACCTTTGAACCACAACTAATCAATACTACTCACGGGTAATAATCTGTGGACTTGGTCTCCCACGAGGTGGTGGGATTTTCTTGTCACACAACTCACTATCTCAGCCCAGCACCTTTTTTTTTTTGTTTTTTGGTATGGGTACTGACCCATTTTAATACTGCTCAAGCGGTTTCCTCTTTATACAGGCACAGTGCAGCACTAACAAAAGTGTCTTGCATGGTAATCAATCAACAATGGCTGTCTCGGCCAATCAATTCCATTCTATAGTTGCCCAGCCTCTGATTGGATGAGAGCTTTAAGATAAGGTCCAGTCTGTATTGTTGAGCCTAAAGGCTTAGCATGCTTTCAAAGAGGGACACAATTGTGTGTGTGTGTGTGTGTGTGCGTGCATGTTTTTGTGTGTTGTCTCATTCAGTTATGCCCTCCCCAAAAAACCACACAAATGAACTGAACCACACAAGAAGATGGAGGATTACATGCATTTTTATAAAAAAGTTTTTTTTTTTCTTAAATTACTGGACAGTCAGGTTTTTAAGTAAAATTTTAATGGTCATGAAAGTAAAAAGAGACGTTTGACTATATGTTAAGACACAAAAAATGAAGTAAAACTGCTTACTGGTTGATGTTGCTTTGGAGACATTTATCTGTTTCCCTGAAATAAAAAGAAAAACCCTGTTGTAGTTTTTATAAGAAACAGCAATGGATTTATTTTTAGAGTTATAGATCAGCTAAAATGATACCAGATTAAAAAAAAAATGGAGATTAAAAAAAAAAGTTTTAAAGTGGTGGTGTTTCACTGGAACACATGAAATAATTTAGCATTGTTTCAGATGGTGAAGGGGGGCGTGAATGACATTTTTGTAGAATTTTCCCCCCGTATTGTCAGTTCTCATTGTTAACATGTGAGGTCTTTTCATGGCTCAACGCTTCAATGAGAATGTTTCAGATCAACTTGAACAATTTAAAGATTCTCCACTGGAGCATTTTAAAGGAACGTTGTACAGTTTTTTTTAATTGCAGTTTTTATAATCGGCTCAGCATTCCGCATTGTTTGCAAACAAACCCTCATTCACTCCACATGACCGCGGCGAGATCCTAAATCCCGCTCACGCTGTTCACACGCACAAACACAATCAGATCCACATGTATTAGGAACTATCCGACTTGACTCTTGGCTTGTTTCACGAGCGTCACGCTCACGTGCTCGCTGAAATGCGCTGAAATGTTGTCGGAGGACTTTAACACCACACAGTTAGAAAGCGCCAAGCCCATTGATGCCTGTTAACAGCGCGCTGCGGTGAGGAGATGTGCTGACAACTGTTTGCTTTCACCCGGTGTGGATTTGTCACCCTTTTGGCCCTTTTTCTCCCGCAGACATCAGGGGTCACGCTCATTTACAATTCCAACTCGCCGTTTCTCCTCGTTCTCCATTGCCCCACACACCTCCCATCACGACCAACCTTGCAAATGGCTCCACCTCGCTTTTTCTAAAGGCTCTTTGAAGGTATCACCGTCATGGAAGCTAATGCATCGCGACAGAGGGGAGAAAGGCGAAAGCAAATTGCGAGTAGGAGTTTTTCGCATGTGTGTTTGTGTGGTTTCCAGTAAAATCTTGTGAGCAATGGGAGACTTCCAGAAACACCATGTAGCCAAACACAGAGAGACACAAACGCACACTTGATAAACAGAAGCTACAGCAACACACCTCCGATGGAATTTTGTTGTCACATTGCCAGAGATGACTGCTGTCAACAGCAATTTTGGCTAATATGTGCTACCGCTGTGCTAGAATTCACACACTTGGTACTTGGGTGTAAATACATAGACCCACTTGGCTTTATCACGTAGCCGAATTGGGGTTACCCCACATTCTCTGGAAGATAGATCATTACGCAAGTTTCTTGTTAATGTGTTTTTCTCAAGCTGCTGCACCTCCGCTTACAGTTTTCGCCCCTCCATCTAAGTAAGTGGACTTGCGCCTTGAAAATCTCAATCCATCCATTTTCCACACCACTTATCCTCACGAGAGCACGGGCCAAACTGGTTGGCAGCATTTCACACACACATACACTGCATATACAGCACAAATATACAAATGAGCATTTACAGCTAAAGACAATGTACAAGACAAAATACAGTCTTTGGTTAAACTTAGTCATAGGTGTTAAACTCAAGGCCCGGGGGGCAGATGTGGCCCACCACATCATTTTATGTGGCCCGTGAAACCAAATCATATTCAACTTCTGAGATTTTGATTAAATCTTTACCTAAATTCTAGATTGTCATAATAATAAACAATAAGGTTAAGATATTGCATTTAATTGTTTCCAAAGCATTTTCTACAGTTTTGGTGTTTGCATCGTGACATTAACAGCGTAGGGTTTATGTGAACTCTTTTTCCAACTCAAAATCTTGTTACGATTGCAAGTAATACAAAATGAGGAGTAGATATTGAAGTTCATTTCGATGACTAAGTTCGCCTGCCGGTGAACTTCGAAGTCAGTCACGCGAAGCCAAAAGGTGAGTGAGTTGCGTGGGACGACGTTTTTTTTTATGATTTATGATCTGTATGTTTCATTGTTAAGTCAACTTATCTGCATGACGGACGAGCACATTGAGCAAGACGTCTCGTCGTCTCTGAATGGATCATTCCATTCGTCAATGGGACAGTGAGAGCCCTCAGTGACTCTTCACGTTATCTCTTCATCTTTATCCTGTGTGCCTGTCTGTCCCCTTATGCCCCCGCTGCTCATTTCTATAATGACCAAGGTCATCAGTTAAGTCACCTCTATTGAGGAAAAGAGAGAGGGAGAGAGGAGTGTTTTTCCGTATCTCTGTGAAAGATTTGTGCGATAACACTTTTGCCCAATGGGAGAAAAAGGTCCTGGCATTTAGGGCTTCACAAGTCATTATTTCAAGCCGTTTAAGAGGCTTCCCTCTTTCTCAGGCCCACTAGAGCCAAATTCTACATAGCTGTGTGTCATGAAAAATATATTTGCGGATTATTGGAATACCTATTATCATACAAGAATGCTCAAAAGCGTTGAAAAACATCATATGAGCACGCTTGGTACGAATCTCCCTTATGAAAGTCACTTGCTTGAGCTGAAATCAAACATTATGACAGTTTTGTGGAGTTTGGGGTCTTTGTGTCTTTGACAAGACGATAGTCAAAATCTGAAAAATATCCTTTTTCTTTTTTTTTTTTTTTCAAACTATTTATTGCAATTGCCACAGCTTTAAAAATCATCAAAATGTCAGTTCTCTTTGCTTTCCAAGAAGAATTATGACTTTTTAGTCAGTGTTTGACCGTGACCCGGAGGGAAAAAATATGGAACGGTGTTAGTTCATGTAATGACTGACATGGAGACACCCAAAGAACACTTAAGCAATGAAGGTGTTGCAAGCCAATGACTTAAAAGATGTTCCGATACTGAACAAGAAGGAAGGTCCGTAAGAGAAACCTGTGTCGCTGTACAATGGAAAAAGGCATGCGGGCTGAGATAACGGACTCCACATGGACCCCATCTCACGTGTTGAAAAGCAACTTCAGATGTGTTTGAGACTTTGCTACCGTTTAGTCATGATATGTGGTTAGCACAGCTGCCTCACAGTTTTGAGGTTCGGAGTTCGAAACCAGGCTTCTGCCTCCTACCTTGTGTTGTCATAATTTCTGTGACAGTAAATGTTGGACTGTTTTCTATTTCAGTGGGCCGTTTTGCATTTGCTTCTTAGAATTACAACTTTATTCACAATTTTTAATTTTCTCCAGAAAGCACAAACATTTGAGTATTGTCCTGAAACTGGTTGTAAAGTTAAAAAAAAAAATGCATGAAAATGGGTTGTTTTCATGGTGCCTTTGTGATGAAAATGGTGCCGGCGGATGCAGCTCAAGACAGCACTTGGGTTTTTGCTTCCCATGGAGGATGCTGTTTAAATGAAGCTGGGGAAAAAAATGTTTGAATATGACTCAAATTGAGTTTGTTTGAGTTGCTCTTTGACTAAGATATGGGTAGACATATCAGTCCAAGGCACGCCATTTAAATTTCTCTGGCATGGCTATAATAAACCTTAAAAATGCTGTTTTGTTGGCATGCAGCTTGAAGTAAGATTTACTTGGAGGGGGGAAAGCGAGGCAGGTTTCCAAGAAATTTCAGCCATGGCATTTTTATCTCTTGATCAAAGTTAAACGTTTGAATGTTTCATTTATCTCTGTAAAACTTTATTTTTGTTCTGACATGCTTGACTGCTTAAAAACAACTTTTTAGGTAAGCTTCTTCATCTTTTGTATATCTGGTGACTCGCGCTTTTTTGACGATGTAATCCCTTCGTGATTTATACTTGTACCATTCCTTCTGTACAATTGAACGAGATCTAATACTGTAGGTCTTTTAGTAAGAACACTGAAAATTCTCATAAAATCTAAATCTACTCAAAACCAGGTCAACAAAAACGCCAGTATTGACAATGTATATGAAAATTAAAATTATCATAAGAATAATGATATGGGGATTCCTGTGGGCTTTTATTTGGGTCCAAATTAAAATTGATTGCAGTATTTTTTCCAAAATCAGATTTAATAAATTTAGGCCCCATACCTCAGTGGTTGGCGTATTGGTTTGGTAAACAAGGAGCCGTCAGTTCGTATCCCGCTGGTGCCTCTACTCCCCAAGAGGGGGGACGTCAGGAAGGGCATCCGGCGTAAAAACTGTGCCAAACAGATATGAGTGTTCAACTGAGATGTCACGCTGTGGCGACCCCTAAGAGGACAAGCCGAAAGAAACGTACTTCTATTTTTTCTAAAATCTGAATTTTGTTATTTATTACAGTGTTCCCCTGTTATTCGCGAGGGTTACATTCCTTATACCCCTGTGAAAAGCAAAAATCCGTAATATACTAAAGCTGTGACTCCATGATTATAATTAACATTTTTATTGACGTTACAAGGTCTTTTAATGTATCATACTACAATAATTTGCAATGTTGAACCTCTGTGTACTGTGTTTTGATGAGTGCCTTCAAAAGAGTTCAAATGTTATCCCCTGTTCAACGTTGTTATGACTGAGATGATTTTTGCAAACGTTCTGCCCGCTGAACAAACCACTGGACAAAGTACAAGTAAAAACCAAGTCAATGCTTAAGTACAATGGTGCTTTTCACCATTCCAGTGGCCAGGCATGCTACTGTACATTGTTAACAAAGGAACTGGAGAGCTCTGACATTGGCGGCGACATTTGCTGTGTTCCAGACCACCTTTGCTACTATTGGACAACCCCGAGTTAGGAATGAGAAAGGCATAATAATTCTCTCGTCCTTCTCACTTTCTCCATGTCTGCCACACAAATGAAAACTGTCTAGCGCAAGACCGCCTGGCTGGTGCATGCCTTGTCAGAGGAAAATCTTCCCAGCCTTCATCAATGAGGTGCAGTGTGCTGAGGGTATGCGCTCCCACTCACATATCACAGTCATTAGCCAGGTATGTGTTTGGCAGGCTCTGGACGGCTATTTAAGGGTAATCCACACCAACCCGACCAATCTTATAGGTGTAAATCGGGTAGCAAGCAGAAGCTGAAACATTATTGTCTTATTCAGATGATCCTTCGTTGAGTTTAGGGGTGTGGAAAGGTATTTTCTGTTGAGTATGCAAAATAAACCTCATCAAAGATTCCATTCAGCCATGCATGCATCCATTCCTCCCTCCAACTCTTCTTTTTCTTCATTTTTTGAGTACACCTGGCTTCATCTTCTGGTCTCGGCTTACCTCCAACCAATTTACACATTATCATCACGAAGTGCTACTTTAATGGGCCCCTTAACTCCCAGTAGCACCTTGGCTGGCTTCTTGTCGGACCTCCAAAACAGTTCTGTGACTCTCTAGCCTTTCTGTAGACCTCCCGAGCAGTCCCACCTACATGGTTGGCCTCCATGTGTTTCTGTCCATCTGTTCTGCCTCCTGTCACCATCCGCAACAGATGAGCTGTCTACGGTACAAGCTCGCTGGGTATCCTCCTGTTTCACTCACTCCCCGAACTGGCAGAGGTTTCACAGAAGACCCCTTAACCAGTCCCCTTAGGCTGTTCACAAATAATAGATCTGATGCCATTTTTCTGCCCCATTTCCTTCCACAGGTCCTTTTCCTCTGTTGCTGCTTAATGTCACGAGAAAAATAGATTAAATAGTAAGAGATGTAAACAGCCAAACCCTGCTGTACGTGTGTGTGTGTGTGTGTGTGTGTGTGGTGTGTGTGTGTGTGTGTGTGTGTGTGTGTGTGGATGTGTGTGTGTGGTCCAGGTTTCCTAGTTCAACAAACCATCAAAGTATTTGCTTTGATATGCAGGTTGCACTTTTGGCATTTTCAGACAAAAGTTTCAAAATTAATGTCGCTGACAGTATAGTGGTTCACTCGCATGACTTCCGTTCAGCAGCCCAAGTTCAGTTCCAAACCAGTGACCGTGTGAAAGAGGGTGATTGGTTGACTCTCTCTGCTTATGCCCTGTGAATACTGGCAGCCAGGCTTCAGGCTGTAGTCATTCTGCCTTTAAACAAAAGACGGCAAGGGTATGCTCCAACACTCCTTTACCCTGAACAAGATGCCCGGTATCGAACATGGAATTTCACTCTTCCCATCATGCATATCATACTCGTGATGAGAGAAAGGGCAAAAGGCCAGTGCCTCACCATATGATGCAGTTAAGCTTTCTTTCTGAATTAATTTGTACATCAATCTGAAATCCTTCCTGTGAAACCCGTTTGTTTCAGGGCCAACACCATTATTCATAGAGTCTAAAAGGCCCGTCCATCCCTTTTCCCTTGGGTCATCTGGGCTGCTTGGACAGGTAGAATGGAAAGAGGCCCAGCCTTCATTGTCTGCAGCCATGGCTTCGGGACCTCAAGGAATTCTCAGGTCAGTTGTGGCATATAGTCCCTCCAGTGTCCATGGTCTGTGCTGAGACCTCCTCCTGGTTGGATATGGCTCTCCAACAATGTAACAAGGGGACTTCCATGATACAGGAGATGCCCAACCACGTGCACTGACTCCTCTGAGTCATTTCCAAATATTTGACCTGTCTGTCAGTAATGAAGACACACTAATTACAGGAACTTGTATCCGCTACCTCTTTGTTTTCATTATTAATGGTGACAACCGGTGAGCGCAGGACTGTAGCTAGAGCAGTAAAGCAGAGAGATTTCCCTTTATACCGTCTGGTTCAGTCCGGCAGTGGTGCAATCCCTGTACACATCAGTCTGTCGATCTCATACTCCATTCTTCCTTCCCTAATGGACCAGACCCTGCAATAATTGAACCTCACCCCCACCAAAAGGAAATCTCATCTTGTCTGTGCACCATCCCAACAAATGTTTGGACCTCTATGGTGGGATGGAGTCTCACATTCAACCCATCTGGCCATTTTCCGTCTTTCTTCTCTTCACTAAATTCAGGCGAGAAGCAGGGTATAGAGCCCATGCACCTACTTCACCGAAATCACGTGACTGGCCATATTGCCGATCAAACAAAGCATTGTTCAACGCGAACTCCGTTGACACAAAACAAAACAAAAAAAAATGTCTTACAGCACAACGCCCAGAGTTTTGTACAACTGGAACTACACATTTATCTGGTGAGTAAATCGTCAAGATTTACGCAGAGTTTGAAAGCGTAGAAAAGTCTGGACGCATACAAATACTTTGTTGCTGGATCTGCTCTCAATCAAGAATAAATCCCACAAAGTGATGGAGCCACTCAGATTTTTTCAATACAAATACCAATATTTAAATAAATGACCCCTGGATTTACACAAACTCGGATTCATGAACTATAATTGGGAAAAAAAAAGGAAAAAAAGGACGGAGACGGCTCCTCTGTACACGGAAGCATATCGCTGCCACACGTAAACATCTTTAAACCTTCTTTGCGACAGACGGTTTATTTTCTTTTTTTAAATACGCATTGTTCTCAAATGAGTCAATTTGACATTTGAAATACTTTGTGATTTGAGATTAAGAATAATTTCTCCCTGAAATGAAGTGATCGCTACACAGGTGTCTGTATTTTGTTAGGCACCAGCCATCACGTTTAATTGCTGTATATATTATATTTTCTGATCTTTTCAGCTGGTATGCTATAGCATGATCCCTCTGTCTCATCTGTTGTGACAACCAACAGCACAATAGATCTCGGATATATAATATTCTCCTCCGGTTCAATGTCTCCCACAATAGTGAGCAGCTCTTTTCCACTGACAATATGGCGCCATGAAAATGGTGACATCACATGCACAAGCTCTATACCCAGAACTGGTCACCAGCCAGTCACAGGGCACATATAAATAAACAACCATGTGCACTCACATTGAAACCTACGAACAATTTAGAGTCTTCAATCAATGTTTTGGTGATGTGGGGGGGGGGGGGGAGAAAACCTATCCAGGTATGGGGTGCACATATAAACGCCACAATGGCGAGGCCAGATTTGAAACCGGGTCCTCAGAACTGTGAGGCAGTTGTGCTAACCAGTCATCCACCATGTGGAGTTGCATTTTATTATTGTTATCATTATCATTGTAAATTAATGTAATGAATCATTACTCAAGAAGTGCTGCTCTTTGCCAAGTTATCCTTCCTTGCAACACAGTTTATTTTAAGGTCAGACTCCAAAATGCATCTTTTCACTTTCCTTTTTCCATTAAAAGTGCAATTGTAGGTGGCGGCTGATTTTTCCATCCATCTTTATTTTCCATTACATCTTTTGTCTGTCATCTGCTGTTAAGGAACACTCATCAACTGACATTACTCTATTTGCCAGGTGTCGGTTACAACTGTACCAAAAATGTCTCTCCCATTCCTTCATTCCTGTACCATCTGTTGACATCGCACACTAATGGGAAGAACTGGTTGTTCCGAACATGTAGTTATGAGCACAGAGCAGAGATGATCTCGGGAGTATTTCAAATTTTGCATGTTTGAAACCAATTTCCCAATCCACAAATTCCAGTGCAGCCTGCACCTGGAAATTTGGGTCATTGTTCATGTTTGACACATGCTCAGGTTTTGACAAGTCTCTGGAACACTTCATCAATGAAAATGAATAATTTCTTCTGGAAGCAGCTCCATAGAAGCTCAGTAATGTGAAGAGAATCTTGGCAGATTGTGGCGCATCGCTGCAGGATCTCTTTCAATAAGCCTTTCCTGCTGCCCTTCAAATGTCTGTCTTCTTCCAAGAGGTAATCAGGTCTCATTCTTGGATCCATCATCTGATCCAGCCCCCATTTTCAACTCATTGTCCTACTTCTTTACAAATGCAAAGCAGCTTTTTTTTTTTTTTCTCTCACATTAATGCTTGTAGCTGTCGCTGCTCCTGCTGTGAGTCTCATGTCTCTTCTCCTGGATGCTACTTTGCCTCCATCACTCCTGGTGAGGTGATTGGCGATGAGAGCTCATGTTGCTTTGAGTCAGAGAAGAGGTGCCACTTCCTGAGTTCAAGACCCAGGTGGGGCCCAAACATAAGCTGCTCCCCGACTTTGGAAAGTAGCCGATTTGAAGGTGAGCCAGAGCAAAATGTTCTCTGATCTGGTCTACGATCACCTTGCGTAGCTCGGTGGGCAGACTAAGACGCTCGCACTGGACAGGTGAATGGATCAAAATAAGAGCAACGCCGCAGAAAAAGATCTCCGTTGTTGTCATGCAAGCATGCACACAATACTGAGTACTCCTGAACAATTATGAAATATAAGTTATATTCAAAATCAGGCCATTAACCAGAGAAGCGCACTCACGTACGCTATGACATGAACAAAGACAGAGAGGCCCATTAATAAGAATTAAAAAAATGAAAGGATACTCATGGCGCAACTTGTCATTAAAACATAAAGTAACTCAAGAACACAAATCACAACATGGAGGATGATATAAGGTGATGGGATATACCATTATTTGATAATTGGAGAATGAATGCATCTGTCACTGACACAAAAATGTTTAAATCTCCATTAGGTACAAAAAAAGTTTCAAAGCTCTATTTTAATGTAAGAGAGTTCATACACGTAAATCTTCATGGATAATTTAATAAAATTATATATAATATAATTTTATATATATATAATATATTATAATATATATATATATATATATATATATATAAATAATTATATATATATATAATTTTATATTGTAGTGCATGCTAGGCTCTCCCACTTGCAATCGTAAACACAACAGGAGACGCTAGAGACGAATACTGATTAAAATACAGATTTGTGGGCTTCCAAGCAGTTGCAACAATAGTTTTTCGAGGTTCAGTTGTATGAGATTTGATCTGAAATTAACCTTCTGAGTGAGATAGCATCAACAAAATGTTCATTATCTTTTTTTTATCGTCAAACATGATCATCAAAATGCTATATTAGGAGTCATATTAACTTCCTGTGTTTGCCTTCCCATGAGGAGCCCCGGATTTTATAACAAACATGGTGGGACAGATGACACACTTCTACATAAGATCTTTGATTTACTGATATCCCTGTCATGACTATAAATCATCTATGCTGCGGTTAAGCATAAAATATATCGTGTGATTTAAACAGGTGGTTGTAATTCAGTAATCAAAAACAAAACAAGCCAAGTATAGATCTCAAATTCTTTCGGCCATTGCCAAGATCAACAAAAACAGTTACAGATCCCATAATAACCCTGGGATTAAATCTCTCTCCAAATAAAACAATTTAAAGCAAATAGTGAACCCACTAAAGTCTAAATATTAGCAACGCTGAGATTAGATCAGGTCAAATTGCATTGTCCGCTCATTCCGTCTCTCCACTAGAGAGCGCAGTAGACACGTTTGGCTTTGGGACATTAACCTGTACTTTTCTGCTCATCCTTCAGTTGTCAAATTAACCTTGATAGCACTTTCCTCTGAATCATCACCTAACTGTTAAAATGATATCAATGAGAAAAGAAGCGTGTACCAAACACCGGTACCGTATGTGTTTGTAGAAAGTGATGCGAAAAGAAGGCGGTATACTCGGGGGTTGACAGAACCCACAGGACTTTGCCATCTGCTGTGCCCTCTCAAGGCAGGAAACTGGCCTGGTTCATCTTACCTTCTCTGTGGGCTCCGCCGCTTCTGCTCTTTTTGCCATAGATAGAAATACACTTCCATATGGCCTCTTCTCCATGGCCATCTTTAGACTCTTTGCAGGGGGCTTGTAACATCAACCACCCCTAGAAATACCACTGCTAATTGTTGTAAAAGGATATCTTTGCCCATGCCAGTTTATAACGCTACAAGTCCCAGAATGCATTACATGGCTGATGGACTTCACTTTGTCGAGCGAATAGCCACCCCCCATAAAATAAAAATAATGTTCTAAATAATAATAGTTTAAATATTGAACATAAAACAAACTCAGATTCCAAAACACTTTCATTACCATTTCTAACTCATCCCAAAACATTTGATTTTCCCCTAAAAATGCACCCTAAGTGTGCATGCAAGACCCTTTTAAATTCTTCTCTTACCAAGCTAGGCTAAACTGAGCTCCTTTCCCACATACAAACCGTATGTTGGAATCTAGATATATTGCTTTAACAAAGTTATTCTACATCAATTTACTACATTCCTAATAAAGAGGGCTTTGGTACAATCCATGAAAAGCACAAAAACTGCAAATAGGTGAGTTTTTCAGCAGATAGGTGGCGATAGTTTCTACAATTAAAATAAAAAAAAAACAAATGGTGGAATTCTTGAATTTATTTATTTTTTTTACTCCTCTGTTGGCAGGGAAAAATGTTTAGCATTTGGGATGTATTATTGTCTCTATGGTGCCTCAGTAAACGTGATACAAGACTTAAAATTGTCACGCATTCCTGATTTCAGCTCATTTGAATTGCTCGAGCTTAAACTGGAAAAAAAGTCACTAGCCAAGTTGTGTCCACATTACATAGGTTGAAATTGCCAAAATACGGGAACTTTAACATTTTTATTTGAACATTATTTGTACTTTAGGTGGGAGGATGATGGACAACAGGGTAGCAAATCTGCCTTACAATTCTGAGGACCCGGGTTCAAATCCAGCCTAAGATGTGTAGTTTGCATGTTTTTGTCATGCCTGCGTGGGTTTTCTATGGGTACTTCAGTGTGTTTCCTCCCACATCCCAAAAACAGGTATCCTATGTTAATTGTAGACTCCAAATTGCCCATACATGTGAATGGTTGTGATTGGCTGGGGAGCAGTTCAGGGTGTTCCCCGCCTCTCGCCTATAGTCAGCTCGGCTCGGCTCTAGCAAGCCCACAAACCTAGTGAGGCTATGCAGACAGGAAAATGGATAGCTGGACTTTAGGTTGGATTTGACCTCCCCGGGTTCACCCCTGAATCTTAATTCTTCACCTTGCAGAGAGAGTTTAGAAAATCATATACTTCCAACCTTGCGCGAACATTTTGGCGATGGCTGCCTTCCATTCAAGTGCAAAAAGCAAGGTCGATTAATCCGCGCTTGGATGGGTTTGGTGTGAAAGAAGCCCATCAAATACCCGTGGGATGAACTAGAACTGGAAGAGACGATGAGCCAGGCCATTTTTAAGCTGCAAAGTCTACAGCCAAAATGCAATTCCAACATTCAAGGGGGGGATTTTCCTCAACTGTGTATTCTTGTCTTGACAGGTTCATTTTTCCTCTCGCTCCGGTGGGAGAGCACTGCTGGTGGTATCCCAATATCCACTTTGGGATCAGTACAGCAGCTTGTGATTTTGTCATGATGGACTGTGCAAAATCCATGAAGCTCATAAAAGTCAACTTTTCATGCTGAATGCCACACAGCTCTCCGAATACATAAAGTGCCTATGGGCCGGGGAGGAGGGAGGAGGGGGCGATGGTTTACAGCTGATGGCTCCCTCTTTGCAAAGATGGAAAGGTCACAAGAGCCTCATCACTCCACTTGACTTTTTTAGCATATCCATTTCATTGCAAAAGGAGCTGAATGTGCAAATGTATGTGAGCCAGATATGCATACGCATGTTCGTCTTTACTAACATGAATCTGTCCCATTGTGTGGCGTCACTTCCCTCAGTGCAGTGGAAAAGTAGGCCCCGCTTGGTGTTAAATCTTCAATTTGTTTAAAGTCCACATAGCAGTCTTTTCCAGGATAAGATTCTCAGCATCATAAAACTTTTATTGACTGAAAGTCAATGTTTAGATTAAGATTAACTGCTGCACAAGAGTAAAAAGATGAAACATCACTCAGAAGCCATGAAAAGTGTTGCTTTTCTGCTTCTTTCACTGCCAGCAACTTGCACATTTTATGTTCAAACTTGAAGGTACCGCGATATTTTTCCCTTCTGCTGTGCCATTTGGAATTTAAAAATAATTATAATTATATAAGCGGGAGAAACAACAGAACACAAGTGCTAATCCATATGCTCACTGAACTGAACAAGGATGGTTCAGTGGAGAGGTACAGCTCCAATAACCCAAAAATCTGGACTCCAAGATGCTGCTTTAATGTCGCCCTGCGACTAGCAATTGTTTCCACTCTTTCTCCGATGAACATTTTCACCTGACTGGCTCCGCTTGAGGCGGGGAAAAAAAAAAGAGCAACCAAATTGTTGAGTTGATGCCAATCTTGATCTGGCTATTCAAACAAAAAAGTTCTGAACAAACAAACTGTACCGGCCGGTGCACTTTCACCACTAAATGGATTCTCCTGAAGATGATGTCCAAACTTTTATACGAAAACTAATCCAATGTAGGTCACAATCTTTTTGCCACTTAGATGTATTCATAGTCATGCCTAATTTTGTGGGTTACTTACAACAAAATTCTAGATCCTTCACAAAAAAAAAAAAAAAAAAGTAATAATAGCACCGTGACAGCACGGCAACAAAGCAAACGTATACAGAACACAGATGAGTGGGGTCTTTACTCAAACCTGCAGGGGCCTGAGTACGTCAATTATTTTGAGCTATATTCCGGCTAAAGTCTTGGGGTTAAACAAATAACTCGTAATCCGTGAACTGAGACGAAAGTCGGCATTAAGTTGGGGCCCAAAACGACCCCCGAGCGTGTGGAATTCCGGCTTTTACTGTGCTGCGTGCCTGCTTTGCAGTCATCATCATCATCTTTTTGCACATCTTAAAGAATAAAACTGGTACTCTTGTACAATATTTGGACAGACCGCCATAGAAAAAAAAATGAAATCAAATGATGAAATCAATTCGCTGTTGTGCTGAATGAGGTTCGAGTTAGTGAGGAGGCGCCGCACTTGCTTCTCATCAATGAATAAGTTGCAGCTTGGGGTAATTTTTGGTTTCTTTCAAAAACTCCAAAGTATTGTCTTTTCATGCCAGACGCCTGCGGCAAAGCAGTTTTCATGATGTCTTGTGCCTGTCTCACTGTATTACATAGAGCGGGTGACAAATGCGAGTGACTCAACTTGGAAAGACCCGAACCTTAAAGGGATAGTTTGCCAAATTAACTTTTTCTAGTATTTGTAATGTAAAATTTTCCCTATGTTGCCTTGGTAAACTTGAAATATGAATTAAAATAGTTCATGCATTACTGCCAACTAGATTTTTATTTTTTCATGTATTTAGTTTTTTTTTTGCCATGAGGCCTGAATTCAGGTCATTTGAATTTATCAAACTTATCTACACAACTAGCAAAGATCCCCACCATTCCTTACAGATCCCGAGCCAAAGCGCTCACAAGTGGATCTTGATCATGAACGAAGGAGCTACGAAATTGCGTCTCACAGAAGTACAGTAGCTCTCAGAGGGGCCTTGCCTGGAAACTCAAATGATAAAACCAGGATGGATTTTTAAAATGAATTTGACACAGAGTCCACATCAGAGAGTCACGCTATGATGGTGTAAATAGCTAAAAAAAAACCTGTTAATATTGTCTTTTGAATACATCTTTCATTTTTGTGGAAGCTTCTTATTTGGTCTGTTTTTGGTCATTTTTCCTATTTTGCCTTTTTTTTTCCAAAACATCAACATGAGACAGAGGTACAACCAGATCCAGCTTATTTTCCAAATAAAACTTCTTTTAGACTTGATTGATCAATGAAATATTTTTGATCAGGCACTGTTCCCTGCAGCCCAAATAATACTCCGCATCCTATTGGGTGGTGACCCTTGATGATGACGGTGCAGGCTTCTGTAAAGTGATGGGTAGCACACTTACGGGTTTCATTTTAGTAGTTTTCTAATTCCCTTTGGCTTAACAATACAGTAAAGCCTCTGTTCTTGGACGTCCCTGCTTTCGAACAAATTGGTCTTCGTACGAACATTTCTAGAATTTTTTGCTTCTGTTTTCAAAAGAAAATCGGTTCTCGAACCCCACCCCCTGACAAAACCCGCACGCCCAGACCATCTGACCCATAACGCGGTTTGTTGTGAATTCCCACGCCGCCAAAAAAACCCACAAATAACATAATGCGAGCGGCTCAAGCAGCTGACCCAACCACAACGCGTTTTGTTATTGTCTATTCGAACGCACCCCGAAAACACACGGAAAATAACATTGAGCCCGGTGCAATCAGTTGACCCACCAATGACGCGTTTTGTTATTGTCAATTTGAAGCCCCACCCCCCACCCCCAAAAAAAAAATGGACATAACGTGTGTCGCACAACCAGCGCATTTTTGTTATTCTATGTAATGTAGCCTCTGTACACAGACGTGTCCCGGTAGTGACTGTTGTTTTTCTTCTTATCAAGGACTACCGTATTAACCCCAATCATGGCTCCAAAGAAGGCAAGTTGCTTGTTTAAAGTTATTATTACACTTTTGTTAATAGAAAAAGTTTACAAGGCTGGGGGCCAAGTCGCTACAGATACGGCAATGCACTCCCAGCCTAGCGTACTCTACTACTAAAGCATACATTTTAAGCAAAAAAATAGATGTATTTCTTAAATGATTTTATTATATGAATATTTAAACTCTACATGTATTTCTACTATGCAGTTTATTATCAGGATAAGATAAAATATTTTTTTAGGCTTGGAATGCATTATTTCTTTTTCCATTCATTGTAATGGGAAACATCGATTTGGTTTTCGAACAAATCACTTCTCGAACCGTTTTATGGAACGGATTATGGTCGAGAACCAGCTGTTTTTGACAAAAATGACTTTGATTTGGACATTCTATGTGTGGTGTTGTGCTTTTATTTTAGATTGTCATGCTCGCCCAAAATAAAAGAGAACGGGAAAAAAAGACATTGTAAACGTGAATTTTAACAGTAGTCTTTCATGATATTGTGGCTCATTTTTCATTGCTGCCAGAGCGTCCAATGTAGAAAAGACGCCTGCAATGCAGTGATGCAGCCATAGTGGGCCGTTTTTCTTTTCTTGACAAATAAATGAAGATGCCTCTTTTGCAATTTATTTCCACATCATTAGCATAAGACCACCATATCCCTGAGTTTACAAACTGGTCGGGGAATATCATGCCATGTGTTTCATATTGTCCCTGACATAAATTAAGCAATATTGTCGCCTCAAGGGAATACACGCAGGGAAATCACATCATATTGTTCGTTCAACCATTTTCTTCTTCCTCTGGCCCCCAGCAGGAGTAAACTCCAGCTAATACTTCTTCCTTGATCTGAAGCGTACTGAAAGATGTGTTTTGCCTACAGCGCGTCACTCCAGCTGTCTTATTCAATTGTGTTGTTCTATTTTTAGTTGGAATGGTTTTGTTTAGCTGGATTCATGTATAATTCACTGGCTTTGTTTGTTTGCGTGTGTTTGGGGGATCATGTCCATATGTGTATGCATCTCCCTCTCCCCACCCTCATTGCTTGCGTATAATGACGAATAGCGGTGGTCTTGTTTTTCATTGGCCTTTCTTTGTACTTCCCCGTAGTCAGCAGAGATAGGCTCCTCATTATTCTCGTTGGAATCATGAAGGAACTATGCTATAGAAGCACTATAAACAAAATCGATAGATTCATTGTAAAGTTAGATAATTCCACATTACCTTATTTACTGTATGTAGTTCACGCTTCTGACTATAGCTGTTCCACTTCGTTTTAGTTCTCATCATCAGGTTCCAATTGTATGTAGCTGCTGTTGTATTGATTAATAGTCAAGTGCAAGCTGCTTCTGTTCATCAGCCCTTCCTCCATTCATCGCTTTGCTCCTTTCTTGCAACTTACCTGATTGATTTTATGTCTTGCAACCTGCAGGACAAGGCAAATGTGCACTAGTTGTCTGGCCATTAAAACTATAGATAGAGAAGAATGAAAAATAGTTTTGCGTTAGTCACAACTTTGTAGCTATAGTGTTGGCTTTTTCAGAGTGTGTGTGGGATTTTTAGGTGGAGGAACATTTAGAAAGATGGAGGCATGCACTGGAAAGGAGAGGAATGAAGACTAGCCAAAGTAAAACAGAATATATGTATGTGAATGGAAGGGGTTGAGGGGGAAGTGTGAGGGTACAGGGAGAAGAGATAGCGAGGGTGGACGACTTCAAATACTTGGGGTCAACAATCCAGAGCAATGGGGAGTGTGGTAAGGAAGTGAAGAAATGGCTACAAGGGGGATGGAACAGTTGGCGAAAGGTGTCTGGTGTTCTCTGCGACAGAAGAGTCTTCGCTAGGATGAAGGGCAAAGTTTATAAAACAGTGGTGAGGCCGGGCATGATGTACGGATTAGAGACGGTGGCACTGAAGAAACAACAGGAAGCAGAACTTAAGGGAGCAGACATGAAGATGCTGAGGTTCTCGCTCGGAGTGACCAGGTTGGATAGGATTAGAAATGAGCTCATTAGAGGGACAGCCAAAGTTGGATGTTTTGGAGAAAAGGTTAGAGAGAGCAGACTTCGATGGTTTGGCCATGTCCAGAGGCAAGAGAGTGAGTATATTGGTAGAAGGGTGCTGAGGATGGAGCTGCCAGGCAAAAGAACGAGGGAGAGGAAGACCAAAAAAAAGGTTGATGGAGGTTGTGAGGGAGGACATGAAGACAGTGGGTGTTAGAGAAGAAGATGCACGAGATAGGGTGAAATGGAAATAGATGGCACGCTGTGGCAACCCCTCATTGGACAAGCCGAAAAGAAAAGAAGTGTTGGATTTTTTTCTAAATTTTCTTTTTTTTCTGATCTTGTGAAGACTCTCAACATGTCTTTGAGAACTTTTGTTTGGATCTTTTGTGATTGCTGTTGTGCATTCGAGTCAATTTTTTTTTTAATGCTTGACAAGAACGTGCACTAACTTTTAACACTGCTGTGCTATCTACAATGCAGCCAACTGTCTACCTGTCGTATGCTTGTCACATTTTATGAAATGATTATGTTTTACGGTTTACATTGATACGATTATTTTTTTTAACCACAGTTCACAGGTATGGGCTTTGAATCTTTGGTCTGGCCTTCCTGTGTTGAGTGTGCACGTTCTCCTTGTGCCTATGTTGTTTTCTTCGGGCACTCCGGCTTCCTCATTTCCAAAACGTTTTGAAGTTCTTTGAACACTAAATTGTCCGCACGGGTGAATGTTTGTCAACCAAAATGGCCAACATCATGAAACAGATTGTGACTATGGTATTGCTGTACTGCATCTGAATGTCAACTACATTTTTTTTTTTTTTTTGTACATATCCCTCATAGCTACGCATCTGTTCTGTGGAGATAATGTGCATCTAATTAAGCAGTCCGGTGCACTTCCCGTGATAAACAAATACAGTACGGTGTAGCTGCTTTGACAATGTCTCGTTCAAACCAAGCCCCAATCCCGTTTTCCCACCCTTCCCTGATATCAGAAGACAAGAACATCTGCTGGTTCAGAAATCCCAAAAATGTTCAAGTCACATAAGATTTGCCAGCAGGAAGGACAAATCGACATTTCCCACAGACGTCACGACAAGGGAGTCATCTGTGTGTTCAAATGCAGAAGCAGACTGCCAATCATGCAGTTTGTACTTGTGTAGGATGCAGCGTGTTTAAGTGTTCAAAGTGGAGCTTTACCCGACTCCAGTTTATTTTGACTTGACTTGTCCAAGCATTTTAGTAGATGTTTATTAGCTTTGAACGGTTCCAAGTTCTTTTTTTTTTTTTTTTTTTTTGGGGGGGGGGTGGTTGTGAGTTCTCATTTCCTGTCACGCTGGGACGTCTTTGGATGTGCTCCACTGTCAGAATGTGTGTATTTGTGCACGGGAGACAAATCCACAACTTGTGGTTAAGTCAATAGGAGGAGGTCTGTTTGCTGTGGCACGAGGCCCAGAAGACTTCCAAACATGCAGTACGTTAGTCCAACTTACTGTGCTGTCTTGTGCATGTCTGCCCTTCCACTAAGCTCAGGTTGGATTCATTGTGCATTCACAACGAGACTGACAATCAGCTACACAACACAGGAGGGCAATGAACGCAACATGCCTAACGTATAAGAAAACTTTGCAAAAAAAGATGAGTTGAGGAAACCAAAAAGAGAATCATTATCGCTAAATATATTTCATTAACTGTGCTTAAGATTATACGGTATCTATGTCATTGATGAGTCAAGTAGCACCCATTATAGAGCAGACTTCCAGGACGTTTGAATCATTAACAAAGAAAATTGTGGACCTCTGTATTGTTTAGGCAGCTTCTGTAATCAGCAGTGTGCACTCTGACAAAAATGAGGCAAAAGTTGGCAGTGAATTGCCTTTATGAAAAGTCAGTAGAAAGTGTTACTTCTTGATACGACAGACTTTTGTCATAAATACACAATCTTATGTCACATAAAAACAAGCCTAACAAATGGTAGTGCTCGGCAGTTTCTGCAATCAAAAGCACGTGTTCACATGAAAGTGGCAGTAAGTGACAATGAATGACCTTTGTGAACATGCAATAGAAGAAAAGGTGTGCATAATTTCAAATACATCACCAAGACCACATTTGTCAATATACTGTAAATAAGCAAAACAAAGTAACTCACTTGGCAATGTCCATTTTAACAAGAAAAAGGCAGTAGGTGGCAATTATCTTAATTGTTTGAGAGTTTATTCATTGGTGCAAGATCAAAATTGATCATTAATACACAACATACATCAATATAAACAATCTTAAAATAAATTAAAATGCAGGTTCATGGAGAGTGATGTAAAATGACAGGCCATACTGTATTTTTTTTGCTCTGGAGCGGGGGGAATACTTCCAGCGTGACTCGTACAACCAAAGGAAAGAAATGTGAAGAAAATGTCTTATGTTAATGGTCTTAAAAGTTGTTTTTGTTAAATCACAAGGTGGTGGTTTCTGCAAACCGTAGCATGTGCTCAGACATGCACAACGCAGCACAGAAGATCTGGTAAAGGTGCCAGACGTTTTTTGTTTTGTGGTGGTGGTGGTGGTGGTGTTTTTTCCAACTAGTTCTGTCCAGCCACAATATACTGTAACAATTCGTTTCTTGTTCATTTCCAACTAAAAGCATCTATGTACAGTAGATGGAGGAGTGAGCGATTTGACAGTTTAACACAGCGTTTACCACAAAACGTTGAGGGTGTGTTGCAAATATGAAAAGACCTGCAAACCAAGCCCCCTCCCCCAATCCTCATCATTTTGCAGCACACACGTCTAATGGAAAGTGTCAGTTCGGAGTGAGGAGGAAACCGAGATTGTTTTCAGGAATATCTATCACATGCAGTATGAAACATGAATAACCATTGGCCGCTTGTCCACTGTTATAATACTTTAAGGCTGAAGCAAAGCTCTTATTTTCTGCTGAAGTGCAGTTTCAGGCATGCTGGCGGCGCTGCAACGTGAATGTACTTCTTTCGTTACAAAAACAAAACTCTGACCTGCCAATGCGAGAATTGTGAACATGCTTATATTTCTCCCAAAAGAAACAACATGGGAATATCAAGTTTATTGCAAGAGAAAAATGTTTTTTTTTCAGCAATTCTGTGGCACATGGAATTAAAAAAAAATGTGTGTGAAAGTGTCAAGGACAAGTTACACTAGAATGCTCAACGAAGATACTGGAATTTTTACATTTTAATAGCTTGTTTACAAATAGTGCACAGATCAACTGCGACATTCAACAATTATGTTATTAATTTTGCATTATCAGCTTTTTTTCCTAACAATGTATCTGTGACCAAGCCGTTCTTGCACTTCAGCCCCACTGTTGCGTAACAGTGACTAATTTACATAACCACCCCCACACTGACAAAATAAAGCCATTGCTGCTGTAGAATGTCAAAACCCCACGGTAAGCAGAGCTGCATTGTTTTTTAGAATTAGTCGGCTTGTGATGAGATTGTAATAATTGATTCCTCTGTGAAGTCCTTGACGTGGTAGAGAGAAAATTTGTCAAGTTTATGAGTTAAAGCTACCAGACGTAGTAAGTTGCAACTAAAATAAACGAGAATTTTTGTGAAATGGCAACACTTGAAGGGACATGGGAGAAAAAGAGGAGAGGATTCTTTGATTAGGATTCTGTCACAGATAAAAGCAACGGCCTTGTGTGAATGCGGATGTTATTGGGAATAACACCCACGAATCTGAAAGTGCAGTTGAGAAGTTTGAAACTTGGCAGAAACTGGGGGGGGGGGGGCAACACAATCAGAGCTGGATTTGAGACACTTCTATGGAAGTAAATATGTGCCACCATAATTTGAATTTGAAATGCCACAGAAAACAGGTTTTGAATTTGAAATATAAAGTGATCACATTTTCATAGTTGTATTTCAGTGTAACTTATATGTGACATCACGTGACTAAGAAAGCATAACTGCAATTGGCTGGGTGTTCGGTTCTGACCTGAAGTAACCCTGCTTGGTGGCACAGACGGTGAATTTTAGACAGTGAATTGTAGCCGGTTGAATTTTAGACAGCGAATTGTAGCCAGTGGAATTGTTAACAACGAAAACTTACACTGAAATACAACTACTGAAAATGTGATCACTTTACATTTCAAATTCAAATTGTGTTTTCTGTGGCATTTCAAATTCAAATCATGGTGGCAGATATTTACTATCATTCAACATGCAAGGACTTCATTTTGTTTTTATTTACAATGTCGGACAGAAGGTTTAAGTTAAACATGAAGGAAATTATTCAGAATTGGACATGAGACAGAAGGTTTGATCAGTGCGTAACAGAATTTAAAAGTGATTGTTTGATCACGGAATTTGAAAGCCAAAAGTCTTGTCGCAAGGCTCAGGTGTGACAAAAGTCTGACTCTCCATTGGCCAAGCAGCGCTACACAGTCGCTCACTTGCACTAGACCACCCCTAAAATCGGAAACGTGTAAAGTGACCCATAATTCTTGATACTTGGGATTTTTTGAAGCGCACATCTGAGATCCGAGAATTGTTTCCAATTCTATGAAAAAAATGCATCTGTCTTCTTTTCAGGCAAACACTTTTCTATGCATCCTCCGATGCACATGTGTGAGTCGCATCTTTTCTAGCAAAGTGGGGTGAGGGGAAGGACGCTGGCAAAATGCATTCTTCTAAGCTCTTCCATCTTTTTGTCTTCTGTTTTAATTCATTCACGTCCTGCGCTGTACCTGTATTTGTGTTTGTGTGCGTGTGTGTGTGTGCAAATCAGTGTCTTTGCCAGAATGTGATCAAGCATCCCCTCAGGAGGGTGAGCGGAAACGCTAGAGCTAGATAGCGAGAGCATCTAATTTCACTCCCTGTCATGATGTTGAAAAGTGCCGGAAAATGTACATTCACCTAAAAATAGCAGCGACAATGTGAAACCACTGTCTGTTTTCAAAGCACTTCTTAGCTGATCAACAATACTTTACAGTCAAATGACAGAGATCTATTAGTTTCCCCTTGTAAATAAGTAACAATCGGGGGTAGGCCGTGCAGTTTGTTAACTAAAAAGAAGTTGCTATCTGTGAAAGAAGACCAAATGGTCCATCAAAGTGGGCCCAGATGAATGTTTAATGGAACCACTTCCTCACGCCACAGTCAAATGTGGACGTGGGCTCGTGCAGCGCTGCCGCATGACCAAGCGGCTCGAAGCCGTGAAATTTACATTTCGCGTATTGAATGATCGTAATGAAAGACCTCATAAACAGATCAGTCCTGCCTCATCAGTAGTGCCTTGAGATACGAGCTTCATTTGCTCCCTGACCAAACTCAAAACAGCCAAATCTCAAATCATTTTCCCTATTTACATTAATAGCAATGCCAATAATCCATGCTAGCATCACCAACAAAAAAAAATGAAATTTTTGCAAGTTGTTTAGTAATTAGTAAAATGGCATTCTAGTAAATGTATATTATAAAACATATGGTAATAAATAGAGCTTCGCACTAATGGGTGATGACTGGAATTTGCATTTATGTGTACAGAAAAAAAAATTACAAATTAGAATTTTTCAATTTGAATCAAAATGAATCGAGGAAGAACAAATCACTAACTTGCAACTTCTTTATTCTGACAAGTGCTGCAATGCTTGCACCATATTTATTTATTTACAAACTCGTGATTTTTTTGCCATTGTTTACATCCAGCATAATTTGGGGACACTATGCAGTTTCTGCGCATATACACATTCCAGCTTCACCAAAATCACCATAATTTTTTTTTTTTTTTTTTTTTAATTGAGCTCTCCGTTAAAGGAGACTTACATTAATGATGAGCTCAGTTGAGCTTCACGGATAACGTGGAAGCACCATGACTGAAGCCAAAAAAAGCATTGAAGAGGGTGACCGTGGCCTCATTTGAATGGGACAAAGTTCAACAGACACAGCAGTGTTAGGGATGATGAGAGCGGTTCGATAACCAGCAGGTTTAGTAGCCAGTAGCCTCGCTGGAAACGTGACATCCTGTCCTGGTCTGCGAGACTAATGGGACCAATAAGCGTAAATCAGACCTGGGATTCTATCTGTGGCCAAAGTACGCCAAAGGATGCTGGTTAAAGTGAGCCATTTTAAACAAAAAAAAAAATCAAATTATTTTCTGTGACAGCATCACTCAAAGCATGCTAATGGATGCTCTGATTTAATAGATAGTTTTCAAATCATCCAATTGGATTTTTCATTTGTCAAACAATTATTTCAGTATAGTTTTTGGAGTAATAATTCGACTAGGATTTGTGAATCAATCGTAATAGTCAATTCAGATGTGAGTCTGGCCACTGATAGATGGATGGATAAAAAGATAGATAGCTGGTGCACACACACCTCCACACACACACACACAAACATCCCTCCACACGCACACTCTTGTGCCTGCTGTATCCCGGCTGCACGAGCCGCGTTGCTGCGCAGAGCGACAACAACGCACACGCGTGTCGTCGTCCTCCACCGCTGGGCGCATCCGTCTGCTTCCACGCTCACCGTCTACCGCTGCAACATGGCGTCGGAGGTGAGACATTCTTCTTCTTCTTCTTCATCTTTGACTTCTTCTTCTTCATCTCCATCTGGTGTCTTGATGTGAGCGTGGATTTTTTCAGGATGAAAAAAGTCAGACTTCATTTTACTGCTGCATGTTGAATTAATCACGACTTAATGTGCCTTAATTTCTCTCATTTGGGTGTAATTTTCGCTGCAGTTTTCACTGTTTATGCCACTTTAGTTAAACTGCTCGGGTCTAATTAAGAGCTGATGAGGCATGGGCGCGTCAGCACCATGGACAGGGGCGGGTTCACTCTTCCCCATTAAACATCAGTGGACCATATTGAAACACTTTGCTATCGCACATTCGTCATTTGCATGATAAATGAATTTCCACGCATAAATGTTTCGATGCAGATCACACATGCTAGAGCGACTGTACTCTTTACGCTTACGGACTCAACATAAGGTGGTGGTGGAAAATACCATTTCAAGTGTATGTAAGTTATTGTGGTTGTAGTTTACATATGTTTTAACTGCACTAAGAGTGGGAGGTGTTTCTAATAATTTGACTCTCATGCAGTTAAGAAAGATGACAACTGTATACTACTGCAAACCAAATAATATATATATATATATATATATATATATATATATATATATATATATATATATATATATATCAAAAACGTGTTTGACGTTGCTAAAAATGTGCAGATTTACCTAATGTACTCTCCAGTGAACATCGCGAGTATTTTCAGGCAATAAAGACCAAGTCTCTGTGTGATTGTCCTTGATGCTAAAGGCAGAGCCGCCTCGGTTATCAAAATAATGACTTCATAAGGGGGAGACGTGGTTAGCTGGTGCATAATTTAACCTTGAAGCTCCCTCATAATGTAATGTAGATATCGAGTGGTACTGTGAACATTTGTGCGGTATACGTATATGTAATTAAAAGGCATGCTCATGCCTGCGAGATCTGGTGGCCAGTATGACTTTTGTGGCTCACGCCAACATTTAAAACACAGATGCAATCAATGTGGAAGGAGCTCAGAATGCAAATGGATTTCCCCTATAAATTATCCATGGCAGACTGCAGCGGTTTGTGTCCATCAGTGATAGGAGGTCAACCACTTCGCTTTCTTCACCGCCTTTTACACTCCTATTTTATCCATATCATAAATGTTACATCTCCACTTTTGCCTCCCAATGCACTCGGCAGTCCACCATTCAGATAATGACCCAAATACACCTCAAGCCACAAGAACTTCATACGAAGGAACTTTATAGATAATAAATACAGTAACAATATCCCTTTCAATTACTTGCACAATCAATGAAAGAGCTGGATCAACGATCCTGCCTTTCATCAGAAAAACAAAAAGCTCGAACTTGTAATAACTCAACAACTCAACTTGCTGTTGTTCATGCCTAGAAAGGGTACCACAGATACATTATTTGGCTTGAGGATGCTCGTGGAAAGTACAGAGAAGGGCAGAAGGAGCTACATTGTGTTTTTGTTGACCGACAGAAAGTCTGTGACAGAGTACCAAGAGAGGAACTGTGGTACTGCATGCGCAAGTCTGGTGTGGCAGAGAAATGTTAGGATAGTACAAGACATGTACGAGGGCAGCAGAACAATGATGAGGTGTGCTGTAGGTATGACAGAAGAATTTAAGGTGGAGGTGGGACAGCATCAGGGAACAGCTCTGAGCCCCTTCCTGTTTGCTGTGGTAATGGATCGGCTGGACTGGAATTCCCTTGGACCATGATGTTCGCAGATCATATTGTGATTGGGGAGCAGGCAGAGGAACAATTCAAAAGATGGAGGTACGCACTGGAAAGGAGAGGAATGAAGATTAGCCGAAGTAAAACAGAACATATGTGCGTGGAGGGGAAGAGTGAGGCTACAGGGAGAAGATAGTGAGGGTGGATGACTTCAAATACTTGGGGTCAACAATACAGAGCAATGGAGAGTGTGGTCAGGAAGTGAAGAAACAGGTCCATGCAGGTTGGAACAGTTGGCAAAAGGTGTCTGGTGTGTTATGTGACAGAAGAGTCTCTGCTACGATGAAGGGCAAAGTCTATAAAATAGTGGTGAGGCCAGCCATGATGTACGGATTAGAGACGGCGGCACTGAAGAAAAAACAGGAAGCAGAACTGGAGGTAGCAGAAATGAAGATGCTGAGGTTCTCATTTGGAGTGAGCAGGTTGGATAAGGTCAGAAATGACTTAATTAGAGGGACAGGCAATGTTGGATGTTTTGGAGACAAGGTTAGAGGGAGCAGACTTTGATGGTTTGGACATGTTTAGAGGAGAGAGAGTGAGTATATTGGTGGAAGGGTGCTGAGGATGGAGCTGCCAGGCAAAAGAGCGAGAGGAAAACCAAAGAAAAGATTGATGGGTGTTGTGAGGGAGGAGATGAGCACAGTGGGTGTGAGAAGAGGATGCACGAGATGGGCTTGGATGGAAAAAGATGACACGCTGTGTCGACCCCTAACGGGACCAGCCGAAAGAAGAAGAAGAAGAAGAAGTAGTTGTAGTTGTTTTAATCAAGCCACACCAATGAAAATAAGACTGGCCAGTTACAGAATAGCACCAAACAGAGCATCTTGTCATGGGCATGCCCTCGCCACTGCCGTGGGCAGCGCTTCCTGTGAGGGCCGTGGCCAGGCCACTGCCCTGGGCAGTGCCACCTCTGACAGCTGTCACAGCTGTGTTGCATTTTGGACACTAATTGACCAAGCACTTAAGTGGTAAATACGTCATCGGCATTTGCCAGTTCGTTGCGCATGCTTCACTGCATTCTGGGATGCTCCACTATTGAGAGTAAGTGTAGTGTAGAGCAATTCCTTATCGCAGCGAGTCTGTTCCCTTTTAGTTTGACCACGTCTTGTCATGTTTCTTGGTTTGCCTCATAGTCATCAGACCTTGTTTCACGTTTTTTTGGATCCTGCCTAGCCTAGCGTTTTGATGCCTCTGCCTTCTTGGACTGCTTAAACTGTGTATGACCTTAGTTGGGTATAATACAACTCTGAACATTATGCCTTTGCCTGGGTGTCCTGCATTTGGACCCGCTCCCTTGCCGCTAGTTCATCCCAATTTACTTTGGATTGGTTGGCAGAGAATTGCAGGCTATATCCAGACAAACAAGCATTCATATTTACACAATTTTGAGTCTTCAAAGTACCTAAGGTTTAGGTTATTGGGAATGAGCCACAGTACCTGGAGAAAACCAGCACATGCAAACTCTAGATGGGTGGGGGTGGAGGGGTGGGGGGCTTGGGCAACCTGAAGCCTGGACATCCGCCACATGTACTAACCACCATCGCACGTTCTGCCTCAATGATGCGTATTTTCAAATTTATTTCAGCTGTCTTCCACATTTTTGTTCTTTTACAAAAGGATTATTCTTCAATGCCGGTAATGATGCTGGACATCTCAGCTCACTCACCAAAATCCTTACGTTACATGGCTGACGTGAGGCCTTGTTACTATCTATAGAAATGTCGAAAGCTATCTGGAAATATGCAGTGAAAAGCAGGACACATTTTGAGCTAATAGTGTAAAAAGAGCCACAGGAGGAGAACAATATTGTGTGCTATTGTGTGTGTTGTGTTCTGCGTACTCTTTTGTTGTGTGTTCACACTCTGGCATACATGCCGACTTCCTTTCCTGAAAGAAACATGTCACGGGTGTGAGAGTCATGCTGACCCATGTGATGTTTTTAATTATGGCAAAGGTTTGAGGAATGTTTTTTTTTACTTTTTCAAAAGTTTATTCTCAGGGAAGATGACACAATATGAAATTTTTTGATATGGCGTACTACAGTATATTATTCATTTTTTTTTTAGATGTGAAACGATGTTTTAGGAAAAGGTATGTTGTGTTGAATGTTAAAATTTTAATGGCAGACAAAGGCAGAAAACATTACCGACGACATGTGCTTCACAGTTCTGAGGTTCTTGGTTTGAATCTTGGTTCTTGTCTGACTATTTGAACTTTGTATGTTCTCCCCAAGCTTGTGTGGGTTTTCTATGGGTACGCTAGCTTTCTCCCCTTCTAAAATTCTGCATTTTGGTTCACTGAAGATTAAATTGTCTACATCTGCCCCATGATTGGGTGGTACGCTGTCGGTGTTGTACTCCCCCTCTCATCTGTCAAACGGGATACGTTCCATGAACACCAAACAATGATGGAAATATGAAAAAAAAAAAAAAAGCTTTGACTCCTTGTGGGGCAAATATTTTAATAATAGTGAGGTTATACAAACCTATGAACAAAAGTTAATATTTTTCATTCATGGATGAAGTTTCCCCCTATTCCATACTACATAGCATTCATATTCATCCACAAAAGGGACTTAAAAATAATAAAGGGATTAGGAGGAATTGATTTAATTTGAACAAACTGCTTTTTGCTCTGTTAATATATTTATCATAATGTCAGACAAATGAGTCTGCTAAATGAGCTTGACTCCGGGCTTGCTTCCTGCGATAAATGATGCAGTTGGTTGCGGCTCTGTCGTTAATTGTGTCTATTAATAGAGCAACTTATTTCTGATGAGGAGCAGCGGGGTGTGTAATGTTGAGACAGACAGACAGAGAGCGGTTTAATAAAAAAAAAAAAAAAAAAGAGAGAGAGAGAGAGAGAGAGAGAGAGAGGTTATTTAAAGCTCAGGCTGACAGACAAGGTAACCTCGTGGCACTTTTTTCTCTGTTAGCAAAAAAGCACAAACAGTATGTATACCAAACAAAAAATACTGGTCTCCACGGCCTCCATCTTATCATCTCATCAGTAGATTGTAGCTTTACATTAAACTGTGGTCATTTTCTCTTAAATATAAGCAAGCCAATAGGAAATAGTATGGGCTCACCCTTTTTATCCCCATTTTACGGGAAAGTGATTTTTCAGTTTTAATCTCAATGGCTGCCATGAAAGATTTTGTGCAATAGTGGTCTAAGTCCAAACATCATCGTTGTTGTCGCACTACGCAATGACGCAGCTCGCGCAGCTGGAATAGAGCACTCTTGAGTGTCTGTGTGTGTGTGTGTGTGGTGGGGCGAGGTGTGCATTATCTATCTATCTATCTATCTATCTATCTATCTATCTATCTATCTATCTATCTATCTATCTATCTATCTATCTATCTATCTATCTATCTATCTATCTATCTATCTATCTATCTATCTATCGATCTATCTTTGGTCAGGCTCACGCCTAATACCCTATTCGCCATTCATATTGACTATAACGATTGACTCACAAATCACAATTAAATTCTATGCTGAAATATTTGTTCAATAAGTGAAAAATCCAATTTGATGATTTGAAAATGCTTTTAAATCAGTTAGAGGGTCCATTAGCATGCTTTAAATGATACTGCCACAGAAAATAGATTTTTTTTTTTTTTTAATGGCTTACTTTAGCCAGGATCCTTTTCTGTACTTTGGCCACAGATAGAATCCCAGTTCTGCTTTACCCTTATTGGTACGATTAATCCCGCAGACCAGAACACGATGCAAATATGGGACCTTTAAGTTTACCATTAAATGCAGAGTAGTGTACTTCTTACGCGTTTTAAAATCTGAGATTATTTTACAGAGAATTGAAAATGCTGTAAGACAATTTTAAAAAAATCAATTCGTTATATCTGAGCCAAAATCTTTAACGTGGACTGAATCAATCACCCCTTATGATTGTTCATATATCCATCCATTTTTTTGCCGCTTATCCTCACAAGGGTTGCGGAAAGTACTGAAGCCTATCGCAGCTGTCAACGGGCAGGAAGGTGCACCCTGAACTGGTCGCCAGCCAATCGCAGGGCACAGTCACACTTACTATCACACCTAGGGGCAATTTGGAGTCTCCAATTCATGTTGCATGTTTTTGGGATGTGGGAGGAAACCGGAGTGGCCAGAGAACCCTACCCAGGCACGGGGAGAACATGTAAACTCCACACAGGAGGGGCCGGGATTGAACCCGGGTCCTCAGAACTGTGAGGTCAATGCTTTACCAGGTGACCCACCGGGCCGCCCCTTGATTAGTTCAGTTGGCAATAAATGTAGTTGTTACATACCAAGATTATTGCTGGTGTATTTCAGTTGCATACAGTAATTCCCACTAAAATGCATTATGCCAAATTTGCAGTTCACGTTAACCTCCTGCAGGCCTAACGGCCAGGAGTCCCAACACTTAAGTTCATCCCTCTGCACTTCCTCTCCGCTAGAGTGGAGTCATTGAGATCAACTGAGAGTGGGCTTACACTGTCCTACTTACTCGCTGTTGCTGTTGCGCTCAGAGGAAGCGACTGTTCAGATGTAAACCACTCAGCGTGCTTTTAAGGGAACGTAGTAGCCATTGAGTGCAATCAGGGCCAAGTGCTCGTAAAGGATGCGCTGAGAGTGCTGACGATTGTACCTCTGAGTCCAAGCTGACGGGCAGCATGCTGTAACTCAGTTTTGCACGTTTTTGTCTTGTTGTGTCCAGTTTCACAGCCTCCAGGAGATGAGGCGCAGCGCTTCCCTGGTGATGAAGGTGTTCGTACAGAGGGACTACAGCGAGGGGACCCTCTGCCGCTTCCAGACCAAGTTCCCCCCTGAACTGGACAACAGGGTGGGAATAAATGCAGATTGAACCAACAGGATAGTATAGTCACTGCAAAAACTTTAGAGATCAGTTATCGTGATTTTTGTAGGCTAAACTTTTATACAGTATTTATTGAGATGTAACTGTAAGTGTGGATATTGTGGTAGTTTTTATCATTGTGTGCTGCTACTGTTCACTTTGCTGCTGTAAAACTAAATCCTCCCTTCTGTAAGGCTGCAAGTTTTTCAAAATGAGTCTTAATTCTTCTTCTGGTTACACCAGTTAGAACAGCAGCCTTTTTATTAGCCTTTTTACGACCATTTATTACAATTCTAGAGACTGTGATAGCTCTGGCAAGTTCCGATACAGTATTTATCATCGGGAAAAGAGCCCACCTTCCCACTACAGTATTATAAATGTCTGCATCCCTTAACGTTCAATGTGGCAGATGCTCGTAGGCTTTATGTTGTCACTCTGCCAAGTTGTGCCATGTTGCATCAAAAAGAGGGCCTCTATAATTTGCTGCTGTCAAGTCTGCGGAACACTACATGTCAATGATGACACGTGCACGTTTGTGCGTCGCAAGTAGATCGAGCGGAACTTGCTGGAGGAAACGGTGAAGACCCTGAACTCCTACTACGTGGAAGCTGAAAAAATCGGAGGCCAGTCGTACCTGGAGGGATGCCTGGCTTGTGCCACGGCATACGTCATCTTTCTCTGCATGGAGACGCGCTATGAAAAAGTAAGACAGCGTCAAAATACGATACGGTGATATCCTGACATCTCGATATCCTCTGTACTATTGTTATGCTACCTGTCCTACTTTATTATCAATTTATTTGTATTTTCCCAAGTTTTGACCTCCTCTCGACTATTTCAAATTGATGGTCCCTTAACCGCTGCTGGGAAAAAATTGGAAAGTGGTTTTTGTTCCAAGGAGTGACATTTCTTGAGATTAGTTCTGATGACTATTTCATTTAGGAAAGTATTTGCTTATTTTTGTTTTTAAACCAATGACCCACCTCAGGGTATTTGTTTTTCATGTGCCGTTGTCACAAACACTGCCTAGGTTCTTGCTTATTTTTTCAGTTCTTTATCAGTCTTTATTGTGCACTCCACTTTGACTTAACCTTGTATTATTGTATTACTTATACTTAGCATCAATTTTAAGTTGTCAAATTTCACATGAAATTATTTTATATTTAAAAATGTTCCTCCCCAATAAATTTATTTGATGCCATATGCTCTATCTAGGTAACTATCTATAAGGATAGACATACAGTGTCACCACTGATACTGCTATCATGTATCTGTCATTTTCATTGATTGTTGTAGTTTTAATCAAGCCTCTGCTAATAAATTTAGCTTTAGCCACAGCACGCCAGAGCTTCTTTCTGATATGAAAGAACGAAGACCTCGCATCTTTATCCAAAAGATGATTTCAGGACGGTCGCTGGCCACCTGTAGAATGTCACTGCACTTCCTTTCCTCAAATTGTGTGCTTGAATGCACTCCCGCGCTTTTGAGTTCACAGTTGTTTGCGCCCGCATGATCCTAACACGCAGCAGATATAATCCGATGGCGCGATAGCTTAATAGACCTCGTTGTGAAGCACGCGCGCACACCTGCGTGCATGTGGGCAAAGCATGGCACGCCACCCGAATGTCTCACGTACCCTCAGCGTAGGCAAAACGTCCGTCCCGACAAAGGCCAGGTGATGTTAGCATAGTTGCAATGTGCAGTCTTTGATCACCTGCCGCTGTTACCGGGTCAACCGGGAGCTGCGCGAAGTCCCAGCATGCCTCAGTGGGCTGATCTCTTCCACCCGCATCAATCACCTCCGTGGTTTTGTGGCTTTTTCCAAACATGTCCTTATCAACACAAGGCACTGAGCGCTGCACAAAGTTGTTTATAGCTGTTTCTAAGCCATGCCGAAAGGGTCTCCTCCGAGCTCCTTTCATGTCTTCTTTTGTCTGCTGGTTGGACGTGATGCTATCGGCCTCACTGGGGAGTGACTTTATTGACTTGTTTGACAAAATGATGTCGGCTGAACGACTACGACGAGTGTAGCCACCCAAGTGGATCTTGGATAAGAAGAGAGCATGTGCGGAATCTGGAGGGCACCCAAAGGCCCGGATGCTTGTGGTGCAGCCTCTCAATGGCCACTGATTGCTTTGAGCATGTTGAGATTATGCACTTATGCATTCATACACAAATATCTCTATTCACTGTATTATTTAGATATTTTTTTTAACCTTGGACCACACGGCTGGGTTGTGCAATATTGATGGAATACAACTATTGATAACGTTTGAAGTAATATTTCAATATTGTTTATTGAGTCATAACAGTATCAAGAAAAGGTCACCCAAGGGTGAGAAAACCTCAGGGCCACATTTTTTTTAAATGGACAAAACTTTTGGAGATCAGGTGTAATACATCTACATAAATAGTTCAAATGTGATCAAATTCTTTTTATTCAACTCATAACAATTCTCTTTTTTTAAATAGTACAAGTTTTAATTAAAATTGATCAACCAAATATTTAATTAAGCAGATAAGAACTGTAATATATTTATATACAATTTATCATTTTACATTTCTTATATTATTTACTAACCGATTAATCAACAAGTTAAATGAATACAAAATTTGAAAAATGAATATATTTATTTATTTCATTTATTTATTCAATACATTTTTACTGGGAAACTACTAATGCAACAAATATTACAATACAGTACTCTAATGTAAATCTGGATTTAACCTGGATTTTAAAACATTCAGGCTGACATCACATATTCCATTTTTGCGCAGCATAATACTGTAGCTAATCTCTGCTTCACCATGTTTGCTTTGGACTCTGCATTCCAATATTTGCCCAAAGTCTGTCACTCTCGGAGCTCTGTTGGGTTCGTATTCCGTCACCATTTCTTTTATGGATTTAGGACTTAAACCATTTAGGCATTTATTGACCCAGAGCAGAACTTAAAATATATTCTATATCTCACTGGAAGGCAATGTAAAGAGTTTAGAATTTGAGTTACGAATGTATGCTTTGACGTCTTTGTTCTGGTCAGTTCCCAAGCTGCATGATCTGTAAGTGTTTAGTGTTCTTTTTGTAGAGTCCATTCAGAAGATCATTCCAATAGTCAAGTGTACTTGGGTTAAAAGCGTGGATGAGTTTCTGGTCTGCTTGACACATGCAAGCCTTCATTCTAGATATGTCCTTCAGATGGTAATGGATTTTATAAGACTTGGTCTTTGGTTTTTAAAGATAGCGAGTCCAGGTATTTACCAACACCACTCCTCATTTCGTTATTCCCAAAAACAAGTATCTCAGATTTGTTGTGGTTTAGTTGAAGAAAAATTTGGCTCATCCAGTTATTTTTCTGCTTTAGACAATGACCCAACTCCTCAATTGAATAAGTACAAGTGTAACTGCCTCTGCTTTTTCCTCCCACGAAATAATGACATTGTGCATGATGAAAGTTTTGAGCTTTTTGTTCATTTCTCCATCAGTCTGGGACATTATTGCACCGATTACAGAATACGAGCTTTCTCTGATGTTGTTACAGAACATTGTTTCCCTGTTCCTACTGGGATTCCAAGATGTGTTGCAGGTTAACACATAGGAAAGAGGAAAAAAGCAGTTCAAAATTACAGCTGAGGAATTTGATTTTTTCATTTCAGGATCATTTTCTTGTCATCCCCCGCTGCCAAAGAGAGAACGAAGCATTTATGACTGCGGTTGCGTCTTCGCGTTGGGTTTGCGGGGGTCACTCCATCGACAGCTGTGCCTGCAGCTGTGGAAGGCCTTTGCCATCTCCGAGGAGCCTTTGTCAGTACTGCAGCAAAGCCTCTGTGGCTCTGATCTCTCTTGGCGGAACACTAGAACGACCTTTAGTCAACTGAATGCTTATTTGTACATTTCGATACATCTACACAGGAATGTGTTTTTATTGTATAATAGGTAATGGTTTTACCAAAGGGGACATACCGTATTATGGTAAATGACTTTTTATTAACGGCTTGTGAACAGATGGATGAAGCTGGCTGCCATTCCATCAAGTGTGCTATTCAACAACTGAGTAATTTTGCCCAATTTTGTCTAGTTTTGAAAATCTGAGTGACTGTTACGTAACATCAGAACTAACTAAATGCAGCGGATCTGCAATGAATTTTGTTGCCTGCTCAGTCGCCAACAACATTTGATAAGAAGCATATTAAGTACGTGATTTCTTGGTATCAAGGATATTTGTGTTTGGAAAGTTTTCCATCCATGAGCCCTGAGCCTGGATTCATATCTAAAAACTGCAAGGCGACTACCATTGGGGCCACAATGTTTCCTTTAACAAGATTGTGTAAGTTCACTATGTCATACAACTGCACTGCACCTGGAGAGGTGAACCTATTGAGGGGAAAAGAAGCTGACATACGTATTTGATTTCATTTTTTTTCCCCTCCCGTCTGTACGCAGATGTGCAAATGATCGCGCTTGCCTTTTCAGCAGCGCTGACAGCTTTCTTTGTGGCAGCGAGGCTCGGCGGAGTGCGGTTCAGCTGTCAGACACGCTTAGGCTGCTTCCAGGGGATGCGTGCCATATCAGCATTGATGTTGTCCACAGAGGCATATAGCCCGAGCTCAATAAGCTCCTCTAATTATGCCACTTAAATCTAATGGCTGTCCTTTCAGCATGACTGGCCATCAGTCAGCACAAATGCTGTGGACGTGTCGCAAGATTTGTGCTGCTCTGTTGTCTGCGGCAAACGTTATGCTGGCTGTGATAGAAGAAGAGTTTTGATGAACTTCACTGCTTGTATTATTATTAGTAGTAGTAATTGTGTAATAGCCATGATACTTTTTTAACTGTCCTATTCATACACAACGTGGATAACTTCTTTTGGTATATATACACACAATCCAATGAGATTCAATACAAGAGCTCTATTTAAAAAAAACAAAGTTGCCTGATCACATAATATCATAACCCCAAAATTATATTATTCTGAATTTTGGGTGTTCAAAGCACCATCTTCAGCGACATAAGGGGCAAGAAACTGTATATTATAAACGATCATGATGCAGACAATTTTTGTTCCGAATGTCATCAGAACACTCAACACGGAAAATAATTGTTAAAACGCATATATTATTGTATTTGCTTTAATTTGATGCTCTGTGTGCAAAGTTTGTATTAAAAGAAAACAATCAACCATTCATTCCTTTCGCATACTGCTTATCCTTCACTTGGGTTGTGGGTGTGTTGGAGCCGATCCCAGCTAACTGTGGGCCAAGGGCGGGGTACAGCGTGAACTGGTCGGCAGCCAATCGCAAAGCACAAACAACAGTTCACGTCTATGGGCAATTTATTCCTCACTTCACCTACCATGGATGTTTTTGGGATGAGGGAGGAAACCGTAGTTCCCAGAGAAAACCCACACAGGCATGCAGAGAACGTGCGCTCTACAAATAGGCGAGGCCAGATTTGAATCCACACCCTCAAAACTGTGAGGCAAATCTGATAACGACTCTTCTACCATGCCGCCAAGTAAAATATTAAAATTTTAAATTAATTTGTCTTCAGAGTCTCAATATAAACTGTATAAATACATGGCAAAAATATGATTGATGCTATGTGCTACAATGTTCATGAATACAGATGATTATTTTATTTCATATTGCACAATATTAATGGTGGACTAATAACAGTAGTAATTTCAAGGAGCCTGATGATGATCAACATGATTCTAATGAAGCTATGGATTTCAAATATCAAATATAGGGAATTTTTATTCTAGAATGTAATCTTTTCTGAATCGGTGGTATTGGTTTACTGCATTAGCAACATGCAATGCGTAAATTATTCAAAAGCACTGGTACGTGAGCTGTATCGAAATGATGAAAAAAAATTACAGAAAGATTGCCATTACATGCATTTTATGTTTAAAATATTCAAAAATTCATTCACAAACAGGTGTCTGTGTTGAATTGCAGGTTTTGAGGAAGATCACGAGCTACATCCAGGATCAAAACGAGAAAATCTATGCTCCGCGAGGGCTGTTGCTCACCGACCCCATCGAGAGGGGAATGCGAGTTGTATCCTTCAAGGAGCCACCTGACGTCTCCGCTTCCCCCTCGCCTGCTGATCGAACCGAACCAGCACACTGAAGTGCACGTTGAAGCCGCAACTCTAATAGAGGCGCGATAACAGATAAGAGGTCGCAGCAGTTTAGAGGTCATGGAAGCCAATGTGGTTACAGCCCTTGAAAATTCCACACAAGCATCTGGGCTGTGCAGGCAAATGTGAAATAACTCCGACGCCCCCCCCCCCCACCCCACCCTATAAACGGCCATGAGGCTGTCATTGGAAAATCACTTAAGCTCCATCAGGGAACAATGTTCAATAGCCGACTCTCATTACTTGGAAGGACTGACTCAGCAGTCCGCTGTCCGTGCATGCGATTAAAGGATCTCGCGCCGCTTTATCGTTCCAAAAGGTTGAAGCACTAACTTTGAACTAGGTCAAACATTCATTGTTCTTCCTTTATAAATCAAGAAAACAAAGTATGTCTAACAGATTCATGCCCCTTAGAGTGCAGTCAGGGGACCACTGGTGATCTCTTAGTGGTCCATGAGTACATTGGTAAAATATGTTTTGTTCTGTTCAATGATTTTCCGCGCACACATTTCCACATTTGCTGTTACAGTCCAAATGTATGGGGGCCAATTGTGGCAGTCATCACTCAGCTACAACCAGCAGACAGACCTGCACCTTACAGGACAGGAGTAGAGTAGTAGAGCCTTGCGTGATTTTTATTTATTTATATATTTACATATTTTGGAGAACATCACTATATAAAGATATTTTTGCCCTCTTTGTGTAAGGAACGAAGCTACAGTTTGTGTTAGCGGAGGACTAGCTAGTGTTTGCCGCTAGCTGATAGCCGGTCGGCCTGCCAGTCGGCAGCACTGTTATGGAAGTAAATTAGTGCCACCGTCAGCCAATCCAGTTATGCTTTCTTAGTATGTGATGTCACATGACCAAGAAAGCGTTAGTGCGATTGGCTGGGTGTTCGGTTTTGACCTGAAGTAACCCTGCCTGGTGGCACAGATGGTGAATTTTAGACAGCGAATTGTAGCCAGTTGAATTTCAGACAGCAAATTGTAGCAACTATTGAAAATGTGATCACTTTACATTTAAAATTCAAATCCTGTTTTCTGTGGCATTTAAAATTCAAATCCTGGTGGCACTAATTTACTTCCATACAGTGTGATGGACGATTCCAGTAGTGACTCCTTTTGGGGTGTTGTTGGAGAAATCGGGTTGGTATATTTCTCAAGACGATGCTGAGAAAGATCCAGATCGCTATAAGCAGTGAATCAGCTTGTAATAGCTAAAGTGTTGAAAAGCATACATTACGTCTGCATTAACATTACACGTGTGACAAATGGACTGAAATATCGTAAGGCTTGAAGCATATTTTGTGTGTCCTTTGTCCTTCAAAATTTCCTCCTTAACTGTCCACTTGTAGCTGGAAATCAGCGTTTTCGAGGACCGAGGCTCAGGTAGCTCCAGCCCCAGCAGCGGCGGGTTGTCGACGGCGGGTAGCACTCGGTGACTAGAGGGCCAGCGCCGGGCTTATGGGTACGACCACGGGGGAAGCGGGACACTTGCCAACATCCGCATGCTGAAACACGAGAGCACCCGTTTCTGAGGGGCGATCCACGCCAAGACCTACAACGCAACACCTCGCTAACAGGAGGAACGCACACTGAGTAAGACAAATAGAAGATCATGTTTACAGTCAGGTGCCGACACTATTCCATCTCGAAAAGGTGATATTTTGCCCGTCTTTTTCCGCGCACCGTTTGTCTCATTCAGACTATTCCTTTTATTTCCCATGAGTCCATCTGTGAGTTGATGCCGAGTCAGCAGGCTGAGACTTGATTAGGCTGACTGTCAGCACTTAATTGACTTGAGGCGGTGTTTATATTGCGGGTGCGCTTGTAGTGTGTGTGTGGGGGGGGGGGGGGGGATGCAGCCATTCAATTCATCAAAACTGAAAAGCTACCTCTCACTCCTCTCCTGTCTTTAATCCGCAAAGTATTTGGGTGGTGCTGCTACATTTAACGTACAGTGGAACCTCCACAGAACGGACTAACAATGGCGAGGGTCGTCAGATACAGCCAATTGTCCATTGAAGCACTTTTTTCATATTTTTGAGGCCATGTGGACCCTTATTACTGCGCAGTAAAAAAATTTTTTGCAGGTATTTTTCATGATCTAATGTATAAAGATATGTAAATTTAAAAAAAATGAAAGTCGATAATGTTTTGAACATTGGCATTTTATTCAAATTTTGTACTGGTTCTACCATCCACCAACCAGCTTCGCTCCGCCCTGTGTTTTTTTTTTCAAGGCCGAGCGGCAACAATCGCAGCGCTTTTCAGAACCGCCACTGATCTGCTTCTTAAACGCAGGCTGAGGAGGGCCGTGACATAACTGCCACGCGAATGGCCGACAGAAGTAAGCGGTTCTTTAAGTCGCTGCACATAAGCTCCCTTTCCCCTCAGAGGGGAAATACGATTTCTGTTCTATCGGGGTTCATTTTATCGAGGTTCCACAGTATTTACCTTCAACAGAGCATTTTGGAGTAGTTAAATACTTCCCATGTACACAAGTGAAGAATTTCGACATGAGGGGTAGGAGAACATACCAATGACTTGAGAAAAATTTCAAACATTACATGTAGGACATTATCTGACGATATCACATTTGTGATGCTGAGTACTCAGCTGAATCATTAGTGTATTTTTATATGTAAAATTTTATGACCAAGACACTCTGCAATTCCCACCCCCTAGTCGGCATGTCCACACCGCAGCTGCAGCTCCGCTCCCATGCGTACCAAAATATTCCAAATATTCCCCGAGATACACGCTGAAATAAAAGTGTGCACATTCAGCTGTAGAGAATGCATCTTTTTACAGACAAATACACACACATACACACAGTATTTGGCAGAGATTTATCCCGAGCACGGCCACAGTATTCTCTGAGGTTCAATATCGGCTCTGCAAGACTGCGCTCGTTAGTTGTGTGGATGTCTGTCCTAGTGCCGCTCACACGCAATCAAGACAAATCCACTGATTTAAAATTCAAAGTGTCAGATAGATGCTGACGTAGCTAATCCAAAATGTCAAATTTTAACTTTATTAAGTAGTCAATGACTTGACTCTTGGTCGACTTTTGAGGGAAAGTGACATGTTTGAGGTGTCATTTCTGTTGTACATTAATCCAAAAATCTAGTACCCTCTAGTGGCGAACTGATGCCACGTTTAACACTTCCATTTTTGTTGTTGTAGGGTTTCCCAACTACCAAGGCACATTATTTTACATTGGGAAAAATATCACAAAAGCTAGATACTGTACAGTGTACTGTAGAAATGATGATCTTGTCTCAATTTACTGTTTAAGTTCAACACAAAGCTATTTTTCTGTTTGACATCAGGAGGAATCAGTGGTTCATTTCCAGTGATAACTTAAAGCCCAAGTGTCATCCCTATAAACATTCTAAAACAGATATTGAAATGAATAATACATATAACATTTTTCACTTCAATGTCCATACGAAAAAATAAATGAGTGGAGAGCGCGTCATCCATGCCCAAAGTTGCGGAAGTGTCATTCGACATCCAAGTGGTCGCCATATTGGCTGCATCTACTGCCTGTGACGTCACCCCGGACATTCGCCATTGAAAACATGCTGTGGCGCCTACTGTGGGAGACGAACACGCCCCTTCAGATACGGAAGCTCTTTTCGAAGAAGAGAACATCTCACAACCGAGTGAAATATTACCCTATAGTTTCAAGCCATGTTTAGGTGATATGCAGATCACTTCAACTAACAACAGACTCCCAGACAGTATGTATGAGCCTGCCTGGCTCGTCCACCCACCTACTATGGGACAGGGAAGCTTGGCCGAAGCCGGGTTTGGTGGACACGGCGCCGGCGGGCACATCGACTCATTTAGCACCTCTGACTTACGGACGCAGATCTTTTGTTATGTTCTGAAAGGATTACGTCCTCCCCCCCAACTATTGTTTTTTTTAGTAGCTCTATACACACCTACCTGTCATTTGGAACCCACGAAGCTCTCGTCCTTTGCACCCGTGCAATCCCTTTTTCACGACGAACCGGGTCTCTTGGAAACTTATGAAGGGTAAATCCATCCTCCCGAGTGTTTGAGCAATATCCAACAATGCAACCATCTGGAATTTTGGCTTACACAGAGGAAAAAAAAGAGCTAACGTCACTTCCTGCTTCTTGTTGAAAACAGATCCCTCGAGAGGATTTTCATGGCAGGAAATACAAAAAGCCATATACGTCAAAATCATGTTTTACGGTGAAAAAACGGATGGGTCCATACCGGCTGCCGTTTTTTCATTGACAACATACTAAAAATCATCCATTTCATGACAGTGGTACTTTAATCTTCCGTCATCTAGCAGAACATCGTGAAGTTGTCCTCCCAGTCACTATAGATGACTGACCTAGATAGTTGAATAAAGATACATTATTTGTAGTAAATAAATAAAACGTTTTGGACTCATTAGGTGGAATTGTATAATTTCCAGTGGCAACCATTAATGATCTTGATGGTTGGGAATCACTGTCTGAAATGTTAGTGTCTTTGCCCCGTTTCCATGTTGCTTTCTTTGAACTCGTTTTTTTTTTTTTTTTTTTTTTAAACAGCCTTTGCCGTGGCAGCGCATCTTTTAAAATGGCCTCAGTCGGTCATTAAAATAGAAATAGAACAACACCTGAAAGTTTGACCTGTGCCATTGTGCGTCCTCCTGAGCTCTCGATCCCTTGGCGTTACATCCCAGTGGATGGTACCCTAAGCTGGTGCTGATGGACTGACCCGTTTCAAATGACTCTTCACTGCCAGTGAGCCACAAACAGACTTGTTGGACAATGTGTTAAAAAAAATGAGAGAGAAAAATGAAAAGGATAAAAGCAGCATATGTGAGATGAGAACCGTGCTGCATGTGCTTGTTGTTGTTGTCTACAAGGTAGACTGTACAGCAATATATGTTTTGAAACAATATTATTTATACTAATGTACTCACATCGTGATATTCATGAAAATGTTGAACGTTTATTCTTCCACTGTAAAATGTCAATCTTGTCACCATGGGAATACTTTATGAAATATGAATATGAATGCATTTGCATATTCACTCGAATGTGAATTTGGATAAAAAATATATTATGATAAATATTTATATAAGAAAATATTGAACTTTCTCATATAGTAGTTAGAATATTTATCACAAACGTTTAGAATATTTTTCCCATTCCAATCATTTGTTGTGATACTTTCTGTCCCTAGTAAAGGTTTGTAAAGGTTGGTTATTTACAGTTTACTACTACGATTCATAATAATAATTCCTAATAATTATAATAAGGAACATGTTTTCTGTAATGTAAGTGCTGAGTAAAAATATATGGTCCGTATAATATTTCTATATTGTTCTTCTGCATCTGACATCAGATCCTTTTGTTTGAAACTATCCTCTGTTCAAAGTCCATTTTCAGCTTTAGAGATGCCACGTCTGCTTGCGGTTCTTCAGAGAACCCTGTTCAACAAAAGACAAGTCTGTTTTCTGTTTGTCAAATATAATCAGACGTGTACCGAATGGGCTAACGGAGTATCAAGGACATTCGTAATGAAGTGAATGATACATGACATAAAAATCTTGCCATCTTTGCACCCAAAAATTTTGAAGAAAATCTGCTTTCCGCCTGTGACCTCTACTTGAATCAAATCAATTACTTTACCCGTAATTCCCAGCCAACAGAGTGCACCTGGTTATAAGCCTCACCCTGTACATTTTTAAAGGAAATACCATTTGTTACATACATGGGCCGCAGCCATGTAAAAGCCGCAAGTGCCCACATTGAAACCGACATTGAAACACGAGATATTTACAAAGAAAGTTGGTACACAGAGAGTTTAACGCTAGCGCCTCCGGGCTAAAGCTAACGCTAGCACCGCTGCACTGAAGCTAATGCTAGCACCGCTGCATTAACACTAACACTAGCGCCGCTGCGCTAACGCTAGTGCAGCGCTAACAGGGCCGAACCAGTATAAGTCACTTCCTCGGGACATATATTCCACTGGTCTCACTCTTACCTTTTCCACTCGAGTGCTGACTTGCGGCCATTAGAAAAAATGCACAAATTAGCCGCATCCTCACAAAAACTGCAGGGTAGAAATTTCGTGTGTGGAAAAAACGTCGTGGCTTTTAGGTCGGAAATTACGGTACCTTGATTTTGTCTATTTAGAAGCAGTGACTCTGGACAATTGGTGTTATTGGATTAAAGGTTACTTTTCATATGTTGTGATCTCAATTTTAAAGACAGACTGTTTTATCATTGCCGGCGCCTGATGACATTTTAATGATGACATTTCAATAAACACATCCAAGAGTGTGAAAATTATTTTCACACTTAGCTGCTCACCACTTGTACTGCACTTATTGGTGGAATGCACTTTTGTCAACAACTTTGATACCGATACTGCACCACATTTTATAGCGCACACGTTCTTCAGGCCCGCAAACATCACTGCACTTTTCTTTTGATCTCCACAGCTGACCGCTAGCAACACTGCTTCACTTTTCATTTAAATTTTAAAAAATAAACATCGTTTATTGAAAGTGTAAATGATGACAAAAAATAGTGTACAGTGTAAAAAAACAAACAGCGGTAATATAAATATATTGTACAGTATAGCAGGACAGCTAAGCAAGAACCATGAACTGTATCAAAAGTCTCTGATAAGTTGCAGGGACTCATTGTTTCCAGACACGTGCATCGTTGATTTCACATACTTGAAAGTGTAAAAAGATCCATGGTAGTAGTAGTCGTAGTAGAGGAGGAGTAGCTTTTTAGTCAAGTGTCACTTTACTTTTAACAGTTTGGAGCTCATTTGTGGCCGGTAGTTTTCAATGCAGTAACTTCTGATTCACGAATACAAAGCGGGTGGCGATTCAGTGTGACCTGATGGGATGTGAATGTGTTGTAATGCAGCAGAGAACCTCTCCTCCATCGCACTCTCCATTAACCTCTGTTCCAAAACAAGGAGAATGCCAAGTCGTGATGTATAGTCCGCTCAAAACATGCGTTCCCCACAGATGTTCAGCTTTCAGCTGTGTATGAGAGTCACCACGAGGCCAAACATGTACACTCCTGTATATGAATAAGGCATATTGTTCTCCTTCTTTTGAGATTATTTTGTACGACGTCTTCCTAAATTTAGACTAGATGAGGCGTTCGAAGTGTCTTGCTGGAATGGTAAAATGCTGACTCAGACAGACAAAGAGTGAATTGAGTCACGCCGCATGATTTCACTTAAGACAAAATGTTGGGGGACAATTTATTTAGCATTTGCTCTTCCTGGTTGTTGGACGAGTGTTTCATTAAAGATGATTTGCATCATGTTCAAAACTGATTTGTGAATTCTCTTCTCTTTAATAGCCAATGTGGCTGCTGCAAGAGACACGAAGCTGATGGTTTGTACTGACGCTTCCAAAATGAATGTACTCTGAGGTCATTTGAGGTCCAAGTTGGGGACACACACACAAACACACATCAGTGGCTACAAGCTCGGCTTATTTGTGGTTTGGGTCGTTCCAGTCATTTACTGTCAGTGAGTGGGAAGAAATTCGGCCTGCCGACCAACTAATTTTATCATCTCGCTCCAAATCCTAATTCAAACATCTGGCTCTTGAATTGTTGATTACTGCGGTATGTTCCATGTTAGTACACATTAAAAGAAATCATTTCTGTCTTATTTATTAGTAATTTTACCATTCCTGAATGTTTGCATATTACTGGATATGGATTCAATTTAATTCTGCAAATATATCATTAATATTCATATGAAGAAAGCTCTTACTGGACATTTCATAAGCATTACAGGCGCAATCTGATGACAAGCCAACCATTCAATATTTCCATATAATGATCGTATTTGCAAACATAATTACAACCACAATAATGAATGTCCATCCATTTTCAATACCAGATTTCCCTCTCAGGGTTGAGCCATCCTTGCTGACTTCAAGCCAAACAATCATGACAATATTGTTGAATTAATACCTTCGATTTGACAATCTCTGTAGATTTCGCAGGGAACGTGGGTTCGGTCCAGTCCAAAGTCTTATCCAATTACTCCCAAACTCAGTTGGGTTTGGCTCTAAATCAAAAATAGCTATGCAGTATAGAAAATAGATGGATGGATGAAAACTAAACGACATTATTATTACATTCTAAAGAAAATGTATATGCATTTTTTTATTTTATTTGTATGTTACATTTGCTTTTTTAACATTTGTTAAAACCATCCATTTCAGTAAATGCAGACATATGGCACTTTGCAAATAAAGTTTCAATTGTCTGAAAAAGGCATACTGCATTAAAAGAGGCAGCAGAATCAAATAGTGGTCAGCGCGGCTGCCTCGCGGTCAGGAGAACCACGTTTGAATCGGCCAAAGGTCAGCTGATTTCCGCTCTAGCTCAAACGTTGGCGGACGATCGCTCAGGAAAGTGGATCTATGGCACGTGGCACTTTGTGAATAATGTTTTAAAAAAAAGAAAAAAAAAAAAAAGAAAATTTAAAAGTACTAGAATACTGGTCAACACTGTGGGGTTGTAGTTAGCGCGTCAGCTTTCCAGTCAGAAACTCTTGAATCTTGAAGCGTTTCTGTGTGGAGTTTGCAAATTCTCGCCATGACTTGTGTGTTTTTTTTCAACCCACATGGCTAAAAGATTGCTTTTTAGGTTCCAGTGAAGACTCTTAATTGCCCCATAGGGCTCACCCAAAAGTCTTCTGGGATAGGTTCCAATTCACCTACGACCCTAGCGAGGTCAAGCGCTATAGAAAATGAATGGAAAGATGAATAATAGTGTGTGTGTGTGCGCGTGCGCGCGTGTGTGTGGACAATCCATCATGGCTCGGTCTTTAAGCCAACGATGAAGCTGTTCTGGCACACTGAGAGACGTTTCCACGCCTGTGTGAGTATCCAAAAGTCCCACTGACACCAGTGAGTACTTCTCCGCCTCCTCATAGACCCCTTTTTTTTCCCTGCCACATTGTTTATTTTTTGTTTTTGCTCCAATTGTTTGGTGTCCAACTTTGCAAATTTACCGTTCTTTGGCTGCACATCGCTCCCTCCTTTCAGTCGAGTTCCCCTACGCCCTTCCTCCTCTAAACATAAAATGTTTTTTTTTTTTACACCATTGGTCTGGAGACACAAAATAAACTTCTTTGGTATTGATTGGTTGAAATGTTTCTCCCAGCTAATGAGCAGAGTCTGCAAATTACATTGCTGCAGCGTTCTAGGATGATTGAGACTGGCAGCGGTGCTTGGCACAGGCACGGCGGTGCTTCGAATGAAGTGCACCATTGTGCGCTTGCATTTGATGCATCTAACACGACGTTGCTCCGGGGCCGCGCCTGGCATCTGACAAAAGCCAGGACTGCTCTTTCTCAACTCCTCTGCGTCCACAATCACACATGTATACATATACAGTATTTATAGAGTTCACAGCCACCTTATTCCTCCAAAAGACTGCACAAACTTCTCAAATGAAATCAGAGCACTTTAAATCTGGCAATCCTCCTTGCTCGGAATCTAATATTTGGCTAAGCACGGTCGTCCACTTTATCTACATCCAAATTCAAGATCAGGGTGAAAATTTTGCCTGTCACAGCCGGCGTTTTCACACTTAGCTGTTCTGTGTGAAAAGCTCTGACGCGGAGTCATGTTGACCCAGCAGCTTTTGCTGCTTTTACACTGCCCGTAAAAAAACGAATTGCACATTATGCACCAACCTGAAACACATTGACTTTGTGTTAAGAAGGCCCACTAGCTTAAGGCTAACACAGACTGCACAATATCATAGACTCGCAAAAGCTACTACTGGGTTAATTTTAAACTCTATAAAAATGTGCTCCAACACAAGCACTAGCAACACTTCCATAGAGAGCATACCACTGTTCTAAAAGGTACATATTCTTTATCCTCCGCGTAAAAAGTGATGAATACAATTGCAACTTAGTTAAGATGGTCTCCTGTGTTTCATCAGCAAATCTACCTGCAGTTTGTATGGATTATACTGCCCCCTGGTGACTAAGGCATTCACAACAAAATGAGCAGTATAAGTCCCATTGAATTATCATGATCCAAAAACTGTGTAATTGTTTGCATTCTATTAAATTGTGTTCCATTCATTGCAGTCGGGAAAGATGTTTTGTTACAAGATGTTAAAACCTTTAAAGGAATACAAAAAGATTTGAAAACATATATTGAATATTATTGGAAATTTCCCCCCTTAAAAACCCCACCCTCGAGAAACCCGCAGTTAGTCTGGCCACTTTTATTTATTGTGCTTGGTTTCATTTTTGGCAGAATTTCCTATGCCGCGCCTGTTAACATTGGCAGACTAAAACTTGTCTAATTTATTTAACCTCAACTTGATTGACAGGCGGTGTTGACCTCTCCCAAGTGTCGTACCCCCGAAATAAAAACGTGTGGTTCCAGTTTAAACTTGGCGGCGCCAATCACGTTTCTTCAAAATGACACAAATATTATCGTGATTAGATCTGCTTCGGGAACCAAATGCCGTTAAATCATTTTGATAATACTGCAATAGATGTATCTTTTATTAGTATGATGAAAATGATGCGTAATTACATGTATTAACTTGGCAGTCAGATGTAATTCTACTGCTTCATCACTTATGTGAATTGCTTTAATCATGCTTGCTAGATCAGGCAGAGTTAAATGTAATCAAATGACATCAGATTTATGGCTTTATGATTATCCATCAAAAAATATTCTTTTTAATCAGGGTCCAAAGGGAATTGAATCTCATTATACGATAACATTATGATAGTAATATTATTACATATAATATAGAACGAAAGTTGGGTTACACCCTGTCAACCACGCGACTGACATATGAAGACATCTATGCACAATTTGGGGTCTTCATTTCACTGAAAATGCAGAACATGTTTTTGACCGATTGCAATCATGGATTACTGTAAATGTCCAAAGAGAAATTGAAACCTGTATGCATTTTCCTACGAGGCAGCAGACCTTAACACTTACTGACTGCCATGAGTAAAAAAAAAAAACTGAATCAAAAACTGTTATACTTCACAGATGCTCAATTTCGCTCAAATAAAAAAAACATTTGCCTTTTACAAATAAATTGTTTTTATTTACACTCTTATTGTGCAGGATGTCAAAGTGATGGAGACAAAAATTGCACGGAAAATCGGAAAAAGAAATTGTGGGAGAAAGTAAAATACATCCATGACTTCCCAGTGGGCCGTCCTCTCCAGTAACCCAGACTAGACCTTACCAGGCAGGCTGGGGAGTGTAATTCACCTGCAGTTGGAACACATCCTCCGGTCCCCCTTCTGCCAAAGGGGGACCACTACGCCAATGTGTCAATCCAGAGGCAGTGTCCCCAATGTCCACGCGATTTTGCAGAGGTGTGTCAACCTGGACAGACCCACGATGTCCGGAGCCTTTAGGAACTCCGGGCAAATCTCATCCACCACTGGGGGCCTTTCCACCGAGAAGCATTTTGACCATCTTTTTGACCTCAACCCCAGAGATATAAGAATCCACCACGGAGTCCCGAGACTCTGCTTCCTCATGGGTATGCGTGTTTGTGGAATTGAGATCTTTGAAATATTGAGCTCACCGACTGACATCATCTTGAGTTGAGGTCAGTAGCACCCCCTCGCCACTATACACAGTGTCGATGGTGTACTGCTTCCCCCTCGTGAGACCCAATATTGGCATCTCTCCACCAACGGTCTCAGGGATCAACGTTATGACAGGCACCAGCCACCCTAAGGTTCGCCTCAACAATGGAGGTGAGGAACATGGACCACTCGGACTCAATGCTACCCCGCCTCCGCTTCGACGTGGACGAAGTTCTGCCAGAGGTGGGAGTTGAACCTCTTTCTGACAGGAGAGTCTGCCAGACTTTCCCAAGAGTCCCTCACAACATGTGTGGGTCTGGCAGGTCGGACCGGCATCTTCCCTCACCATTGGAGCCAACTCACCACCAGGTGGTGATCGGTTGACAGCGCCACTCCTCTCTTCCCCTGAGTGTCCAAGACATGCGGTTGCAAGTCCGATGACGCGACCACAAAGTCGATCATCAAACTGGACAATTGAATAAAATACAATTAAATATATATGTGCTCCTATCTGCCCCGCGACTGGCTGCCACCCAGTTCAGGGTGTATCCCGCCTCCTGCCTGTTGACAGCTGGGATACTCTCCAGCACTCCCATGACCCTTGTGAGGATAAGCAGCAAAGAAGAAGCATGGATGGATGGATGTGCTCCCATCATAGAAGATTAATTTAAATATCAACCATCTCCAATGAAACAGACAGGAATATGCACAAAATACTGAACCGTGGCAGAAAAAAAATATATGGAGAGACAAAACTACAAAAATATTTTAAAGACCAAATTGCACACAAAAAATAAACAAAAAAAATAAATGACATTAAACGCAAGCACTGGACTTTCTAGTACAGAGAGTTGAGCACACACCAAATACTACTCACAGGTAGTAGATGGACACGAGCTCGTTTTCAGATCAAATAAACTGACTGCAGTTACAAATAGAATGTAAACATCCCCATTGAACAAAATTCAGGTTTATTTTTCCATTTATTCTCTAACAAATCCACTTGTGTTCATTTCCTGACAGGAAAAATATTCCACATACTGTAGCTCAGCTTTCATAGCTGCTTTGTCTTGTGGTTTTACTTCAACACTCAAGTTGAACGTCGACATTGTGTGCCTGTGGGAAATTGGATGATTTGTGCATGCAGGTTATTTTGCACAAACGTGTACGTTGCGTTCCAGTGTTGGTTCACTTAGTGGATGGAAAATAAAGACCTTGTTTCATCTTTGGGAGGTACCGTGCATAAAAGATGCAGCACACACTTAGCATCCCCTGTCCCGAAGACGATCTGCTGGAAATCGTTCAATAACACCATTTTGCAGGCTGAGTTTCCTCCCGAGCCAAAATTTATCACAGTGTTCTGTGATTGTATTCACTGATGTCTTTCTGTCATCGTGTATACTTCCCCTCTTCCCAAAAACGATGTAATACCTCTTCCAGATAAGTCCAAAGCAGTCGAGCAGAGCTATCCATTGCTGTCATTTTTTCCCCCCTTTTATTTTCTCGAGGATTAGCTCATACTTTGAACAATCCTCCCCTGGCTTTTCACAGTTAGTGGGCCTTTGCCATGTTTCCCAATGTGATAGTTGTATCCATGGGCGGAAATGTGCTTTAAAGATAAATATGGCATTAAGTTTAATGAAAAGTACAGTAATCAGTGTCACAAATTGAAATGACTGCCCTCTTTGCCACACGTAAATGAAAATAAGAAAAGATTGATCACGGAATCGTAACTAACATGGGGGCACACAGACGTTTTTTGTTTTTTTTTTAAGTGTGAGACCCCAGAAATGACAAAGAAAAAAAAATCTGCACGTCTGTTTGTGCTGCTCTCATAATGCGTTGGCGGGATGACCAACACAACAAACCTCCCAATGATAGATAATGGATAAATGAACAAATGGAAAAATATTTCCATCAAAAGTGCTTGCTGTCTGCCGCAGTACCAAGGCTGACCTGTGAGAGGCAGGACGGTGTTCCAGGAAATCTAGACTGCCGGTAAATACATTAAAGAAGAACTAAAAGAAGCTAAGATAGCTGTTATCTTATCTAGTAATGGATAGGTTTCCGATTACGTCGCCACACTCCCTGGAGTCCCTTGTCCGCCATTTTGAGTGTCTGAAGTAAGTTAGCATCTATGTCAACAAAGCAAGCAAACCCCTTTCGTCCGATAATATGGACCACACATGCCTAGTTTGGGGCTGTACTAACCGCGCTGAATCTGGGCAAACAAAGAGGTAGTATTTTGATATTCCAAAGGTCGTTGTCAACCAGGGAAGTAAAACTAAGCGACTGTCGACAGAAAGACGGAACCTATGGTTGTCGAGGATCAACCGAGCAGGATTTCTTCCTGATCCAACAAAGAGACACTATAAAGTTTGGTCGGGTGATTTTATTACACGTAACGTTTTCAATTAAATACTTCAGGCAAGAAGGAATGAATAAATTGTGTTCTATGCAAAGGTATGACAAAGAATTCTTTATTATAAAGATTCAAAGATTTTAAGAGAAAAAATTTGACTTACAATTTTAACTGCAGAGGGCAGTACAACAGTAAGACCTCCCTTCTATAACTGTCATGCTAGCCCGTAATTTTACTGAAGCCACGTGTGAACACACTTCTCCAAGACTGGCCATCCAAGTACAATGACCGGAGAGAACGCCGCCATCTTTTTGGGATATGATCCAGGGACATAGTAGTGGATCGGTAGACCTCTGAGAATGTCTTACTCGAGCCGCCATTATACACTGATTACCGATCACCCGTTGCCGTACATCTTGAGCCCACCCACTTACAAAGTCATTGTAGGCTTGTAGAGATTTGTAAGCCTTTAGTTCATCAAGGGTATATGCGCTCACAGAATTCACGAGATAATTAACGATATCGGATATGTAACATCAGGGTAGCCTTCCACATCGTCACTCCAGTCGCTTGCTTGAAATTCATGTGGATTTTTCCCACCGATGTCCTTCTGGCTCTGCTTAAAGCATCAAACATGTTTTTGTCCACTACATTTGCATTTCCTTTAAACGATGTCATAACTTTTACACCAAACGGAAAAATTAACGATAGAAAAAAACTTCACGCTTCACCATTCACCCATGTTCTCCGAACTCTTGAGACACACAGTACGGCATCCGTCGCAAGGCATGATGGGTAATTGGAAACCTATCCATACATTGTGGTTGAAAACTGTTCTCCATGTCATTTTTATTGTGGTTAATGACTTGTGAAACACACGACACAAACAAGGCAATTGCTGTTTGAGGCAGGTCGCTTTCGATTTTCCTACTTTCACATCACACTGAGTCTGTGGCTCAGTCAGACTCGTCGGTGACCACGCACAAGGATTTTCCCACAATAATAGTTCACCTTTTTAACACATTGTTGAGTTTTTGCAGAGTATTCTCTTAACGCTCTTAACGCTCATTCAGATTCATGTGGTTATGAGGCAAATGTTCAAATTAGGCCCGATTGTCAGTTTGTGTACCCAATTTTTTACATGCTGGCTGCTAGAAGAAGAGAAAGTGGTTATGTGGATTAAGACAGCAGTAAATTGATTTAAAAGCTTCCACATTTCTTCCAAAAATGGGTATCTTTATTGTACACGCAAGAGAAAACAAACACCAAAAAAAAAAAACTATTTGATTAAATGTCTTAGCTGCAAACATGAGCAAAAGATGTAAAATACTGGAATCGATTGGACCTAATCTGCAGGGCTCAGCTGCTAACGTTCTGTGTAACAGTTTCTTGGCTTGTGGAGACAGCGTGACACCATTGCAGCTTCATCCAGCATCTTCTGTGCGAGATTTTAATTGTTTCAGCGCCATTTAGTTGTCATTAAAAACATCTGAAATTTCTCTTTTTATACATTTATTTACAGATGTTGGCCGGGTCCCGCTTTTTTTTTCCCACCGAAAAATTGATTATTCTCAGAATCAGTATTGTGGGCTGAAATGAAAAGTGTGATGTTTTTGACAAAAATGCACTAAATATTTAAGATGTCCTTGAGCAACACAAAATCTCACACCCGAGCTTGAAGGATTTCATCGCAATGTTCGCCAAAAGCAACTGATGAAGCTTTGTGATGATGGTGAAGTGGATGAGCGTGTGGTTGAGGATTGGGGGGATTCCAAAAAGAATTTATCACTGGAGAACTACTTGAAAATCCGAGTGAACACGTTGTCAGTCGCTTAATGTTTCTGGTCGTCATCGGAGCCAAAATAGTTCTTTACACTCTTTTCAGAATCATGTTTCTCTGTGTTTTTAAATCCACAAGCCCGTATTTTGTGGCAGAGACATTGGGCTGCATTTTTTTTGTGACATCATCAGCAAGATGTTTAACTGCCCGATCAATTATTTTAGAGGTATTGATTAATGGTGAGAGTTCAGAATTACTGTACAGAGTGGAAGAGCTTTAAAAGAGTTTTAAAAGTGCAAGATTTCACTGCTGTCTTTTATACTGTCATCGTGACCTTTGTGAAATGGGCAGGAAAATCCCCCCGAGGCAATGTTAAATGGTCACTTTGGTTTGATTTGATTTCCAAGAAGGAGACTTTATTTCCGGTATATTATGTTGCTCGATTAAAAAAAAAAAAAAAACGAAAAAAAACCAAACATATTTTTCCTTGAACTTAATGTTTCTAAAATTGACATGGTGTTCATTCAGAACGAAGTAAAATCAATTTAACAAGCCATTGGTGACCAGATTGTTGAAATGATTGCCAGATTGTGCTAAATGAAGCCAAATGGAAGGTCATCTGCGATGCATTATAATTAGTATCTTGGGCTCTTGTGAATTATTTTAATGAAAGAAATATGCCCTCACATTTGCTTTTAAATGCTTACTGCTCACAAATTATAGCAAAAATAATAATATAGCATTTATTGGTGTAATGTAATGTAATGTAATGTTTCTTATTAAATTGCCATGTTTTTCAATCTGATTTTATTTTTTATCCTGGGGACATGCAGGGAGCGCCCACAGGCACAAGGAAACTCATGTTAACGGAATTAAATATAATATAGTGCTTTTTTTTTTTTTAAATGAAGTCATGTGGATTCCTGTAAATAAAATTAAACCTCATGCCATCACTTCCAAAAGAAATTGTTCATCATTTTTGCTGTGCTGTAGAGTTATTAATAGTTAACTAAATGTAACCCACCACTGCTGACAGATGGTCTGGCATATGTTCACGACCGCACACACTGACATGCATACAGTACACACACACGCACACACACGACTTGTAGGGAGACCTGGTGTTCCTCAGCATCCCAGTAAGCCCAAACGCAGAATGAGAGCAGCATTGTGCGCATACGGAGGACGGCCCAGGCATGTCCCTAATGAATGTTCCCGGAGGAGCCAGTCGGTTCGGTGCAGTGTTTTTGTTTTGTTTTTTTAATTCACTGCAGCCACCACTTATTTACTTGGACACTGTTCAAATCCCGCAGAGATAAATGCCAAGTGATGACAAGAGGGCAACGCGGCTCTAACACAGATAGTTCTAGCATGCGCCCTGCGAGTTCCTGACGAGCCCCAAAAGTGACGGACGGTGGAAAACACGACTGATATCACAGATCCATAGAGCTAGTTTTAGGAGAAAGAGGAGGAGAATGTTTTCTTGGAGAGTGTCTGCACATCCTTGTTGAAGGAGAAAGAGGAGGCACCTACAGTAGTCCATTCCAGAGATGGGCCCAGATGAGAGGAAGCACCCCGATGGGCGATAGCCACAGCGAAATGGCCGAGCGTGTGCATTGCGCAGAGGATCGCGTCTTCCCAAAGTAAGCCACCTGGGCTGCAGAGAGAGAAGGAATTGGCCAACATCTGTGCCTTTTTGGGCTGACAGCAGAATCACATGCAGGGAAAGCAGGATTTGTCATCAAAAACAGTGGGGTGCAGGGATCAGACCAGGTCAGAGACGTTAGCACCGCGAAACGCTGCACTCCAAGCCAGTACAGTGGAACCTCTGAGACTGAAGAGGATTCATTCAAGGAATCTGATAGGTTCCCATTTGTTTTTCACATCACAGCTTACGTTTTAAAATTGCACTCAAGCAAGCGTACTATTCATGCGTAACCAATTAGCGTAATTTCCGGCCTATAAGCCGCGACTTTTTTCACACGCTTTCAACCCTGCGGTTTATACAATGATGTGGCTAATTTGTGCATTTATTTTCTAATGACCGCAAGGGGGCACTCAAGCAGAAAAGGTAAGTGTGAGACAGTGGAATCAATGTGGCAAGGAAGTGACTTTTCTGGGTATGTATTTTTTTAACTGGCTCTGTTAGCGCTGCGCTAGCATGTTTCTGATGTTTCTGCTGCTGTTACAGCTGTGTCTCAGTAATTTTTTTTTTTTTTTTTTAACCGGCCCTGCTAGTGCTGCGCTACCATGTTACTACGGCTGTTTTTTTTTTCTTTTTACCAGTATGGTTTTTAAGCTCCCTGTTCGTCCTACCATGTTGTTGCTATGTTAAGCTAAGGTAAGGTATTAAAACTTTGAAAACTCTTTCTGTGTACCGTCTTTCTTTGTAAATATCTCGTTTTCAATGTGGGTTTGAATGTGGGCATCTGCGGCTTATGTATGTACCAAATGGTATTTCCTTTACAAATGTACTGGGTGGGGCTTATAAGCAGGTGCGCTCTGTAGGCCGGAAATTACGGTAAATAAAACACTTGACTTTGAGTGTGATTGAGCTGGAAAACAACATATATACATTTTACTGTATATGCTGTGGTACTCCAATTTGAGGCGGCCTCCGGAATCTCATGTGATAATTTTTGTTGCAAACTCTCACGTGACGAGACTCTGCATTTTTTTAATTGGCTAATATATCAGCGATGTTTCCACGCCACTCACCTGCAAACTAAATTTTAATTCGCAGCAAAACTAGTTACGTGGAAACGTGCTTTGAGTCCACGACGCCTCGGTCACTCACCCACGCATGCGGTCCCGTCATCATTGGGCTCGAAGCCCTGGTTGCATCTTTTCTTGGTGCGGCATTTAAAGCTGCCATATGTGTTGGTGCACACAGGGCGGTCAGAGGGACACACAGAGGGGAATTGGGTACACTCATCTTTATCTGAGGAATGGGAGGCGGCACAGGAGGAGGGAAAGACCCCCGGTCTTGATAACGCAGACAAAAGACCGTCACAAACTGGCTTAAGGTTTTAAACTTACCAATGCAGCGTCCGTTTTCATTGAGAGCAAAGCCAGGACCACACTGCAAGAGAAAATGTGTGTCCACAAAAACAGCAGTGGAATGAAGTTTTTATGCTCCAATGCGGGTCCTGCGTGCGACGGCTGTACCTCTATTTCCACAGTGGGGGTGACGTCGTCATCGTCTCTCGGATAATGGATCTCCAGCACAGAATTGATTTCTGACGGCTCCAAGGGTCGAGCAACTGAGATGCCATCTGGCCAGTACACTTCCACGTTTGTGGCCATGTCCTTCCCTTGTATGGACAAGCACAGACCTTATGCTAATCTCATTCTGCTTCGGTGTAACTAGATCCTAAACACCGCAGATAACGGGTATAAATTCTAATTATATGCAGGTTTTTAGTGTTCTGTTTGGATTATATCTGTATTTTACCGTGTCCACATTTTTCCACTGTTTAAATCATGAAGGTTATGTTCTAACAATCTCTATGGATTCCCATTTGTTGCAGTTCTACTTTACATTTTGATGTGGAATAATATTATTTTATTGCATGCAGTATATACTCTGGCATTACATAATTTTGAAGTATTAAGAAAAAGTAATACCACAATGAAATGAGTAGAAAAGTTCATGTTTGGCTTATTTATGCCGTTGAGCAGTAGCATATCATAGCAAATTTTAAGGGTTATGTGGAAAAAAAAAATGTTCTTATGTCTGACATTTGGGCACCCTCAGCAATTCTCCTGTTTCTGGCTGTTGGCTTTAAAAAAAATTGTACAATGTTCCACTGTTTTCATTTTCATAATAGTTTGACGTACAGTCCTACAGAAATGACTTGGGCCATCATTAGATGTAGTTATATAATTTTCTCTAATATGTCATGCCTTGCCCAGTTAACTATTTTTTTAATAGTATTATGGTATACATTAGTTGCTGGAATGGTGGGGAAACTAATCCAACAACTGAACGATTTCCTTATTGATATTGTTTAAAAACCCTTCAATGTTGTTGACAGCCGTGTATTCTTTCCATAGTTTACTGTCAAAATGTCTTTTTTTTGTTTTTGTTTTTTTTTTGCACAGTACTGCGGTGTCCCCGTAAGTAAGATCATTTTCAACTTCGGGACATCCCTCTTGAGAGAGAACCTTAATTCAAGTGGCATTTGTCGTGTAAAGAGCTAATTTTGTCAGACAGCGATCTCGCCAGCAGGTCTGCCTAAAATATTTTGTCTTTACTTGCTCCCATATGTCACTCTGCGCTTGAGAGGTGCTGAATGACTGATGCCTTTAGCAAAAGTCAATTTCTCTCGTGAGGTCAGGATGGTGCCAAGAGTTTGCTGTTTTGGTTTGTGCGTGTGCACAAGGCCTTCCAGGGGAGGCCCTAGAGAGACGACCTGGTCTTGGGTGGGCCGAACTGGGCGGCAGTTTGTCACAAAGCAGGCGTGTTTCCAACGGCACCACCTGTCCCCCCCCCCCATCCCCCACCCCCGCCTCCTCCACCTTCCCACCCCCAATCCCATTCAGAGATACCTCACTCTCCCTCGGGTGTTCAACCACGCCTGATGCTTTACACATTATACGTCGTACTTTCCGACTCTGTTATTCTATTTCTCGCCATCTGCGTGTCATCAGCATTGTCATCGGTTTTCATAATTAACTAATTGTTTCCTGAGCATTATATGTTTGTTTTTATTTAGTTGGACACATGATCATTAGACCTAAATGGTGAAACGGAGGATAACATTAGTCCTCAATTTGAACCCTTTATCCAGAACATCCAGAAGAGCAATTGTCCAGTCACTTAGGTTGGATGGTGACAAAAATCATCCAATAGGGAAGTCCCCAAAAGGCTGGAAGTGTAGAAATGTCTTGAAGAATTGAAAATAAAGGTGGAACTACTCAGTAGACCAGATTAATTACCATAATTTCCAGCCTATAAACCGCGATTTTTTTTTAACACGCTTTCAACCCAGCGGTTTAAGCGGTCATGCGGCTAATTTGTGCATTTTTTCTAACGGGCGCAATGGGGGCGCTCGAGCGGAAAAGGTAGGAGTAAGACCGGTGGAATATATGTGCCGAGGAAGTGACTTTTATTGGTTTGGCCCTAACCCTAGCGTGTTACTGCTGTGTTTCAGTGATTTTTTTTTTTTAAACCGGTATTTTTTTTTTCTTTAACCGGCCCTGTTAGTGCAGCGCTAGTGTTTGCGCTGAGCTAGCATGTTACTGCTGTGTGTCAGTGATTTTTACCGGTATGTTTTTTTTTTTTTTTTTAACTGGCCCTGTTAGTGTGGCACTAGCATTAGCACGGTGCTAGCGTCAGCGTTGAACTCTGTGTCCCGTCTTTGTAAATATCTCATGTTTTAATGTGGCCACTTTCGACTTTTACACAACTTCGGCATATGTATGTACCAAATGGTATTTCCTTTACAAATGTACTGGGGGAGGGTTATAAACAGGTGCGTTCCGTAGGCTGGGAATTAAGGTATTAAAGAGGTGTTCCCTAAATTTATTTCCTCTTTTCCTAATAGTTTACAGCCTCACTTCTACTCATGCCCAAGTTTGCAAGAAGATTTCAATCTTTCTTCTCACCTAGGCCGAAGTGTGCAACGGGCTCCATCTCACACAGGTACCCCGACCCGCCGTCGATGATGCGTGTGTGCGGTCCGCTCCTCTTCGTGTACACCACCACTTTAGCTCCTCTGGCAAAAGCGCCAAACTTGGTCCGGGGAATCACACGCAGCCATGAATTTGTGGTTCCCTTTGGGAAACAGATCATTGAACGGGTAAGGGGACAACTACGAGATATGATGTACTTCAAAAAATCCTAGGGACATTTTCAAGTTATTTTGCCTGTCTCTAATGAATTACTTTTACAGATTTTCAGAGGGGGTTTGTCCAACTCCATCAGGCTATTTTCAAAGAAGTAATCTACTTAATAAATAACAAGTTATAATCTCCACGATAAAAGTTATTCGGTATACATGACAGAATGAAGTACTTCAAATATTGACTTGTTCTCTTCAGTGTTACACTCACCAGGTTAACTTTGTAGATAGAAATGGGCTGCGCTGCACTTTCACCATGAGACACCAGCAACTCCAGACGGCCGTCTCCATCAAAGTCTGTTGCTACAGCTCCTGGAGACGCATCAGCGCAACCACGCATCAGTCATGGACAAACCACAGCCGTGTCTACTCTGAGGGAATCCCTAATGGAGTTTTAGTGCTATCTAGTGGAAAATGGAAGCACAGCAGCTTTATTTTTGCTTCATATTAACTTCTGTACATGATCTGCCTGTGTTACAGGACAACATTTTGGTCAAAACACTCACCAGTTCCTCGTCCTTCTGGCTCGGAAGCCTCGCCAACGTTCAATTCCTCAATCTGGGGGTCTCCATGCTCTCTCCTGCTCACCCTGCCAATAAGATAAGTGAACGTGCCATTACTGGGTTCAACGAGTCAGACTGCTATCATCCATCCACCCACTGGCCACAACATTAGCACGTTAGAAGTTATACTTAGGGATGTACCAATAATGTTTTTTCCTCCTCCAGTCTGAGTAAATCTACACATATTTGAGTACTCGCAGTTAGCAAGAAACCATTACAGTATTTGATGTCATTACATCTCACAACTGTTATGAAAATGTGATCTGTTTTAATCAAACTTTCCTGAACATGGCATAGGTTTCACCCAAATGTAACACTGTTTAGGACAGCAACTTGCCATGATTGACATTTTATAATAAGTGCAAGATTAAGAGTCCATATATCCGTCCATCTCAAGCTTGGTTAACCAGTTGACTTCAGAGGGGAAGCGTGTTTGTCTTAGAAGACGTTTCACTTCTCATACGAGCAGGGTTCATCTTTTCATGCAACAAGGCTCAGTTATGACACACGAGCCTAAAACTGTTTCCATCCTTGTCCTTAAAGTGTTATTACAAGCCTGACATGGCTCTGTATTAAAAACATGAACAGATGCCGTTAGTATCATGTGTCTTATACAACTGCACAAAAGTATATCGTGTCTAGGGAAAAAAAAAAAATCAAATTTACATTATACCTTTTGACATTAACCTTTCCACTTTGCACATTTCATACAGAATGCATTGAGTATCATTTAATATGCTGAAAGTCTCTGCCAAATATTGATGGTCATATCATAGATTAATTTGCCTGGGCACAATAGTGAGCTTGTTTTTTCATGGCCTGAGTGGAGAGTTAAATGTGTTGCTCCATCTTCATAACAAATGACCACACAGCCAAGTGCTCCGGGGCGGTGACCCCCGTTGGGCCGTCGTCGTCTCCAAAAAAGACAAATTCTCCATCAGTGACCTGGCAAGCAGGCGTGTTTTGAGCCAAAAAACTGTTGGGGCTTAAACTGATTATTGATACTCCACATGTTTGGATTCATCCGCAACATTCATCTTACGTTTCATTCAAGCTGCCCGGGCTTGTGCGAGAAAGTAAGCTTTTAACAACTTGATATGCATCTTGAGATTGTGTTTGGAGGGCTGGGTTCATTAATACTATCTAGCGAGGAAGCCCAACCTAAAAGTGTCTTTAATGAAAGAGTCGCCCATGTGTGCAGGAGGTGGGGGGGCAGATAAGAATCCTTACCAGCTTCAAGTCAAATATATTAAACATAGTCAATGACCACTATATTAGGTACACAGGGATGCGAATGACCTATTTGGAAAAACATTGAAAATGCATGGGGGGATTTCAAAGGAGGGTGGGCCCCCCTTTGGGCACAATTTTTTTTTAATAAAACACACTTTTAAATGGTGACCGCTGGTTACTTTTAAGAGTGTAAATACAGGGCAATCATAACATTTTGAAAACTTAAAATATGAGTCCAAACAACCCAAATAATTTTGCCAAACCTCAGACTGAGTGAAATTTATATCAAATAGGCTACTGCACTTACAAGTTATACTTCAGAAATAAGTACGTAAGTAATTTGTTGATAAAAAAAAACATAAAATTCTCAACGGATTTACACGTTTCACAAAAGACATTTTTAGCTGAAAAAATGTGGAAAATTCTAATCCATGGGTACATTTGCAAAACCAACAACAAAAATGTCTGATTTACAAACAATAATGCTTTGTTTTGATTGTCACTGCAGAGACATTTCATTTAACACTGTTTATATATTTGCAGTAGTGTAGTGAATTGTATTATTGCACAGAATGATAATAACGCAATTTATTTCTCTTGAGACTGAATGAAGCAGCAAGTTTGCTTTGCATGCTGTGTTCCAAGTTCGATTGTTAGTTCCAATCATGAGGATCGTCCTGGAGGCAATTGGGCTTGGGTGTGGCCCGTGAAAATGAACTCAGCTTTTCCAAAATTGTGATCAGCCAGTGTTAATTCATTAATTACAACATTTGTGTGTGTGTGTGTGTGTGTGTGTGTGTGTGTGTGTGTGTGTGTGTGTGTGTGTGTGGGACGTATGTAGCGCGTTAAGCTACTTGCGTACATTGTGGGCTGGATCAGCCTTCGTGCTGTTCCACCGAGAGCTTACCTAAACAGTCTGTTGGCCGAGGGCCCTCTGTAGGCAATGTTATTGAAGAAGACCTCCAACTCGTTGTCGTTGTCAAAGTCGGCTGCAATAACGGTGCGGACCGGGGATGGCATGGAAAACTTCTGCGAGGCTATGTCCTGAAAGAAATTACAGCGTGACAGGAAACTTAAAAGGACAATTTTACCGGTGAACTTTTTTTTTTTTAACGTTGTCAAGAGTTTCTTGCGATATGAGTCTTATGGCTTTGGTTCTACATTATCAATTGTTTGAAATGGAAATGTGCACTTGGCTCTTTCCATAACATTGAGCTCGCTAGGTCGTTTTCCTCAGCTGACGACATTCATGATCTAGGTCTTGTCCTTGATGCAAACAATAATCTGTCAATTGATCACTCCTCACCGTAAAGATTTTAAGGTGGACAGGTTGTACTCCAAAAAGTAAACCCAAACAAAAAAAAAAAAAAAAAAAAAAAAAACCTCATCAGTGTTTTTGGAAGTGAAAGTAACAGATCTCGTCCTGCTTCATTGATGCAGTGATAAGTCGGGAAAGAATTATAGAGCAGCCCTTCACTACCTCCAGTATTTACACCATGTTTTAATTATAAGGCTCATAAAGTTGTAGGTGGGGGGGTGACCTTCTTGCTTTTTAAGGTGACGGGGAGGCAATGGCCGACGGAGGCCATGAAAAGGGTGGGGGCTTTGGGCATTCAGGTAGATGGATGATGGATGGCAAAGACTCACTTTACAACCAAAAGCAGGGGGGGAAAAAATCCTTTTCATGGAAACTATGCGTACCATATGGTCACTGTCCAATGAAAATCATGTAGCTCTGAATTTTGACTTATTTTTAATTAGAAACACATAGAAAGTGTGTTATTTTTACTCATTTTGTTCATTTTCTTATTGAAAATTTCATCAAGGTAAATATCACCATAAACCGTTGGTGTCGTCGATTTTGATTTCACAAAAGGAGTGATTCATATTAATATCAGAAACTTTTGTAGGTATACGTTTCCATAGTTTGTCGAGGAAACCTTGTCTCACCAGTACAACTCCACATGAGTAGCCTGAGGGAAAGGGTGTAACACTCATTGGCTAAATGATCAATTTTGAAATGTTAATTTACTGTATTGAGAGTTGGGTTTACATCTGTGTTTTTCAAAAATCTTTTTTTTTTTCTGCTCACCAGTAAAGAGTCGTTGTTTTTGAAATTTGTATTTGTGGAAGTTTGTGTAAGATTACGCTGTATGAAACACTTTGAAAGCTTGTTTGATATCAGGATAATTTGAGGGGGGAATAAAAGGAGAACTTGTTTTGAATAAGCTAATAATAATAATTTGAATAAGGTGAGATTTACTTTTAGGGCCAAATTTGCCCAGCATGATGGTAGCCGACCAGCTATCTCCCCTGATCGGCTCAGAATTTTCTAAACACTGTAAATATTCCAAATAACATGGTCGAATTCTGTGTTGCATAACCGAAGTGGTTTTTAACATGTGTGGTCAAACGCTCTCTCCACGCAATAATTAAGACCGCTCTACTTGGTATGTTTCTTTCTACTTAGTGCTTCGGTGAGTGTGTGTGTGTGTGTGTGTGTGTGTGTGTGTGTGTGTGTGTGTGTGTGAGATTGTTTGTGTGTTCAAACATTTGCAAAGAAAAGCGCAGTAATAGATTTTAATTAAAGCCCAAACAGACCTAATCTGCACTTTCCACTGTGGCAGCAAACTGCTGTTTCAGCCCAATTTAATTAGCGGTTTACTGGAGTGATCCAACAGCTTCATTATGCAAGCTAAAGGTCAGCACAGCATGCTGGAATGTTAGCATGGGGGGGTGTGGATCTTAAATTTTCGGTGGGGCTCCTGATTTAACAAGCTTTGTCCAGGGAAGAAGAAAAAAAATTAATAACATAAAACAGCTTATCCAATTTGTCTTGTATGTGCGTGTTTATGAGATCACATTTAAATGTGTGTGCGTGTGTCATGTTGATGGAATTATCTCCAGTCTGTGTCACACATGAACCCTTTCTCTGAACCCCATAAAGTTGTCTCCATTGATATTTATCTCCTCTGTAAAGGATGCGAGCTGCCGCCGCCGATCCGAACACCGTCCAGCTCATCTCGGCCGTACACACCCAGATGTTCACCTGCTGAACGGATGTCTATATAATTTTTGACCAACTAATCACAGCCTACATCTGCGTGGTGAAGGTACGTTCGCATCGCATTGATTCGGGCAGAAGAACAAAAGCTAACATCAGCCCCTCGGATCGATTATTCGCAGCAGCGACGGCACTTGATGACTCCGAAACAATTAGTCAGCATTTGTAACTTAAGTGCGCGAATATCAACATGGCCTTAAAATTAACTTTGGTATCTTTTGACTTATTTTGGAGGATTTGTTTTGGAAATGGGTTACAATGAAAGATGTTCCCTTATATTTTGACCACGGTATTTGGCATTTCAGCCAAACTGCCTGACAAATTTGTGATTGGAATAATTGGTAAAAACAAGCTTGCGTATTAAAATTGGGAATGTCTTAATTCCTTCCAGGATGCTGGCCAAGTCATTTACATTTATTATTATTTTTTTTTTTTTTACCATTGGAAGTTAAAGTCCCACAGATATGCCTATTAACTTTCTAAAATAGATATTGTAATGAAAAATACATATAACATTATTCACTTCAATGTCTTTACAAAAAAATAAATATGAGCAGAGAGTGTGTCATACATGCGCAAAGTTGCGGAAGTATCACTCGACATCCAAGTGGTAGCCATATTGCCTGCAATTTCATCAGCAGATGTCACGCTGGGACATTCGTCATTGAAAACACATAGTGGCACCTGCTTATGGGAGAGGAATAATGGAGATTTTTCCGACGCCGCTTCTGACAGGAAGCTCTTTTCGAAGAAGAAAATATCTCACAATCAAGTGAAGTGACCGGGGCAATATTACCCTATAGTTTCAAGCCATATTTAGATGATATGCAGATCACTTCTAACTAACAGCATACTCAGCCACGAGCGACGATGACGCCATAAAGCAGCCAGGCCCGGCGCCGCCGAGATGACTCATCGCCTAACCCTGATGATCCAGCCTGGCCCAGCCGCGAGCAATGTCGTCGCTTGCTGAAAGGATTACGTCCTCCCCAAACAATTATTTTTTTTTTATTAGCTTGATACACTTCTACCTGTCATTTGGAACTCATGAAGCTCTCGTCCTTTGCACCTATGCAATCCATTTTTCACGATGAACCAGGTCTTTTGGAAAAGTGTGACAAGTGAATCCATCCTCCCAAGTGTTCGAGCAATATCCAGCAATACAACGAGCCGGCATTTTGGCTAACATGAAGGAACAAAGAGCTACTTTCCTGCAGGTGAAACAGGTATAAACACACGCTAATGCTAATAATGTCACTTCCTACTTCTTCTCCAAAACAAATCCCTCAAGAGGATTTTCATGGTGGGAGTTACAAAAAGCAATGTACGTCAAAATAATGTCGTGTGGTGAAAAAACGGATGGGTCCATTCCGGCTGTCTTTTTTTAAAATTAAAAACATACTAAAAATCATGCTTTTCGTGTCAGTGGAACTTTAAGGAAACAGAAGAACCAAAAGTATGTGTGATCGTTTGAGTGTTTTGTGAAATTTCTCCTGAAATCCATTCGCGGGACGTGTGGACTCACCTTGAACTTCTGCTTGCGGTTGTTAAGTTGCATGTAAAGCCGATGAGGTCCGTTCCAATTGCCGTAAACGATGTCCGTCTTCCCGTCGCGGTTGAAGTCTGCGAGGGCGACGCCTCTGCCGTGCTGCATGGGGTCCTCCACCCCTAACGAGACATTGTGACGGTACGCACACTTTCATACAATATTGTGACGCTATCATAGCTTTTTTTATTACTATCCATTTAAAATAATCACATTTGTGTTTGTAATATATAGAGTTTTGTGTATCAGACAGTGAAATCTATCTCAAAAGTTTTCTTAAGGTTCTACATAATCACATTAACATATTTACACAAAAAAATAAAATAATTTCCAATACACAGGTTGCACAATAATGTAAAGTTGCAGGAACCTTGCCTGGAGCCACTTATTCCTAATGCTTGGACCTACCCTAATACATTATTCCTGCAAACAATGTCCAAATGAATTTATGTACAGTGGCTTTCATTTGGATCACAGTTTGAATAATATTAAGATTAAATGTATCGAGACAGACTGCTTTGAACATTTTTCCCCCCCTAGAATGTAACTTGACGCATACTGGAAATCTTAATAGTCTAAATCATTCCTTCACCACACGGCAAAAGACCATCTTTATTACTGTTTACTTGTGTACCTTGGTGGGTCAGCTGCTCCTGTTTTGGTTAGCAACAGAGTTAAGAGTTGCTCAGCAGTTAGCTATCTATCTAGTCAGTTGTCTATGATGTGAGGTAATTGAAGTCACTACACGTTTTTGTGGTGAAATGTATTATTGGCTTAACAAGAAGTGTCTCGAATCTGAAGCCAGTGGTGCACAAAAAAATACTTTTCACTGTTGGAGACAGCTTATAGCCATCAGTTCACTTCACATTATTTGCATATTAATAGCATTTGGAATTTTCCAAAGAATGAGATCTAGGAGCGATTTTGACACCTTCATTTATTTACTGGGTGAAAAAAAAAAGTAAAAAGTCCAAACAGACAAGTTATTATTCCAAGTGTGTCAAGATCCTTATACCGTTACTTCTCCTTACCAGCCTGCTGCGCGACATCAGTAAAAGTTCCGTCGCCGTTGTTTCGGAACAGGAAGTTGGGTCCGTACTCGTTGTCACAAAACACATCAGAGTAGCTCTGGCTCAGAATGGGCCCCACAACCACACCCCGGCCTCCTGCAGGGGTAATTATAAGCCATCAAGACAAAATAAACGGCAGCTTTTTAAATGCTGATGAGTTCAAAACATGTTGACGGCCGCGCGGCGCTTGGAGTCTCATTCAAGAGCAGAGCAGTATTTCTCTGTGACATTAGTGAGGTGACTGCCCTGCCATTTTGATACACAACTTCCCTAAATGTCCCTTTAGAAAAAGAGCGGCATGGGGGGGAAAAAAAACATCTCGAGTACTGTACGTATATCATTCGCCGCTCCGCTTGTAAAAAAGAACGTGATGAAGATTGATTTGTCAACACAACATCGCTGAAAACTTACTTGGATGAATTTTAAGGACTTTTCAATGACAGCCTACAATAAACCGCAGTTAAAGTCCTGAGGGTGCCGTTTATCAAAGACAGAAATCACAGCCAAAATGGTCCGTGTTGTCATTTATTGTGCTGTCTTTGCAACAAAGCAAGAATCCATCACACGCTTTTTTTTTTTTGTCCCGGCAGATGTGAGCTGTTTGTTCAAGTGACGGAGGAGTGAGTTAGTGGTTTTGATGTATAGAAATTGCTTCAAGGGTAAGCGCTTCCTTTGAAAAGGCAACGATATCACGACAACATGACATTTTTTTGTTAGCTAAACTGAATTTTGGTTTCCTAACCCGAACCCTCGTGTTAGGGCCACACTGAAAGGGAAAACATTCAATTTTGTATTGCCAGAATGAGTTGCAATGGAAAATGTTAATTATCATTGCAACTTTCCTCACATTAACGGCTATCTTTTTAGACTGCATCAATCAATTACGGAACACCGAGCGACATGGCCGAACATGATTGAATAGGACAAATGCAAAAAAAATAAAATGAAAATACGACCGGCGACTCATATCCACACACACACACACACACACACACACACACACACAGTAGAATAAGAATTAGGACTTTCGTAGACACTGCCGCACTATGCAACTGATTGGTACATCGCAGACAGGCAAATTTTTTTCACTTTCTACTTCAAGGGCCACTGTCATGAAATGGATGATTTTTAGTATGTTATTAATGAAAAAATGGCAGCCGACATGGACCCATGCCTTTTTTCACAACAAAATATGATTTTGACGTATACAGATTTTTCTAACTCCCGCCATGAAAATCCTCTCGAGGGATTTGTTTTCGAGAAGAAGCAGGAAGTTACGTACATGGCAGGACCGCCCTCAATTGGAGTCGTTTGTTTCTATTAGTTTTACCTCCGGGAAGGTACCTCGTTGTTCCTTCATGTTACCCAAGATGCCGGCTCGTTGCATTGCTGGACATTGCTTGAACACTCGGTAGGATGGATTTACCCTTCATAAGTTTGCAAGAGACCCGGTTTGTCATGAAAAATGGATTGCACGGGTGCAAAAGACGAGACCTTCATGGGTTCCAGTTGACAGCTAGGGGTGTATACAGCTACTAAAAAAAAAAAAAATTATAGTTTGGGGCGTACCACGTAATCGGTTTCTCAAAAAGTAACAAAAGATCCACGTACGTATGACGGTGTGCTAAATGTGTCGATATGCGCGTTAGACGGCACATTTTTTTAACTGAGATTTTCCATAAATTTTAATAGTCCAGGAGCACTGTTTAACACTATCAAAACATGCATTTGCGTGCAAAAAGGTCTTCTTCTAATAGACACCCTCCCATCTGCAGTTGAGCAATCAAACAGCGTTTGCCGTCTTTTGCAGGAAAATGCTAGCTATTCAGTAGATCATGCTTCCTGTTGCCCCAACTGACATGTTTTATGTGACTGACTGTTTGTAATTGGACTTGCTGAAGGGGTCAGACATGACATGCACTGTAGAATGAACTGCTAAGATGCCAGCTGTAGTGATTGATGTCGTCTCAGTTTGTACGCATCGCCCTTCCCCTTCCCCTCTCGTGACTTTGACTGGAGTAAACAGCTGACGAAGAGCCAAGTGACATTCTCCTTCTTCTCATTCCTACTACAATTAATCACAACATCATCGCGTTTTCTCCTCCCACCTGATCCCACTTCAAGTTTCTCATCAGTTCTTGCACCAGTATTTTAGACTCTATGGACATGACAAGCACATGCTCCTCTGTAAATCACAGCATGGCTGCTTTGGTCCCGGATGATCCTAAAAGTCTTCATTACACACACCGAAACACACATAAACTCACCAGTGAACTTGTTGACTCCCGCTTGTTCTGCCACGTTAGAGAGTGCGATGACCCCTTGCGAAAGGTCACTCGCCGCCTCGTCCATCTCGATAAGCGCGTGTGGACCCACGGTGCCGCTGGCATAGTTTGCGATATAGATGGCATAACGGCCTGTGCCCTGGAAGCCAAAAATGTTTATATTTGGTAAATTTGTTCAAAAAAACATCTGCGGACCTCAGGAAATGGTACCAGAAATTAATATTTTGTAACATTGACGACAGTACTAGAACTATTGCTGTGGCCCTGCTTGATGATCTTACAGAATTTGTCTGACAATCAACAAACCAATCTAAAAAATGACCTAGGACCGATTTTTGGGTCCAGACCATATGTTTGCGAAGGGTTGCGCTCGAGGATTTATCGTCTGTCCATAGTTGTTTCTTCCCGGTATCCTACTGATGACAAAGACAAAGCAATTTTGCAGTATCATACTGCTGAAAAACCTTCATTTCTTCAACTGGTCAGACCAAAAACAATTTCCTCTTTCCGCTCAACCTGAACAATTTTCATTAATTTTCTTCAAGGAAACGGTCCAAAGAAAAAGTTCATTGAAAGGCGAATGTGTGCACCTTCTGACCTTCTGGTATCTACTGAGCACACAGTAAAACCTTGAAAACCTAATGTCACCGTAGTCATTTTGCTACAACAGTTGACAAATGCAAGTCAAGACTCTTCCACACTAAATGAGAGTGTCAAACATTAACCCTCTCTGACATGACTAAAAGGACTATTAATATTCTAACTTTTAAATGTTTGACCCTGTTTCTGTCATTTAAACCCAGTGGTACAGTTTTGCTTGCAGCAGTACAGCTTTGAGTGGTGACTACCCAGGGCAGCAAGTTTAAAACATTATTGTGAAACATTTTTACATTTCAGAAAATCCATGAACAAAAAGCAGAAATACTTTAACGAGGGATTAAACAAATAACAATTGAGACAACCTGGAAAGGCAACATCCAACATTATTCGGAATCCACTGCATTTTCCTGGATTTCCAGGCCCTTCTAGCTCCAGGAATCATGCTATTATACTATAACTGGCCGCTGTATCTTTGTAGAAAGCACTGTACTACTGCCAGACAGTAAAAGAAGTACCGTAATTTCCGGACTATAAGCCCCGACTTTTGTCACACGCTTTCAACCCTGCGGCTTATGCAATGATGGGGCTAATTTATGGATTTTTTTTCTCGTGGCCGCCAGGGGTGCTTGAGCAGAAAAGGTAAGAGTGAGACAGGTGGAATATATGTGTTGAGGAAGAAGCAAGTTTAATGTAACTTTGTGCTTTGTGCATGAACAAAATTAGCATGAACAGACCCTCATCATGGAAAATGCAAAAAGAAATGCATATGACGCAGCTCTCATGTTAAAAGCAATCGAGCTGGGCAATAAAGAAGGAAACAAGCTGCTGCATGTAAACTTGGCATAAATTAATCGATGGTGAGACGCTGGAAACGGCACTGGGAAGAACTGGAGGATTGTAAAAAGAAGAAAAAAGCTTTCAGAGGTAATAAAAGCAGGTAGCCTAAACCGTGTTGCTGCTGTGTTACTGCCGCGTCACAGGCACTGTTTGGAAAGAAAAGCTAAGCTTTTAAAACTCTTTCTGTGTACCGTCTTTCTTTATAAATATCTCATGGTTCAATGTGGGTTTATGTATGGATAAAATGTTTTTCCTTTAAAAATGTCCTGGGCTTATAATCGGGTGCGGCTTATAGTCCAGAAATTGCGATATGTGTCGAACACTGTGCAACATGATTGAACCCAACTGGACCTGACCATTGTTTAAAAATAAGAGTTTTAACAGACGGACACCCACACATTGCGCTATTTACCACGTAGACACGCTGAGCAGCGAGGGTGTTTGGGTGTTTGATGGTGTATATACAACTTATTGTACTTGGATCACTTTTCTTAAACCCTTAAAAGATATATTAAGAGTTAAGGAAGAAGCAGGTTGTTAAAGAGAGGATGCTGGTGAGAATTTGTGGATATTTGAAAGGAAGCTGCCAGCTCCATTCATTTGAACGTAAACGCTAATACGCCCGGCAAGTAGAATGACTTGCAGTTAAAAAAAAAATTGTGACTCCATGGCCAGGGTTCAGTGTGTGTTGAGTTCCGTGATGTCGGTACAACATTTTTCGTTGGTATAAAACCATATCCCGCCGCCTTTTGTTTTCCCAGGTACAGCGATGTAATTGGAAATCCATAAGGATGGCAGCACAGCATCGAGAAAAAGTTCACAAATCCAAGTATCTGTGAAGCTCAGGGCGACAGAACGTCCAAAGTCTTTACTGGTCTTCGATGAAGACGCTCATCCATTGTGTTGGATTATGAGCGTAGATTTGTGAGGTGAATCGACCGGAGCGGCATTCGAAATCTTCTCTTACTGAGCTTGAACTGAACTCTGGCTCGCTGCCCTCTATGGCGTTGCCTTCACCTCCATGCGTCATTGACCACGGCTGCCCCGAGAATGAGAAGCTTCGAGAAAAAAACTGAGTGGGTTTGGGAAACTCGGTGATAGAAAGTCCAGGGTGAACTCCCTAATCTTTAGCAAGTCTTGCGTTGTGTACATAAGTGAGCCACGTAATGTCTTCAAAGATGAACAAAAAACAACAAGAACAGACAATACGAAAGATTACATGAGTGAATTGACCACATCTTGGCCCTTTTATAGCTCACTATCTGTAATGTCCTCACATTTTGCTCATGATAGATGTGTCCTTTAAACAAAATATACTTTATACATCCTGACACAGATGTGCTGAAACGGCAAAATTGAACATTTGAAAATGGGTCTGAAACAAAAAAAAAAAAAAAACTGGCAAAAAAGACAGATTTCTCATTTCTACGTATGTAGATGCAGAGAATGGTCCTCTGTGAAAATGGACAACATGCTTGTGTATTGACGTAAAACAACTTCAGTGTTCAACAAAGCTTCTCCTGTCTAGTCATCGCATTCAACTGCTGATAGTTTTGTCTCATCAGGCTGCACTGCGTGTTCAGCCAATCAGGTTGTATTTTTCACTTGGGTTCTGTTCAGCATTTCTTGTCTTTGTGAGTACAGGGTCAGAAAAAAAGACATTATTGAAAATCGAAACACCATGTAATACATTTGGGTGTGTTAGACTACGCGAGACAACCAGTCATATTAAAAGCAACAAAAGTTCTGATTCTGTCCTTCTAAAACCACGAAACAAAATATTACTCATAATAATATTTTTTAAAAATACACATTTTTAATCAAACCGCTTTACCAGTTTCCTTGCCCCACCTCCTTTTGGAGATTAATTTCACACTCCATTATCAGTCAGAGCCCCTGCAGACACAAACAGAACCACACTAATAGACCACACACAAGATTCCGATGAGTTTTCCCACCAGGCTGAAGCATATTTCAGTCAATGAGAACGCATGCATATGAGGAAACACACTCACAGTTTTACCATTTGTGTCAAACCTACACAGTATTTGCGCAGGACAAGGAAATAACTCTGCTTGACGTAGCATTATTTTGAAATGTCATCAGGTTGGCACATTGCCACCCACTCAGGTGGGAATAGTCGGCTACACACACACACACACACACACACACACACACACACACGCACGCACACGCTTCCACCGTGCAAAATAAGAATGAACTGCAATGAAAGACCTGAAGGCCTCTGGCAGTGACTTAACAATCCTAAAAGTCAATGATTTTTCAATAAGTCTTTGCCCTAGGCTAATTTCTGTCAGTGCAATTGCTAGCGTGATGAGTGTGAGGTACAGTACAGTTTTTGCAAAGTGCATATTGGGTGCTTGGCCTACGTGGCTGCTTGGTTCCCATGTCAGACTCCCTGGAAAAAGAGCAAAAGGTGATGGCACCATAGTGACACCATTCATTTTTAATTGTAAGAACTATGATTTATGTTATGACAAGTCTGGTCTCTGAATGGCACTTTCATGTGAGACCTTGAGCTCATGACATATCAATAATGAAGTACTAAAATTTGTACCTGGGGCTGCTACTTGATGCGAACCAGTAACCCGATATTTGTGACTGGTTTTGGTGTGGAGTTGTACTTTCCCTGACAACTCATTCGTTAGCAGCGTCCCATTTTTAGGACATTATGATTTTCACGCATTATATCCTTCAGAATATCAAAATATTTAGGTGTTTTAATCTGAAGCCATAATTTGGTATCAGGAAGGACAACTCATCGGTCAAAGTTAGCACGGAGTTATTTCCCTTTCCTTCCTGACCCAACATGGCTGCTTCAAGTACACGTTTTCCAAGAGAAGAAAGGGATAAAGGTCAGTATGCAACCAAGTTTGTCTTCAAAATGCTAATCCATCAATATTATTAATGTGTAAGTGCCGTTCTAGAATAACAATGAATTAACATATCTCGAGGATGTACCACTTCACAGAACTGATAACATACACGTCCCAGTTTTGGGACACTGCCCAAGAGAGGGTACATCTTTTTTGCCCTTAACTTAACCATAAACGAAAAAGAAGTGTTATTTCCTTGATTGTGGCCTGTTAGGAGACTTTTGTCTCAATAAGGCAAAAAATTGCCACCCTATTTTGGTCCACCAAAAATGGAAATTCTAAAAGTGCCAAGACATAGGCATGCTCTCAAGCGGAGCAGACCCATAATATTAAAGACCCTGTAGAGTGAATTCAGAGATTTGTTTCTAAGTACAACAAACATGTTTGTAGATAATTGCTGCATTCATGTACAGAGACAGAGAATTGTGTTTTTGAGAATTTATAGATTTTAGATGTCCAGATTTAGTTTTCAGGTGCAAGTTGAGTGGTGCGTGTTTTGACCGTATACAGTGGACACCCTTAGACTGCCATCTCAACCTTTTGAAGCCATTATTTCATACACTTGTTTTTATTTTCTATTCAGAATCAGAACCAGCTTTAATGGCCAAGTGTGTAAAAAACACACAAGGGATTTTTTTCCGCCAGTCGGTGCTGCCCTGGTATGACCATCACGACAAAGAACAAGGAATAACATAACAACAAGAACAAAGAACAAGAGACATTTCTGTTTATCAGAACTATTCCTTATAAGACGTGCAAGGTGTAAAATCTATAAAGGTAAGTGTGTTCATCCAAATGCGGCAGGCTTGTTAACAATGGTTCTCTGCAGTGTGTCAAAGTGACATTTCATTGTCACTTTACAGCAGGGGTGCTCAATGCGTCGATCTCGATGGCGTACCAAGGAAAAAAAAAAGACACGTATTTTTTTTTTTTTTTTACTTTAGCTCACCGCACATGTACAAACATCAACAGTACAGGAAAACACACTGTTAGTGAGTTACCCCCCTTTTTTAAGCTCTCACTTAAGAAATCTTAACAAACATGTGTATGGATGCTGCAGTAAAGAAGACAAAAATCTATCACTTTCATACGGAATGTGAAGCAGACTTTTTTTTTCACGATGTCATTTTCGAAGTGCGCTTCCCTCATCTGCCAGTGTAGTGAATTGTGGAACGGCATCTTCGAACTGTGTATGGAAAATACGACACTGACATTCCGCGGAACAGCAAATTGAGAATGAGAAAAGTGAACAAACTAAAATCCTAACTGGCCGCACAGCAGTCACTTTTCACACAATATATTTCAACAGCGAAAGACGTCACGAAGCATCGTTTCCGGGTTCGTCACATCACACGTAAAGAGGCATAGCTGACTCGTTGTTCCAATCTTTTAAAAATAAGGCGGAAATAATATCTTCAATAAAATGTCTGCATCTGTAAAGGAGTACAGTTACAGGGCGCTGTGAAGCCATGGCTGATGTGTGGAAGGACATCGGAGATTGGGAGTGTTTCTCACTGCAATTGGACGAACCCACTGACGTGAGTGACACAGCCCAGGTGTGCATTTTCATTCATATGGTATTTGTGATCATCAACTGGAACTCAGATAGTTACAAAAAATCTCTAAAATGAATTATGTTGTGTAATGGAAGGCACACAAACATACATTTAAATATAAAGAATCCTCAATATACTTTGAAATAAATGTGTTTTGCATTTTTGTAGTGGGTAAATCTTTGTGACTTGCTCATTCTATTTCATCATTGGTCATTCTAAAGAGAAAAAAACCCATCCCACCCCACCCCGTCGATCACGAGAGGCTAATGCTTGAGAAGTAGATCTTGGGGTAAAAAAAAAAAAAAAAAAAAGTCTGGGCAATTTACAGGAAACACAATCAGCTTTTTAATGGCCAAGTGTGTAAAAACACACAAAGATTTTTTTCTCCAGGAGTCGGTGCTGATAGCTAGTGTCAAAGCAATGTACACATTCTAAAATATAAAGTGGTGCCTAAAAGTACATTTGTGAATAAGCAAGACCATGTGCGTGCATTCATTAGTCACCCACCACTCAACAATGCCGCATCTTTTCTTGCCTGTTTGAATGTAATTTAATGAATGCATGCACCCCATCAGCCTTCTGGAACCGCCACGGAAGAACACACACACCGCCTTTTTGGCTGGCTCTTAAAGTATTACGCCATTATACAAAGATATCTTTCCAATCGAGGTGGCAGACGCACAACCCATCAGTGCTCAGCGAGATGGGACTGCGGGTTGGAAGGGGGAAAAAAAAAAAAAAACTATTGCAAAGCCAACTGTCCTCTCCCGACTATTAGCTTCTTTATCCCAAGATTGGAAGGCTGCGTGCGATAAGAGACGAAGAAAGAGTCCGTCAGAGAAAGTAAAAGAGGCGGAAAACAAATGAAAACGGGTCCAAATGGAAAAATAGAGAAAATGATACCGGGCAAAGAGCAATCATCACTCATCCCCTCGAAGGATGTTCTATAAAACAAACGAGCCCCGGCCTCTGTAATTACACCGCTTGCCGATGGACAGAGGAGAGAAAATGGCCCAACATTCCCCCCCAAATGAAGTGTCATCGCACAAGCTGAGGAGGGCGGTGCAGGCAGGGCATGAATTATCACTTGGTAAACAAACTCGGGCAACCATGCATATACGCAGACGACACATGGATATAATGTGTGTGGGTATGAACCTGCGTGTGTTTACCTTTCTGTCCACGCAGGCCACTGAGCGTCCGGCCATCCGGTTGGCCACATCCCTGTGTTGGTTAATGTCGTCATTTAGCAGATCCTCGAAACGGCCATTTCGGAACTTGAACAGTTTGTCTGTATACGTCGCACGTCCTTAACGCAAAAGGAAAGATGGTCAACATAGAAGCCAAGTCTCCATTAATCATTTTCTGTACTGCTTAGCCAATACAAGCAATAAGTACAGTACAGTAGAAATGCTAAAACTAGCTTGACCAGCTCCTAAAGATAACATAGATTAAAATGTAAATCAATGCTAAATTAATATCACAACAAATGACAGTTTAATAATGATGCTTTGATTATTTGTTGTTTTTACATCTGGCTAGCTAACCTTTACCCTGTTTTAATAGTTGGTTGTCAGTCAATCGCAGGGGACATATACCCATTCACACCTACTGACAATTTAGTCTTCATAAAAAGTGAGTACTGATACTATAAATTATTAAAATGGAGTAAAAGTCTATTAAATGTTTTGGTGATGTAAAATGCCCATTCTGATGCGCTTTTTAAAACAAAATCATCTCACAATCACAGTATTTTTACAATTGCAAGTTCGGTAATTATACTCATCGTTTGACAACATTCGTTTTGTAGACATGACAGTTTTATCTAGCTCACGTTCAAATTATTTTTTCATAACAGCACCTGAGGTCTTAACATGCACATAGTGAACACGCAAACGTCACGCAGGAAGACCTGATCAAAGATTTCAACAACTCACAACTGTGAGCCCGATGTGCTAACCAGTGATTCATCATGCTGCTCTTCTAAATTCAATTTCATTTCAAATATACGCTTCAGGTTTAATTTCAGCTCTCTTTTGAGTCAACTGGATGATGCACGTTGGTTGTATTGTGCCAATCTCTTCCTGTACTGAGATTTGAATTCTGAACTTAAAACTGTGGGGGGAGACTTTTTAATAATGACAATGTTGTCCAAATGTTTGGAGATCTTCTTAAATCGTCTTTCATTAAGTGCATAATTTTTCACATTTGTGATTTGTGTTGTTGTTTGCAGTGAGGAGTTAGGATTGTCTTTTGAAATAAAATTACTATGCCTGAATGAACTGGAGAAGTTCAGAAGACGTATTGACGTCTTGCACAATGTAATTTGTTTTCCAATATAACTTTTTCCAAACTTGCTCATTTTTTTTCAGTAGACAATAGAAACATGCAACAATACACATATTGTTAAAAAGCTAAAGCGAGCATGCTGTGGGACTTCAATTGACAAAAACCGTAATAAGACTTTTTATTTTCGTTTCTGCTTTCTCGCAATACTCGTGGAAGGATATTTTTCTTATTTGCGTGTTTAAAAGTACTGTTACCAGAAAAGGCGTTATTGGTGTTGAGTACATAAATCTCCTCCCGGCCGTCTCCATCAATGTCACACGCTGTTACCCCGATAGCATTGCCCTGGCGGTCTCTCAGGGCGTAGAACGGGGAGCTGCGATTGTCCACGGCGATGTTGACAAGTCTTCTTTTCTGCTTGTCGTACTTGAGCACCAGGTTTGGACCATTGTAACTGTCAGTACAGACAGCGTGGAATGTGTTACGTCACATTGTCAGCAGGTTCTTTGAATGACAGACGCCTTCATGTTTTGTTCTTAGTTTATGGGTGTTGTTTTTTTGGGGCTCTCAACAAATCACTTTGAAATACAATGATTTAGTTAAAGGGGACACTTTATGGAAAATTGGCTTTTTGATGCCTTGTACTGTAAAGAAGGCTTCCAAAGTTGGGTATTTGGAGTTCTTGTCCAACTATCAAATCCCACGTTGTCACCAATTTTCAAACATGTCTGTTAGCAAGCCGAATTTTGCCAAATCATGACGTCGATGCGGGAAGTGTCAGCTGCGTTCACCTCATGGACAGATCAGTACACTAAACATTTACTGTATTACCGTAATTTACGGCCTATAAGCCGCGACTTTTTTCACATGCTTTCAACCCTGCGGCTTATGCAGTGAGTCGGCTAACTTGTGCATTTTTTTATAACGGCCGCAAGGGGGCACTCGAGTGAAAAAGGTAAGAGTGACACCGGTGGAATATATGTGCAGAGGAAATGACTTCTACCGGTATATATATTTTTTCAAACCGGCCCTGTTAGTGCCATGCTTGATTCGGCGCCGTGCCAGCATCTTGCTGTTGGGTTACTGCTGTGTCTCAGTGATTTTTACTGGTAGTTTTTTTTTTAAACCAGCCCTGTTAGCGCCGCGCTAGCATTAGTGCTGCGCGAGCATGTTGCTGCTGTGTTATTGCCGTGTCTCAGTGATTTAGGTATGTTTTTTTTTTTTTTTTAAGCCGGCCCCGTTCGTGCTGTGACGGTAATGTGTATATGTGTATAATGTGTGTGGGTATGCACGTGCGTGTGTTTACCTTTCTGTCCACGCAGGCCACTGAGCGTCCGGCCATCCGGTTGGCCACGTCCCTGTGTTCGTTAATAAAGCTGTGTAGCTGCCAGGGCTGTTTTATTTTTTTAACCGGTGTTTTTTTTTTTTTTTTAACATCCCTGTTCATGCTACCATGTTGTTGCTATGTTAAACCTAGCTAAGGTATTAAAACTTTGAAAACTCTTTCTTTCTGTGCACTTGGGTGTTACTGCCGTGTCTCAGTGATTTTTACCAGCATGTTTTTTTTTTTTTTAACCGGCCCTGTTAGCGCGGCACTAGCATTAGCATTAGCCCAGCGGTGCTAGTGTTAAACTGTCTGTGTACTGTCTTTCTTTGTAAATATCTCGCGTTTCAATGTGGGCACTTGCGGCTTTTACACAGGTGCGGCTTATGTATCTACCAAATGGTACTTCCTTTACAAATGTACTGGGTGAGGCTAATAAACAGGTGCGCTCTGTAGGCCGGAATTTACGGTAATTGTTTCATAAAGTGCTGCCTCGAGAACAAAAGTGCTTTTTTCTGTCTTTATAGGTGATAAAATTTTTTGCTTGGACTCTGGGCTTCACTTCCGCAATTAGGAGGCACTTTTTAAATTGTATTAAAGGGGGGGGGACACAATTTCTCATTTGGGCTGAAATTTTGCCAAAGAAGGCTTCATCAAACTTTGTAAAGTAACTAAATATGCTTCCCTCCTATTTAAAATGTTTATTACAGCATAAAAGTAAGAGAAGACCTTTGAGTAATACTCTCAACTTTGCCACTGAAGGTCATTATGCCAATCGTGCCATATAAATGAAGGCCGTGATGATGTTCTTCTAATGTGATGCCCTCTCTCGCAGAATTGCTGCTGAATGGGACGTCTTTGCAGAAAAGACATTTATGAGGCGCGGCCATTTGCATCCATCTATCTGCAGCCTGTGAGGGATTCATCACCGCTTCATTGGTTAGAAGCAAGCTTGCCAAAGCATCTCCATCAGTGGCACTCTGTCCAATCTCATCCATTATCATCACATGAGTGAGCCCAAGTCTTTTTAAGTCTTTTGCCTTTGTCTTCAACCTTTAGCTCAGAAAATGAAGTGCACCTCCAATTCACACTTGGATAGCTATCACTCACAAGTTCAATCATCTGTTCAAATTTGTGTAATGGACGAAATTAAACAATGTCGGCACCACTGCGGGAGAAGCATCAAGGCTGGAATCGTTTCGCAAAGTACCCCACTAATTTCCACCGACGAGCTCACCCCGCAACAAACACCTCCAGGTCTCCGTCCCCGTCCACGTCGGTGACGGCCACGCCGTAGTTGAGCTGGGTCGGGTTGTTGTCGAAGTCGGGAGGAAACATAACCTTGGTTACTGCTGAGAACATCGGCTCCGAACGCTGGGTCGAGCAAAGCGAAGGCAGGAATAACACAAACCACAACATCGTGACCTGAAAAGAGGAACAAACTAATGTTGTTTGTTTTAATGACATATTTCACAGCAGTGATGAGTACAATTAGCAGGGTTATATAAAAAAAAAGTTCTGGAGTGGTGATGCATGTATCAAGAACCCATTGTGTCCTGGATTGGGTTGGGGATGCAAGAATTTGACACTTGTGTCAGGGGCTGCAACTGAAGGCTGACAGTGTACAAAAACTGTCACGATTTATTTAAAGGCATATAAAAATCGCAGATTGAGGGCTCTTTCAAAATGCAGCCAACATGCGGCCAAATGCAGCTGTGATGTACAATTTGACCAACCGCTTATGTGTGCATCATCTCACCATTATTGAGCTATAATGTTCACTTGTCTCACTCCGTGCTCGTTTGCGTCAACTTGTATTAGAGCTACAAAGTTCCACCCTCTGCATTGACTTATCCCAAAGCGATCTCTCCGTGCTCATTTTGAACGACAACGTAGATTTCTCTGAGCGGTCCGACTAAATGAGAATTGTACAATAACAGTAAATTGTGCGCTAGCAAACGGCAACACGCTCGTTGCTAATTCTCCAAATCTATTATTGTGACTCTGGCAGTGGCAGATTTTTGGCCGAGCTTTTTGCTGCGCTCAGACATAAAGATGAAGATATAGCACTTGCACTCGGCCGCATTCTGCAGACTTAGATGGTGAACAACCCATCACGTGAAGACAGGCGAAGGAATTGCGGGACGGAAAATCCATACGGGGAACAGCGTCCCAGCCCGAGGCTGAGTGAGAACACGGAGGGAAACTGATATGATCCGACACAACAGACCAAAGCTGTTGTTTCCCAACGGATGCTGGTCTTCTCGAAATGGGGAAGTCATCATGGGATAATAGGACACATTGAGGTGTTAGAGTCCAATAATGGTCACCAGATAAAGGAGAAGTTGATACAGTTGGCTTGTGAAATTCAGGCAAATTTAAAAAAAAAAGTTGGGAGAGGAGACAAACATCTCAGAGGGTGGGAATGGACAGCATAAGGTCACCACCTTCAACTTGAAATAAAACACTCATCAACAGCTCTGCATAACGTAACACACACACACACACACACACACACACCAAGTGGCGTTTACAAGCTGGCAACTTGATTTGCTCAGTCAGAAGATTTACGCCGGCAGCCTTCGTCATCGCTCCACGGCTGCTTTACTGCTGCAGCTTCCGCCCTCGATGCTAGCGTGCAGCCGCTCCGTGATTGATGCCTCTTTAACATCTCGCTCAACAATTCAATTTGAGATAAAAACCACATTGCGCTTTGAGTAATACTCTCAAAAGCCCATCGGCCGTGAGAGGAACCACCTCCGCTGACAACCGCAGAAATATCGCACGGGCCAACGGTGCCCACTTCGACAGTGACTGTGTAGCCTGTAGCAGTTAGCATGTTAGTTAACAACAATGGAAGTTCAAGATTAGGCAACGTTCTCTCTATTAGACCCGAAGACAATGACAAATGAGGGGGTCAGTTTTAAACCAGAGATATTTTACTGTCCGATTATCAAATGAAGACATGAATCAGAAAGGGTTTCAAAAAATGTTAGATGCTCATGCACTTTACGATATCGACACACTTTCGGAAAGGCGCATTAGAGTCCTTTTCAAAGTACTATCTTTGTTCGGCCTAGTTCAGCTTTTCTCGAATCAGATTTTCCTCTTCAAAATTCTCAGCGAGAAACTGTGAAAACCACATCGCAGTGAACGCTATCGCAGGAATGAACCATGCTGACAAACAACCACAATGTAGGACAATGATGGTGTCCTACTTCTTGGTATCATGAAGAAGGAGTCACATTTTCTTCAAGAGGAAACTTAAGCAGCAAGAGGAAATCGGATTGCTGCAGCAAAGCAGAGACTGTGGAGTAACACGGTAAGCTAACATTAGCATGTTTTTAAATGTAATTTCTTGGAACATGCTTTCAAATCCAGTTGACTATCGAAAAGGAAGGTCCATAAATGTATGCTTACTACAAGCGAGCCGCTTTAAGTTCCAAAAACGTGTCAATAAAAATTTTCTGATCGGTTGAAACTGTCCAATCCTTCCTCCATTTTCACTTCACGGAAGGGCACCACTGTGTTTTTAAAGTGGAGGTGCACATTATGGACAGAGTTTGGAACTTTTTATTTTAAAGTTGGACAGGGGTTGTATTTTGCAGTAAGACCATCCTTAAAAAGAGTCCCCCATAATTTAGAAGGGAAAGCAGAAGAAGGGGAAAGTATGTCCAAAGACAGATGAGGGTGTGAAACCACAGGGGACGACTGCATTGATAAAATGGTAGGGTGATGCCTTTCCCAGTCAAGGACGCCCAGCCTGCATTCACAACAATAAATCTTTTTTTTTTTTTTTCGAAGGTAAAGTTACAACCAGGACATTTTACAAAGTGCAAGAAGTCCTGAACAGTTATGTGCACTCAATCGTTTTTTAGAATATAATGCATGCTTAACTGTTATCTTCCTCCCCTTGTGTGTGAACAAGAAGCACCCTTTTTCTCTCTCTCTCTCTCTCTCTCTCTCTCTTTTTTTTTTTTTTTGTTTTAAGTCAAACAGTCAAATAGCATGAAATAGCCCCAGGAAAATGTGTCGTCTCAGGCCCGGGAAATGTTTTCACTTTGGGTTATTTATACTGGCATTAAGAGGCCATTACGGCAGCGTGCAGCATCAGCATGTGCCTTGTGGAGCGTTCATGCTCGCCTCTCATCCTGATAACACTGCGACAAAGAGCCAGTGAAGATGTTCACTTTCAAAACACGCTCACAGGAATCTCTTCGCTGTGAAGGACACCCCAGTTGCAGAGCACACACATACACACACACACACACACACACACACACAGGGCTGGACGAGTCCCAGCAAAATGCATTTCAATTTCACTTCCACTATAATCAACAGTCACCATTCAAGTTGAATTGTAGTTTATCCATCATGGAGCAAAGTGACTCTCAGCCACTCAAACCAGCAGGGACAAAAGTACTGACAACATAATCGCTTCATTTTTTTTTTTTTTTCAATAATAGAATACTTTGTCTATTGGCAATAGACAATTTTATTTGCAGTCAGTTTCAAGGATTTGTTTGCAATAGGATACAGTGGGAATCCAATTGACTTTTGATTACTATTAATACCATGTAGTTTACAATTACCTTGACATCAATTCAAAAAATAACTTTTTACACACAAAAAATATTTATGTAAATTAATTAATTAAACATTGTGAGCTACTATTCTAGGATGCATATATGCCGATACTCATTCAGATTAAATAAATTGTAGCAGTAACTTTTGACATCCACCCCCTCTAAATTAATAGAAATATCATTAGTTATAAAAAAAAAGTCCTGACTTTTAAGCAAAACTTTGTAAATATGTATACTATACCTTATAAAAAAATGTTGCCTATAAATTTTAATCTGCTTTACCATTATTGAAATTGAAAAATCAATATTTTGTAGCGCCAAAAAACTGGACTTCCCTCTTTCAATTTTCTTAGCATTTTTTAAATGTATTCATGCAAGAAAAAAACAACTGCGGTCCGTTGGAATCATTCACTGATGGCAAATGTATACAGTGCACACGCGTTCGATGACCTCAACTTGTTGCATCACGTCCAAGTTTAACTTTGCATATATGGGCATGCATCCTGTATTAAGTGAAAGGCAGCAACTCTGAATGAAGTCCAGTACTCACGGTTGAGGAGGGGGACGGGGAGGGTGAAAACTCCGACCCAAAACCTCCAGCAAGAGGCAGCAAAATAGTCACTATCCTCGTTTAATTGTGCTCGGGAAACCGCTGTTATCACACAAGAGCCTCTTTCCCCCCCACCCCCCTTTTTCCCTCGACACTCATTCCCTTTACTCAACTCGTAAAGGTTTTGCTTTATGAAATTTCTGGAGCGGGCGTCGGGGCCAATCAGCGCGAAGATTTCTAAATATTTAAGTAGAGAGCCAATGAGGAAGCGCATATGATTTTGTGGGCGTGCCCTCAGGTGTTCACTCACAGCGACGCGGAGACGGGGCTCAGCTGGAGGAGGACGAGGCGCTTTCCAGTTTCTTCTCTTGTTCCTTCATGTGAGCCGCAAAATATGATGCTCCACTTATGATCTTCACCAACACTCAATTTTGTTTCATTGTATGCCGACATAATGAGTGCACCTGTCAGTCACGTCAACGCGACGACGTCATACTTTCGCGTTCTCGTGCCACGCTGTTGTATGTTGTCGACTGTAGTTTATTTTTGTCAGTAGTTAGATATTAATGTTTTTCTTTATGATCACATACATTCTAAACTATTCACTCAATTAACAGTTTAGAGACGCATTTCTTTTCGTGGGAGGGCCAACTCATTAGGAACACCCTGCGCCTGATTTCCAGTACAATTTCCATAGATAATTGTTATTGTGCGTTCCTGATATTTGTCTTACCTCATTATGCAGCATGAGGTGGTGAAACTAAGAAACAGCGCTCAAGAGCAGTGTTTCCCAACAGTTTTCAACCTGGTATGTGCAATTTCCTACTGTACTGCCAAATAGAAACAAACTTTAAAGTTAAGAACTATAAGGACCATGTGTTGAAAAAAAAAAATTGGAAACATACAATATGACTACTGTATCATATTTTAAAACTAGTAACTACACATGCTGTTCAAAATGCTTTTGAGGTCACCTTTTTAAGAAACTGAGGATGACCATACACAGAAACATTCAAAATATTCATAATTAATATAAATATTTGCATGAACAACACTTGAAGATAGGTACGGCGCTAACTGAGCATGCCTTTTTGTGCTGTGTGACCACATATTCTTATGCCACTGCGCAAAGTAGTTCATCGTATCATTTGCATCCTTGAAATATGTTGGTACCGTTGTAAAAACCAAGGACCCCTGGGTGTCTTCATTACTTGTCCGTGACCCCTGCGCCCCCACACCACTACATTATAGATCAGCACCCCGCTACTGGGTACCCACCCATAAGTTGAAAATCACTGCTCTGGAGGATGCAGTTTAGTTGTATGCCACTGCAGAGTACTGTCTCCATAACAACAATATATGTTTTTAAATTAATCCCTTTGATCATTATTTGCAAAAGCCAATTTACCGGCTCTAATTTGATGGGGAAGGTCCACTCCGTAATAAAGTATCCTTTGAAAGGATTGTGTCTTAAGAGAGTGATTAAAAAATCTGATGTTGAATGTTTCGGGGCAGTATGGTGGGCGACTGGTTAGCACATCTGCCTCAAAGTTCTGAGGACCCGGGTTCAAATACTGGTTCTTCCCACATTCCGAAAACACCCATGATAGGTTGATTGAACACTCTAAATTGCCTGTAGGTTTGAATATGAGTGTGACTGGTTGGTGGTTTCTATGGGTCTTGCGATTGGCTGGAGTCGGCTCTGGCACGCCTGCGGCCCAAGTGAGGATAAGCGATACAGAAAATGGATGGATGGAGTGTTTTCGGCAAGAAAGCTACATTTGTTTGGACCAGCAATTTTAAAGTGGCCAGAATCTTCGATGACCGCATTTTCAGTTTTACAGTTGAAATTGCATTGTTCTAATGTCATGCTCCACAGAGTACAACCTGCAGAGTGGGTGCGCGTGTGCGGGTGTCATGGCAAGTCCCCTGAAAATGAGATGTTCACATCCCAAGGACGTTTTCCACCATCATTTAAAAAAAAGTGCAGGAAGGCTTCAGATAGAAAGTGCTGAGGTCATAAAGCAGCGCTCCTCTTTCTCCGCTCTAATTGTGTGAGGTCTTCCATCCATCCATTTTCTGAGCCACTCATCCTCACGAGGGTGTATGGAGTGCCAGAACCTATCCCAGCTGTCATCGGGCAGAAGGCCGGGTACACCCTGAAGTGGTCGCCAGCGAATCGCAGGGCACGTGGAGACAGACAACATTCGCACTCACAATCAGACCTTGGGGGAATTTAGAGTCTCCAATGAATGCCTGTTTTTGGGATGCGGAAGGGAGCAGGAGTGCCCGGAGAAAACCCACGCAGGCACGGGGAGAACATGCAAACTCCACACAGGTGGGGCCAGGATTTAAACCCCAGTCCGCGGAACTGTGAGGCCAACTTTTTAACCAGTTGCTCAACTGTGCCGTGTGTGAGATCTGTTGATCTAAATCCACAGGCACATGGCTGCGTCTCATACAACGCAAAAACTGAAATGTCAATTTGATGTCACCGCGCTGCTGGCTTTGAGCTAAAATGAGGTTAAACAAGTTCTGTTTTTTTTTTCTTTGTTGTTGGTAAGTCTCACATACAGTATCTTTGTATGGTTGAACAATGTATTAAAGGTTTTGAAAGAACAATAAAACTTTCCCACACAATTCGGCACATGATACCTTCCTACCACTGGAACTCTTAAGGCTGTTGGTTGAGTTGTACTGATTTTGACTAATGTAAATAAATAATGTATTTGTAATTGCATTACAGTAAAACTGTTGCCATTGTGTCCTTAGTTTTAATGGTTAGTGTAACAAAGCGAAAATAAGGAAAGCGTAATGTGATGATTTGTGTTGTCGAGAGAGCTCAATGAGGCAGCATGTTGAAAAAGTGGTTCTTACCTCTGCCTCACGGTTCTGAGGTTTAGGCTTCAAATTTTCTTCTTGTGGACTCTGGCCTCTTATCACATTCCAAAAACATGCACCTTGGGTTAATTGTCTGTATGTTCCATGCAGTTTAGTGGCAACCTGTCCTGGGTATACCCTGCCTGCCCAAAAGACAACCTCAATGGCCTCCGTACTTTACATTAATGCGTCGATCGTGAGACAGTCTTGGTCGATCGCGGGACGGCGTGCCCTAAAAAAAAAAAAAAAAAAAAAGTCAGCCAATGTTCCCTCTAAACTGCGCGCGTGCGCAATTGTGCACCGCCGGTGCAGTCTCTTCACAGATATTCTGCATTGTGCACAAAAAAAAAATCCAATGCAAATTGAAAGTACAATGTACAGCTATTCAGTTTGTGGCATTTTGTAGTGTGTTTCATTGAGTGAGGGATGACTGGTTGCTACATCCAATGGCACAATATACATGCATACTGTAAACATGAAAAGAAGAAGCCCGTGGTTTCTTTTAGGCAGCACATGGAACTTTCTCTAACAACGACCGCTGCACTGCCATACTTTCTTATTCCTAGTTTACCTTACACCCGCCACCCATTCCCGCTCTTAAAGACATACACTCATAATTACAAATGTTACAGTACTTACACAGCCCATCAATGTTCTAATTTGTTTTATAATGACAGCGTCCACCACCGCTGGTTTAGTTAGCAACACAGTCTGGGCAACGTAGAGCAAAGACGAGCTAGACATGCAGCTTATGTTTACTTTCGATAATGGAGAAAGTTAAAAAAGAAATGCTGTTGTTTTAAGATGCAATGACCGTCAGAGTATGTGAATAATCGAAGAAAAAGTGCTTAAACTGGATGAGATTTTCTCTTTTCCGAATGGGAAAGCTCTGGTCTGAAGGGAAAGTAAAAACTGCAGGATGAGACGGTGTGTAATTTTAAAATTCCACCTTGGCACAGCATGATCCAGGATGAAAGCACAGATAACACAGAGCACAAAAACCTAGTTCTGTATTTGAAATATTGGAGGCAACTTAACATTAACTTGAAAACGGTTTGGGAGCATCATTATCATCATCCTCTCCCACCGTCGGTAGCTCGCCAGAGGCTGGCTGCTTGAAAAGTAGATCTTGGGGTAAAAAAGTGTGGGCACCCCTGCTTTAGATAAACACTGAAATGTGCCGAAAATTTGCTTTGTTTGAATCTCATTATTTTATGTTATGTGTAAAAAAAAGAAATGGCAAACATCTGCAAAGAAACCTGCCAATTTTAGGGGATTTGGGAAAAAGCCAATATCGGCCGTTGAATCGGGCAGGTCTTGTTTGAGACCATCCTCCGATTTATCCGCCTCCCCTTCCGGTGGTTGCCGAGGTCGTGGCTCTCTCTCTGCCCTTAGCTCTTAAAATAGCGCTTCTTGGACTGTAGATGAGGGATGAATGACACTCAAGGGAAGAGAGGAAAAAGGGGAGTGGTGGGTCTCCTGCACTTCTCTCTTCCCTTAAGGACCATTGGGAAAAACGTATATCACCGGCGCCGTGATGAATCCCCTCTGCAGCTTTTGGAGACCTCTCCTCATATCGTTAAGCTTCAGTAATGGCCCCCAGGCCACACGTTCCCCTGGCAGGATTCCCTGGCGTTCATTCACCTGACTAACGGGCGTGCTGGTTAGCCCCGGTGCAAATCGATTGTGACGTTGCTACAGCTGCCGCCTGGACCCGGCATGCATTGGACCCGTTGCAACATTAGGTTGTTTAAGTAAGCAATTAATACTGTATATTTATTGTTTTGTGATCCGGTGCAGTTACACACAACTGAGAAGAGAGATACTTTGCTCTTATCAAGGAGGTAACAAACTATTCAAAGTGGCAATAATGACACCATAACATGCTTAACTTGAATTGACTCAAATTTAAATGCAGAATTTTAAACGGCTTCTCATGATGTAAGCTGCACTTCGTATAATTTCCATCTTCACATGGAACTTGTGAACAATTTCCATGCAAGTTATGCAATCTTGTGCAGATGAGCACTTGTTTACCCTGCAGTTTGGGGATTTTGTTATTTTTTTTGCATTTTTGTTTTTAATTCTCAGTTGTATCTCACGCTCTGTGTGTACATTAAAGACAACATTTGATTTACCGAGCGGATGAGCTCCAGTCCGCATCTTTGAACTCGTGCAGCGAGGGCCGCGTGTTCTTGAGCCTCCCGGGGGCGCGAGCGTACGTTTGTGCGAGTGCCGCAATGAAATCTGCGGCGCACACAAACACACACATGCTTAAATATAGATTCAGCCAACAGGGTCCTCAATAGATCAGACTTCCCCTGACAGTTCCCTTAAATGTCCTTGGCAGCCCCCCTTCCCCACCCTACCCCGCCATTCCTACACACCGTTTCCACTCTGCCCCATGTGATGCTGCAATATTTCTCTTCTAGAAGGTTCCCATCACCACTGAGCCCTGTAATGCATGACACAATCTAGGTCTATCCCATAAGGTGTCACTTAGCCAAAGAGCCCACTCCAGCACACTCCACGCCGAACGACGTGCAGAAGCTTGAAGAACACAACACGATAGCCTTCTAGTCTAGTTGTCTTTTTGTTCTTTTCTAAAAGTTAATTATTTGCATTACATCATTGCTAGTGTCAATTTTCTCCTTCCCAAAGCAGCAACTCATCTGCCAGTTAGACATCTTCACACGACTTTGAAGAATTACACCAATAAAATGTTGTTTTCACAGTCTCTGACAAATATAACACACTCCCCACATTACTATCAATCTCATTTTTTAATTTAATGTATGAATATGTGATTTATGTTGCTCGCCCCGATGCTGTAAATTTGTTTTGCGGGGCGGTGGGATCTCAGAGCGCTGATGTTTCTTTATTGATTGGCTGACATAATGGTGTTTGTTCTTTATAGCTGATCTCAGGAAATAAAGCAAATAAATAGCCGCGAATGAGCACGGTTGCTGTGATACCGTGAAGGGGTAGATGACAGTAGAAAAAGAATGCTTTGGGGGGTGGGGTGGGGGAGCAGGAAATAATTGATGATTGATGAAGAATCCCAATACATCACTAAAATCAGTTCCCTTTCATTTTGCAGATCTGACTGTGAAACCGGGACTTGTTTGCACGAGTGGCTCCGGGATCACAACTGAAGCAAAAACCGCCTCCAGGTATCACTCACGTGTTGTACTTGTCAACCTTTATTGACAACTTGCCACATGTGACGGGAGCGCTTCCGCATTTTGTCTGCTAATGCCGAGTGACGGGCCTTCGTTTCCTTTAAGACTGTTTTGATCACTCGCAGAGGATTTGTCAGACTGATTTGAAAAGACAACCTTTGCCCAAAGGGCGCACGGATGGCTGGAAATGTGTCGTGTTCCAGGAAAGAAATTATATTAGGTCAACGGTGTACGCGCTAAAGTGGTTGCCAGCCATTCGCGGGGCACATATTCCTTCCACATTCCAAAAACATGCTCGATCGGTTCATTGAAGACGAATCTGGATGTAAATGGTGATCTATATACGTATGTGCTGTGTTTGACGAGCAACCAGGCCAGCGTGCATCCTCACATTCAAAGTCTGTGATATGCGTCTTTTGTTTTGTGGAGAACAGTTGAGAATTTTAAAATATTACCGTAATTCCCGGCCTACAGAGCGCATCTGATTATAAGCCTGACCCAGTACATTTGTAAAGGAAATATCATTTGGTACATACACAGGCAGCAGCCGTGTAAAAGCCGCAAGTGCCCACATTGAAACATGAGAGATTTACAAAGACGGTACACAGAGAGTTTAACGCAGGCACCGCTGCACTAATGCTAACGCCGCGCTAACAGGGCCGGTTAAAAAAAAAAAAAAAAACATACCGGTAAAAATCACTGATACACGGCAGTAACACGCTAGCGCAGCCCTAACAAGGCCGGATCGTTAAAAGTCACTTCCTCAGCACATATATTCCACCGGTCTCACTCTTACCTTTTCCGCTCGAGTGCACCCTTGCGGCAGTTATAAAAAATGAACAAATTAGCCGCATCACCGTATAAACCGCAGGGTTGAAAATGTGTGGAAAAAAAGTCGCGGCTTATAAGGCGGAAATTACGGTAAGTGGATTTTGTTTATTTAGAAGCAACGACTCTGGACGATTGGTGTTATTCGAGCAAAGGTTGTCTTTCATATGCTGTGGTTCCATTTTTAAAGACAATTTTATCACTCCCGGCACCCGATGACATTTTAATGGTGACATTGCAATAAACACATCCAGTAGTATGAAAATTATATTCACACTGAGATGCTCACCACTTGTACTGTACTGATTGGTGGAACGCACAATTTGTCAATAACTTTCATCCGGTACAGCACAGATGCTTTCTTCATGCCTGCAAATGTAATTTCGCGACTTATAGGCCGGAAATTACGGTACTTAGATATCTGTCGAGTTAATGATGGTTTTATGACGGTAAAAGGTTGACTGGGGAAGTGATTATTATTATTTTATCAATTACTTCAAATGGGGGGGGGTGTTGATCATTTATCTTAACTTGTAGGTCAGGTCAGCATGTAACATCCCCCCCCCCCCCCAAAAAAAAAAAAATGGTGTTTTCTCTTAGAGGAGGAGAGGAGTGTATCAATCTGGCTGATTCGGACTCGAGTCTATTTAGTGACAGTCGCCGCCTCCTGGCTGATGTTCCGCAAACTTGTGCTCATGGGAGATGAAGAAGCCTGTCAAAGCCTTCTGAGGCCCGTCAGCATCCCGCTTTGATTGTTCCGCTGCTAATAGCAAAATCAATTTTTAAAAAACGAGGGACACGGAAACAAGGGAGGAAATAAAGGATGTGTCCATTTCTGGTGAAGGGATGCTGAAAGAGTAGACAAAACAACGTTTTAAGACACCTCGCTCCATTTTGGTATTTTTTAATTTATTTTTATTCATGCCTTGGTCACTGGATACGGCATCAAGCACACCTGCACAATTGAATGCGTTTCTCTCATGGAACTAAAAAGTATTCAGGTCTACACCACTGCAAACTCCAGTCATAGATATTAGATATCTTAGCTGTTATTTTAATTGACGTAATTTGTAATGTTTTCATGTCCATTTTAATGTTGTTAATGTCAGAAATCCCGTGCTGCTATCTTGGCAAGGTCCCTCTTGCAAACATTTCAATGAGACCACCTGATTAAATAAAGAGTTGAATTAAAAAGAAAAAAAAAAGGAAAATAAAATCAGAGTACTGATACGAAGTGGAAGCCTTTTATCACAAGAACTATTAAAATGGCTGCCCAGACCTCACAGTACGATAGAACCTTGTGATTTCTTCGTACTATTCTTTGGTGGAAAATATGATGACTAAATAAGTGTATTAAAGTTGTGCTTTGTTTTCCCCCCCATTCACTACAATGCAATAATCTTGTTTTAAATCCACTGCGTATAAAAGATTTCATTGATTAACATGTCTGTGTTCTGCAGAATTATGTATTCACTGGCAAAATGCCAGTAGAGTTTTTCCAAATCATCTAAATCAGAGGTCACTTCGCCCCTAAAGGTCATGTGAGGAGCATACGGGCTCGTTCAAAAAATAGCTCAATTCGTCAGTCTTTACTGGCTTGAGAAAATGGGACAATGTAATTTCCTAGGAATATTGCAGAAGTGGTCATTTGAGAATGTAGACAGGTTTCCAGTATTTAAGTGTTGCATATTGATATTCATCTTTTTCTTACATTGTTAAATCATGGTTGATAATTATTTTGAGAAATCATTAGTGTTTTTAGATCACTAGATTCTCTTTAGATTCACACCAACAACCCCTTCGTGTACAGCTCAGATCATCTACTAAACTGGTCTGAGTCGATGGGTGTCGCAATATGTTAGCTAATACGCTCAAATCTTCTCCATTGACTCCGTGAGGCTCCTGTCGAGTTAAGAGAGCAGCCGCTTGTTTAAAATGTCATCTCACAGTTGGCTAGTCAACCCCTAACTACCGCTGCCCCCATCCTTCCTTCCTCGTGTATTCATGTTGTTCCCTCCTCAGGTAATCAGCCGTTTCTGCACAGGCGCGCACGTGGCCCCGACACTGCGGAAATTCATTTTTTGCTTTAATTTCAGGCCCATTGATCGAGAAGCGCTGTACAGGCGCATGACATCCATAATCACAACAATGGCGTGACAGCGCATATAAATAATGTGGAAGGATGAAAGGGGGGGTGCAGAGTTAGGAAAAGCCAGGCTACATCTCTTACTGCACTCTGTATTAATTACTGAAATCCCAACCCCTCCCTTCTGAGGCCACGTACTTTTTTTACCCCTCCAACTTGAAGCATCCATTAATGAAAAGGTGCCGTCTCTACACTAATCACATAGTCTGCTGTACATCTGTAATTATGATGATTAGTGGAGTGAATTTAAGTTCTAGAGGCTAGAGCCCTGCTTCAGTGTGAACTTTTGCCTGTACAAATATTGTCAGGATGCTAAGTTTCAGGCAGCAATGGATGGATAATGAAAGACAAAAGGCATCAGCCCAAACATGGTAGAACATTTGTTAAATACAATCCCAGAAATAAGGAAGAGCCAGTAGAATACGATACATGGCGAGGCTCAGGCTTGACGTGACAGATGATCTGGGTGGAATGCAAAGGTGGGCCACGGTTCATTTTTCGGACGTTTTGAATGGTCACACCAGTGTAAAATGAAGTTGACTGCAGTTAATAGGGAGACATAAAAAAAATAAACAACAACAGCAATAGAACACCACCTTAATTTTCAAGAGATGAACTTGAAATGCATATGGTGACCATTTTAATGCTATCGCGCAATAACGGCTTTTACTTTTTGGTTAAATTCTGAATTGTAGAATCTCAGGGACTTTCAAGAGGGCTACAGTGAATATAATAAGTCAAGACATCCTGTTCGAATGTCAGCTTTTTGGTGATGTAAAGGAAAATCAAAAACCTTTCCACCATTCTTGTGACCCATAATTTGAGTTCATTTTTATCTTTTCTAGAGGGAAAATAAAAATGAACAGAATCAGAACCAGGCAATCACATTCAAACTCACGTTCAAAGAAAGTCACCACACTCCTGCCACCATGAAAGGTGCCATCTAGCTGTTATTGTAGGCTTTTCCTGACTTTTATTTATCTTTGCTTTCTAGAAAAAAAAAATGAATGTTTTGTGCTAAAACTGACTATCGTAATTCCTGGCCTACAGAGCGCACCTGGTTATAAGCCTCACCTAGTACATCTGTAAAGGAAATACGATTTGGTACATACATGGGTCGCAGCTGTGTAAAAGCCGCAAGTGCCCACATTGAATCCCACATTGAAACACAAGATATTTACAAAGAAAGACGGTACACAGAGAGTTTTACGCTAATGCTAGTGTTGCTGCGCTAATGCTGGCGCTGCGCTAACCCTAGTGCTGCGTTAACGCTATTGCCGTGCTAACGCTGGCTCCACGCTAACAGAGCCGGTTTAAAAAAAAATAAATAAAAAAATACCAGTAAAAATCACTGACCACAACAGTAACACGCTAGCGCACCGCTAACAGGGCCGGACCGGTAAAGGTCACTTCCTCCGCACATATATTCCACCGGTCTCACGCTTGCCTTTTCCACTCGAGTGCCCCCTTGCGGCCGTTAGAGCAAATGCACAAATTAGCCACATCACCGCATAAACCGCAGGGTTGAAAGCATGTGAAAAAAGTCACAGCTTATAGGCCGGAAATTTAGGTACTACTTCAAACTGTTCCTAATTCCCTCCACCTCGATGGAGGTGGCACAGTCCCACCCCAAAACTGCGATGCTACCACCGCCATGCTCGAATGTGGCGATGGTGATGTAGCAGTGCTGTATTTGTGCCAGACATACATTATGGAATCGTGGTTCAGTTCATTTGAGTTCTAAACGTTATACGTCAAATTAAAATCGACTTTTTTTTTTTTTTTTTATATCACTAAAATTTGGCATTTGAACAGGGCTGTGTAGACGTTTTAATATTGACTGGATTTCAGAGGCTGAAGAATGTTTAAGATATCCGCCTGTGAACCAGGAACGCAGGTTCAACTCCCTCCACTCCAGCGTATCACAAAAGGTGTGTGCTCTGCTTATTTTAATGGAATAATGTCAAAATGTCAAATCTTGTGCATTGCATGAATGCTCATGACAATACAGTAAAAAGACATTTACAGTGTGTTCACAAACACGCAGTCGTTTGGTTCATGCACACTTTGTGGCGAGAATCACGCACATCCCTGGCATTTCCCTTCAGTAAGCATGACAAGCACACTTTTACAATGCAGATATTCAGTGCCTGTGTGGGCTTAACATTAGCCCATGCTTTAATTCATCTGAAGTCCTCTGCTTCAACAACACCAAGAGAAGAAGTGGATCCTCGCTGCAGTCTCGATATGACACAGTGCAGTGCAACATGTGACCTTTTTACTGCGTGTTAAATAATAAGTAAGGGAAGTGCATAAAACACAGGAGCTTGTTTGGAGTGCGTGAGGGGGTTGATAGTAGTTCCCGTTTACGCAGTCACGCTCGAGTCGTGCAAAGGCGAAAAAGATATTATAATAATATACAGACAAAACATTTTAGGACTGTTTAGAATTTTAAACAATTGTAATAAAATCATTTTTGTTGCAGTGGTTAATGACATTCCTGTTAATTTTGAATATTTCTGTTATGGTTTGTCTTCTACGGAGCCCCAGACATGACATGACCTGGTAGAGGAGAGGGGGGATAAATTATGTTCACACTAACTTCTGCATCAAATTGCACTCTCTTTGCGAAGCTCGTAAACTACACAGTGGACAGGGATATTGACGAGTACATAAGAAAATAAACTTCCCGTGAACCCGTCGTATGTCTCTTGCAGTTTCGGCCGCGTCGTTTGGAGCAAGTCAGTAAAAGTGCGCTCGGTTTGGTTACCCTCTTGTTCAGTACCGAGCCACAGCTTCTTCGCTCGCGCACGCAGTAACATCTTCATGTACATGAACATGTACATAGTGTGCACGCTGCAACTATTTCGTGCACAGGAGATAGTAGTTGCTGTATACAAATTAGTGGGTCGTGTGAACAAACTAGTATATTTTTTGGGGGGTTCTGTGTGCTTCAAAGAGTAATTATTATTATTTTAAAGAATTGGTGTTCCCATTGGCAGCACAGTGGATCAGCTGGTAAAGCGTTTGTCTCACAATTCTGAGGACCCGGGTTCAATCCCAGCCCAGCCTGTGTGGGGTTTGCATGTTCTCCCCGTGCCTGCGTGGGTTTTCTCCGGGCACTCCGGTTTTCTCCCACATCCCCAAAACATGCAACATTAATTGGACACTAAATTGCCCCTAGGTGTGATTGTGAGTGCCACTTGTTTGTCTCTATGTGCCTGGCGATTGGCTGGCAACCAGTTCAAGATGTACCCCGCCTCCTGCCCGTTGACAGCTCTTTTTCATAACGGGCTAAATGAATTCAAATCAATATGAGCCACCTCACCAGTCCAGCATGTATCCCGCCAATCACCCAAAGTCAGACAAGATTGGCTCCAGCTCTAATGATGGAAATTTAGCAATTGTTTTTTTCTTAGAGAATGTTATATCACATAAAGATCTTCTTCTTCTTTTCCTTTCGACTTGTCCCGTTAGGGGTCGCCACAGCGTGTCATCTTTTGCCATCTTAGCCTATCTCCTGCATCTTCCTCTCTAACCCCAACTGCCCTCATGTCTTCCTTCACCACATCCATAAACCTTCTCTTTGGTCTTCCTCTCGCTCTTTTGCCAGGCAGCTCCATCCTCAGCCCCCTTCTATCAATATACTCGCTCCCTCGTGTCTGAACATGTCCAAACCATCGAAGTCTGCTCTCTCCAATCTTGTCTCCAAAACATCCAACTTTGGCTGTCCCTCTAATGAGCTCATTTCTAATCCTATCCAACCTGGTCACTCCGAGCGAGAACCTCAACATCTTCATTTCTGCCACCTCCAGTTCAGCTTCCTGTTTCTTCAGTGCCACTGTCTCTAATCCGTACATCATGGCCGGCCTCACCACTGTTTTGTAAACTTTGCCCTTCATCCTAGCAGAGACTCTTCTGTCACATAACACACCAGACAGTTTTCGCCAGCTGTTCCAACCTGCATGGACCCGTTTCTTCACTTCCTTACCACACTCACCATTGCTCTGGATTGTTGACCCTAAAAATTTGAAGTCGTCCACCCTCGCTATCTCTTCTCCTTGTAGCTTCACTCTTCCCCCTCCACTTTTCTCATTCACGCACATATATTCTGTTTTACTTCAGCTAATCTTCATTCCTCTCCCTTCCAGTGCATGTCTCCATCTTTCCAATTGTTCCTCTGCGTGCTCCCTGCTTTCACTGCATATCACAATATCATCTGCGAACATCATGGTCCAAGGGGATTCCAGTCTAACCTCATCTGTCAGCCTATCCATTACCACTGCAAACAGGAAGGGGCTCAGAGCTGATCCCTGATGCAGTCCCACCTCCACCTTAAATTTGTCTGTCACACCTAAGGGACACCTCACCATTGTTCTGCTGCCATCATACATGTCCTGTACTATTTTAACATACTTCAGGAAGGGCATCCGGCATAAAAACTGTGCCAAACAAATATGAGCATTCATCTACATAAAGATAGTGTGCAAATATTTTAGCCTACTGTGTAAGAGTAATCCCAGTGTTTTCCTTTTCTTTGTTAAATGCGTACTGAAATCAGTATTTCATAGTGGCTGTATTAAAATGTCCAGGTGTACTTAATTTTTTCGTTACTTCATGATAACAAGGTAACCTTTTTTTCTTTCTTGTTAATCCAAGTGGGAGCAAAAGATTCCCAAAATGTAGAAAGTGTAAGAAAGTGCAACACCTTAAGTTATCAGCTTCCATTTTTTGTATGTTAGTCAACAGCCATTGTGCTGTGCTGTTACGAAGAGCCACTGACCCTATCGTGGACATGTTGAGCCAAGCAGCCTTTTCTTATCTGCATGCCCTTGGAGTACAAGCGCATTGATATGCTATCTTCTTGCCAACCTGCTTGCAATTATGCGAGCCGCTGGAGTGAGGTGGAGCGTGCTTTTTTTTTCCCTTGTACAATAGAAAGTACTCTATTGGTTAATGTGGTCTTTCCTTTTTTTTTTTAAATTCCTCACCCCACTCTGCAGGAATGGCAGGGAGATCCAGAACGGACATCCTACTTTTCCCCACAGTGTCATGATAGATCAATTTAGTGCAAGGCTCATCACTTGGAGCCCGAGTTCTGCTGGCGATTAAAGCCAGCAACTCAATGCATCACATGAAGGGAATTCTGCAGTGACATGACTTCCTGTGTTATAAATCCTTCCACGGAAGGGAGCTGCCTCTTCCTTGGGAGATAAAAACTCAGGGAGGACTCCCGACTGACGACAAGGGGAAGTGGCAAGATTAAGAATGTGGGTGTTTGTCTTAACGATAGCACTGTTTGTGGACATGCTGCATTTTCGACCGTTAACCCTAAACTTACTCTACCCTTGCCCGTCCTGTATGCCCTTACCCGATCCCAACATAAACCCAAAAGCTTAACTGAACACGAAACCAGAAATCTCCTGACCTACAGTGACACTGCTTAACTACTGCAAATGCAGTTTGCTGGTAATGTGAAGTCAAACATTACATTTAAAAGCAATTCAATTGTTCTGCACATGTTGGTATTTAAATACTCCATTTATGTAGTTCTCCTAATTTCCAGAAGAGGGCAGCACATCTTAATGCGACCGACGCAACCGTTCTGTTCTGTCACCTGGAACTCTTTCTCATTTCTGATTTCTTGATCACAGACACAAAGATCATGCGGACCTTCTTAAAAAAAAAAAAAAAAGTCACCCATGCATGCAGAGTCCAAGCCCTCTTCACTTTTTCTGTTAAAGAAACTATTTGGGCTCAAAGAACGACCTGCAAACAAAATGTAATTGATGAAATATGATACAATTTACTGCACAATTTTATTTGTGGTCATCTCCTGTCTCTTCCTTTTTCTTGTTCTCACCTCCATCTTTCTCCATTTCTTTCTCTGCTCACTTTTTTTTCCCCTGTCCCCCTCTTTCTTCTACCACTTTGCTGCTGCTCCACCCTGTAATCACTCCGGCTCGTGGCTCTTATTTGGGCTGGTATATATAGCCGTAATTGTCAGGGTGCAGTACGGAGACTGGGCAGCCCATGTGTACGGTCTCACAAAGCTCTTTGCAGAGAACCTTGTTGCAGGGACTTGGGTGGGGGTGGGGGGCAAGAACGACAAGCACACCTACAAAGGTACTTGCTGTTACAGGCAAATAATACATGCATCCTATAAGTCAGGGATAGGAAACCCTTTTTTGATCAAATTAAAATTTTACCTTGATATAATCCTGAACTAACCTTAAAACCCAACTTAACCCCTAAAACCTAACCACTGCCCAAAACACTACTCCTTAGCCTTAACAACTCACGGCATTTAACCTTCTCCTACCCTAACCATAACCCATAGATCCTAAACGAACACACAAATCACTTTACCCACACAATGAACAATACCCTTACTTCACCAGTAACCTAAAGTGCGGTTCACATTCCGATTTTAAACATCTGAGCCGAGACCCCACACGTGATGCGTAAAAATCAGATATTGCTCTGGGTGATTTTGCTCAAGCGAGGCAAGAGGCACCAGAAAGTTTTCAATGCTTGTCCACATTTTTGAAATGCCAACAAATATTACTGTGATGTGTCATCATGCAATTTTGGAGCTTCTGAATGAACTGAAGGTGCCAGTCACAAAAATGCGTCATGCCCCATCACCTATGACAAAACTCCTTTCAACTCTACATTTCAGTACATCTGCGTCATTTCAGCACACTGTAACAAAATATACTGGCCTGTCCCGCAGCAGTTCCCAAGATATGGGGTCCCAATATTTACACACAATAATATGCGCATTACCGTAACATAACTGTGCAATCAAATGTCACATATTTTCAGCCAAACATTGATTTCATGCAGTTGCCGGGTTCCCCCAAATTATCAGAGCAATTGATTGATTTTCTGCAACCCAAAATGTCTCATAAAATAACACCCACTATTTTGGATCAGTAACTCAAGTGCGCATTGTGTAGAGTACAGTCGAACCCTAAGGCTATCGTAGTACCAAGACTGACCTATCACAGACAGCACAGTGCCAAAGGCCCCTTCCCCCCTGGTTGACAATCAATTTTCAGTGATATTATATTATACGGGGAGGCGGTTTACCTCCCAAAAGAGGGATGTGCCCAAAAAATCTTGAAAACCACTGATTTAATGACAACCAATCCATCACTGATATATTTATTTAAAAAAAAAACAGCTCAGTGATCAAGCTAAACCAGGGATTTGTAAGTGTTTTGCGACCTTACAGAAATCAGAAAGTAGAGCTATCACGATTCAGACTATTTGCTGCTGAGACTGAAATATTGTAGCATTATGAATAGAAAGGTGAACTATTTTAGTCGTCAATCTTTTTTTTTTTTGCTTTTTTTTTTCCCAAATCTAGAAAAGTAGTATATTTGATCATGTGAAGAGCATTGAGTTGCCATGTGTATGAAATGCGCTGTACAAATAAATTAGTTTTGCTATATAAAACTAATGCATTTTTAGTAGTAGTAGCAATACTAGAAATAATTGTTGTAGTATGAGAATTAAGAGCAGTCAGGAGCATCACACCTAAGCGACAAAGGCAAATATGATGCAATTGTTAATTGTAATATGATGATACGGGTAACTACAAAATAGACGGCAGTGCCACAAACAGCCAAGGGCCATAATTTGGACACCACTGGTATAGAGCTCGCGCATGTGACGTTTCCATTTTCATGCCGCCATTTTGACGGTTTAACAGAACTGCTCGATAGTGTGGGGGACATTGAACCGTAGGAGAATATTTAGAATACCCGAGACCTGTTATGCTGTTGGTTGCCACAACAGATGAGACAGATATTCAAAGAGATTATTCTATGGAATAAATGCTGAAAAGACCAGAAAATATCGATGGATTTTGGCAATTAAACGTGATGGATGGAGCCCAACCAAAATACACACACCTGTGTAGCGATCGCTTCGTTTCAGGTAGGAATTATTCTTCTCAATCTCAAACTACCAAGACGTATTACCAGATCCATGTGTAGATCCAGTTGTCCAAGACAAGCGGAAGCGGACTAGCAGTCCACTTTCTTATCGGCAAAAGCATAAACTTCGGCATTAAATACAGGTCCTCTATGCCGAGTTTATCTAACTTTTCCACGTACCTTTGTTTATTTTCTTCTTCTATATGTCTGATGGTATCGGACAAGACTCTGGGCGTCGTGCTGTGAGACATATTTTCGTGTCGTCTTCAACCGACTTAGCATTGAACAATGCTTTGCTAGATGCTCTGTCACACCATGACGTTCTGGTCAACGTCCTCTGAACATTTCAATCGTTCTATTTTTCAGCATTCTCAAACACGGATGATACATCTGGCGTGTGATTAACATGCGTTTAATGCACGAAAAGCATGTCTAACGCACGAAAAGAATGTAACAGCGACCAAATAAGATACCCCTAAAAACCATTAGCATGTGCAAACGCGTCATTGGGGCGTGACGAGTGATTTGTCAACATAAGACGAGCGGGTTGAGCGTGTGACCAATGGGTGAATAACGACAGAAAAGCGTTTTGCTGGCGTGTAATTTTTACAGTGGAACCGGGACTAAAACGTTGGAAAGTTCATAGTCACTTCAGTTGTTGTCGTGAGCATCATGCCTCTTTGAAGAAAAAAAGTTAAGGCGCGGACTTCAGCAACCAGCGCTGCGAGTAAGAAAGCTAAGCCTCTTTCATCACGAGCAATGTGTTTGGAGGAAAAACAACACCAGCAGGAAGAGCACGTCCGCGAAGTCACGCACCATGTGACACTGCCTGGGGACCGTAAACACCTTGCAAACCCCAGTGAGGACGGTCCGACAAAGAGACAAAAGAAGCAGAGAAAGGATTGCAGGATCCTGGACCGGGCTGTTGAGGATAGTCTGGTGGAGTTTTTCCGCAAAAACGAACTGCTGCTTTCTGTATCTTCCATAGTAGGTGCTCTCTGCTGTAGCTTAATATTAAATGGACCTTGCTTACAAAGCATCAGTTTATATACCCATAAGCATGGCAGTTCGGGAAACGCTTGAATGACGCTCAATGGACGCCAAACGACGTTCGTTTCACTTTAGTTACACGCTGTGTGCGCTAGGGGATTGTTCAGTGGTCGTTGACAGGTCGCCAGTGAGTCACTCAATACAAAGCAAACGATTAAGTAACAACCAAGTAAAGCGAGAGTTACGACTGACTAACGATAGCCAAACACGTGCAACGCTCGGCGACCCTTAATAAAACATTCCACCGATGTTCTTGAACGTTCTGCTGTGTTTAAAATTAAACTTTGATGAACGCTGGTCTCGGTGAGAACTTTTGTGCATGTTCAAAACTTTTTTTCCAGACCGGCGTACTCCGCCGATTACCAGCAATCATTGACGTACTCTAGTGTTTAAACAACGCTCTTCTGGAGCTATCCCGGCGACCATGGGCGACTACCAACATTTCCTCAAACGCTATAGAACGCTGATCAGAACATCATGGTGTGACAGGGCCATAAAACATCAATATGGCGACGTAGACAAAAGTCATGTGATTTTATTACGTAAGTGCACGAGCTCTATAAGGCTTAAGTACACGCCTCTTATGTGCTCTTCACTCACCATTACGTGACATGCAGAGCAAATGTGCCTCTTAATGGGTTTTTAGGATAAGAACTTTATGCAAATACATGCATTGCTACATATTAACGGTTGCAGGGGATTGAGCCCGATTCGTCTTCCGCAGGCTGGCTTCTGATCCGTGAAGCGAGCCCGCATAGCGTGCAAATAGAAAACAAGCAAACCAGGAGGACGGCCGCGCATTCCCATCAGCGCTTCATCAGCCTGAACGGGATTGAAGTGCACGTGAGGACCTGAAATGATGGAAGTTGAAAGTGAAGGCAGCAATCTCTTTAATCACAAACTCTGGCCCACCTCATCTCCCCCACCCAAAATGCTTGTGTGGCGTACCAAGCATGGAACACTGCCTCCAAAAGAGATGACGGCAAAAAAAAAAAAAAAACGTGCTACGCAGCCCAGTTGTTTGTATGACAGGGTGGAGGTTCCCCGGCCGGAGCTTGTACGGACAGGTCTGTCATTCACACCGTGCACACAGTCCCTCCATTGTGGAGCTGGCTGTGGTCCCCATTGGGCAGGTCAGGGTGGGGATGACTGGGGGGGGGGGGGGCGCTCCTGGAAAAAAAACATTTGCTCCAAGCAGGAGGTGGGATGAACACGGTTTATCGAACTTCAGTGTTTACGACCGCTGGTTGCTCATTATTCCTCCGTCTTGGATCATTTGGCATCAATTGGTGCAGTTGTGGATCAATAAACCTGATCTGGAGACTATGATGGAGAGGCGAGGTTGTTATGATGGTCTCGGCTAGTCAGTGAACGCAACAAAGATGAGGAACGTGATAAAATGGTGGATTGTCCTGAGACTCTTCCGAAACAAGAAACCTTTGAATCATGTCTGAATTGTGGCCTGGTGCAGGATTGGGTGCTCTTAATAAGTTGTTGTTAGTGTAGTGGTTCACATGGCTGACTTTTATGCAGCTGGCAAGGATTCATTTTCGACACAGTGCTGTTCTTCCATCAATTACCTACCGGCTGACTGTGGGGAAATGGAAGCCTATGGTGAACTCGAGCATGTAGTTGTGAGCGTAGCATAGGTTCATGATTGTAGACGTGCCAGATGCGTGTGTTGTTGTTTTATTGATCCTCTTTGCTTTCAGTCCTTTGTCACAATCTCGTGGAATGCAATTACAAACTCCTTTTAGGGGGGAGTCAGGGCTCGATCCCCATCCCCCATGAATAGCGAGGATTCCCTCTTTGCCCTGGACTGGCCACCCTCAGACTCAGAGCTTGGAAAAAGATGGTCAATGTTTGTGTCAATCACTTGCAGATTACAAATTTTAACCTTGTAGTGATCAGAACTTGACCAGTTACAAAAAAGATTCCTGCTGTTTATTATTATTTTTTTAATCATGCTTGATTACATTTCCTCAGTTTGGACGTATAGTTCCACTTTCCGCTATGGCCTGGCTTCCTGCTGTCCAATCGTAGGTTAGTTTTGGTACTTTCTTCACCCATCCGCCTTGTAAAGCGCTTGTCCTCATTAGGGTAACAGGTGACCAGGTGTTTATCAAAGACAATTTAGAATCTTTAATTAACCTAAAATTACTTCGCAGGACGAACATGCAAATTCCATAAATTCCAAACCTGAAGCCCCTCCACTGAACAGGCAGACTTTCTCACCACCAGTGATTATTATAGGATGTACTAGGTCAATTGAAAGTTGATGTAAATTACATCAGCTCAATGGAACCCGGCCCTTCGGACCTACTGTGTAAATGCGGCTTTCATGGTTGCTTTGAAAGTGGATGTGACTCATTCGTATGTCCACAACTCACAAAACCTTTTTCTCCCAGTTCCAGACAGTTGTGTTTTGAGATAAGTTTAGCTCATTCCAAGGTGGGCAAATGCTTCCAACCAGGTGCTCCGCTTTCATCCTGTTTACCAAGCAGCTCTTTTATCCCGGTCGACAAGCGACCACTTCACAGAGCCTCCGTGTTATTTTTGGGCGGACCTGTCGACTGGGAGCAAGTCAAACATTTTGTTATGACATTTCCTTCCCAGACGCACGCTTTCGACCTGGTTTGATATGCTAGAGTTTGGCCATCACTTCCAGGACACTCTTGTGTGTTTGTGTTACTCAAATAGTTGGGCTACTTGTCGTCTTGTCTCAGAAGGGAAAGGGAAGGCGCTGTTCGGAAAATATGAAGTCAAAAGCAATTCGAAGAGCTTGAAAGGCTTTGGATGTTTTGGCTGCGTGCCTGTAACTTGGTTCCAGTCATCTTTCTGTGGGCCTTAAACAGCACATTCCGGTCAGTTGGCATGGAGGTGGTATCCAAATGTTACCCATGAGAAGTCTAACGAACTTTTACTGATTCACATTCAAGATGAATGGAAATTTCATTCAAGTGACTCAACCAGTATTCATTCTCTGATGACTTTCATTTTCTCACGGTGGCTCAGCTGGAAAGCGTTGGCCTCACAGCTCTGAGGTCCCGGGTTCAATCCTGGACCCACCTGTGTAGAGTTTGCACCTTCTCCCCGTGCCTGCGTGGGTTTTCTCCGGGCACTCCAGTTTCCTCCCAAATCCCAAAAACGTGCAACAATAATCGAACACTCTAAATTGCCCCGAGGTGAAATTGGGAGTGTGACCGTTTGTCTCGATGTGCCCTGCGATTGTCTGGCAACGAGTTCAGGGTGTACCTTGTCTCCTGCCTGTTGACAGCTGGGATAGGCTTCAGCACTCTCTGTGACCCTTGTGAGGATAAGCGACAAAGAAAATGGATGGATGGATGTTCGCGTAATAGCATAGTTGTCTAAGTCATATTTGAATGTTTTCTGGGAAAAAAAATTCAATAAACTAGAAGAGTCCAGTTTTCTTGGTTTCACCTTTTCTGATTACCATGACATTGATAACTGCGAAGCTACACAGACATGAAGGTGAAACAAGGGTTTTGTTAGATTTGTTTATGCTTTACTCTCATTTTATTTTATTATCATAATTGAACACATTTTATCGCCAAAAAATGTCGTGTGATATTCAGGGGGTTTTTTTGTTGTAAAATTACACCATTTTGCTCAGAATTTCTTTTTTTCTTTTCATATTGTGACTTTATTCTCGCAATAATACGTAAAAATCTTTTCCCCACAAAATTATGATTGTTCTAGGAAAATGATGACTTCTCCCGGAATCAGAGCAGCTCCTCTCACTCCCTTTAAAGGACAACTTTGTCAAAAAAAAAAACATGAATGGGAGCACACATTAGTTAGTGGATGAAGGTTCAGTGTTTCTTTCAATGTCAAAATTATCCACAGATTTCACCTAGAAACATCTCTAAATTGGAAATCATTATCGAAATTCTTCTCTCGCTCAGACATACCAATGAACCCGGCTGAAAAACTGACAGCCAAACAGCGTTTGCCTTATCTGCATTGCTTCCTGTTCTGACCCTATTGCTTGTGGATACGGTTTCAGTGAATAGAGAACGTCCACTATTTTTGTGAAAAATAATGACAAACAAACCAAACAAAATAATTATATTAATTAATAATTTTATCAATAATAATAAAATTACCACACAGGAGGTTAAAGAACGACAAATTTGGGTGCGTTTTCTCATTGTTGTTACAGTTTGGGGCACAACACGTCGGCATCTTGGCCTAGCAAGAAAGAATTGTCTGGAATGCTAAGCCCCGGTGATGTCAAGGATGTTTCTTCCACGTCTGGCTGTGAAAGGTGGCACATATCCAGATATTGCGTGGATTTCAAAAATGTCCTTTATTTTCTTTGTCTTTTTTTTTTCAATTGTCCAAAATATATGAAATAATAATATTACTTCAGATTGGAGGGTTTATTGAAAGTCCTCCTCTAAATGTGGTGCAAAGACAGTCTCGCCTGGTGAGATCTCTGTACGGAAGAGGACAATGCATAACCTTCAGGCTCAGTATCTGTCTGGTCTGTGCTCCGATCAAATTCACCAAAATCTCATTTGAACCAGGGATGATACGCTTGGCCAGAAACTCGACGTGGTCTTAGCCAGTGTCATTTTTGGCCGACTTTTCACCACCAAATTGTCCACCCGCCGGGCGTATATCCAAGCACAAACCCTCTGGTGTGCTGGAACGTCCAGCTTGGTGCAAATCAGTCTCCCAAATTGGAAGACATCCACCAAGCCAGGTGCTTGCTTGCCTGGAAATCAGGATACGCTCACATTTTGCCCCGCCGCAGATGCTACAAAGAAGTCTATAAAATAGACCTCTTAGTGCACAATTGAAATTGTTTTCTCGCAATACTACAATTTTTTGTAAAATTGACTTTTCCCCCTTATAATATGACTTAATTATCCATCCATCCATTCTCTTTGCCGCTTATCCTCACGAGGGTCACGGGGAGTACTGGAGCCTATCCCAGCTGTCAACGCCGAACTGGTTGCCAGCCAATCGCAGGGCACATAGAGACAAAGATTCACACACACAATCACACCTTGGGGCAATTTAGAGTTTCCAATTAATGTTCCATGTTTTTGGGATGTGGGAGGAAACCGGAGTGCCCAGAGAAAACCCACGCAGCCACGGGGAGAACATGCAAACTCCACACAGGTGGGGTGGGATTTGAACCCCGGTCCTCAGAACTGTGAGGGTAAGGCTTTACCAGCTGATCCACCGTGCTGCTGATTTAATTATTTTTTCTCAAAATAATGGTTATTCATGTCAAAATACCATTTTCTTTCTTTTTAAATGCTTTTTGACTATTTTAAGATTATAAACTTTTCTTGAAATATTTCTTTTATATATATTTTAACATGCAGTATATTTATTCGGGTAAGAGACAAGTTGAACCTCTTTTGCAGTGGAGACCTGGCCAAGAAGTTAAACAAGTCCATGTACGTACAACAAAATTAAACACAATCAATCAATTATACAAATTTATTAAATATGCAACAAAAAAACAGAAAACCATCAAACTGTTAAAAAAGTCTTGAAATGATAACTATATATTTTCCATCCTGATGTTATAAATTTATATTCGTTAAAACTTTTTCACAGAACTATATTCTTGTCAAACTTTGTGTAAAGTGCAATTATTTTATTGTATTTCTCAGCCCTTTTAAATGTATTGTGAACAAACACGGAAGGAATGAAGGAAGGAAGGAAGTAGGCAGGAAGCAGACTGCAACTTAGTGTGTGACAATGACGTTTTATTGATTCACAGTCATGATGAATGGATGAATGGTGATTTGAAATGACTCAGCCAGTGTTTATCCACACTAATCCCCCCCCCCCCTTTTTTTTTTTTTTTGTTCAAGCACAAATGCATTGATTACTTCCATACATTTGTACCTGAGAAATATAAGACAGGGCACAGATAGTGAGAATCGTGTGTACGCGCATCACAGCAAAAAAAGAAAAAAAAAAAAAAAAAGCAACCGACCAAATGGACAAATGAGGTCGAAGTCCCTGAGAGCTCAGCTTTCAATGAATGAGATTATAAAGGAGCACCGTGTGGCTCACTAGGCAGCGGGGTGTTACACTTTTAGGGGTGTGGGGGGCTCTTACAGTAATATGGAGAACAGCAACCAATGTGGTCTACAGAACTGAATGTTAAACAACACAGACTGTAAACATTTGCAATTGTAGATAAGCGCAAAGCGACAGCAAACACTGGTTTGAGGTTGAAATGCGAGCAAATTAACGGCTATTCTACAAAACTAACAAAAGGTTAAAACTGTCTGGAATTAATCTGGTTCAGGTTACAGCATGAGTCCTCATAAACTTCGTTTTTGTAAGAAAATAGTAGGATTTTGGATGAAAAGCATTGGAAGGAAAATACTTCGTGTTTGTTGTACTCATAGTTTGATAACTGGATTTTTATTTCATACAATTTCCTTGTGATTGGTTGTGGAAATATTGCTTGTAACAAGTTTCAGGTTTAATGTGCAATAAGATAAACACAACGAAAACTTTTTATTATGCAAATAAAATGCAGTTTAAAGACTGTTAAGGCTTAAGAGTAAAAACTAGTATTCGGGTAATACTGGTGAATTATTACAGGAAATGACTTGTGTAAAAAAAAAAAAAAATTAAAAAGGCAATAGTTTTGTGTGAATGTCAAGATTCTCTCATGAACTGAAACATGACGATCTGAGAGCAGCACCCGTAATTTTATTTTCATAATAATTTCATGATAGAACTAAGCTTTTTTTCTTCAAATATTATGACTCCTTGTAAAATAACCATTTTAGACAAAATTGACAATTACAACAATTAAATTGTTACTGTAATATCTTTTGTAAAATATTCAACTTTATCCCAAGAAATTATTGTTTTTCTTACAATTTTTTTACATGGCTTTCTTCACAAAATTATTTTCTCATTCTAGGATTTGTAAAAAAAAAAAAAAAAGGTTTTTTTTTTCAGTGTATCCCTAGTAAAAGATCAGCAAAAATGGAAAAAGAATTTCGTAATGGTTTGCTTGGCAGATGTTCCCAAAAATAAGTGTCAGTTTGTGGAGTGCCTTCGTAAATCCACCTCTGGTAATAAAAACTGTATATTTCTAAAAACTTAATCATCACCCTCTAAATCAGATCTGTCAGTGTGTTGTCTCGCATGAGACATTTACAAAAAAAAGCAGTCTTTCCATAATTCTATAGGCAGCTGTTCCAAAGTGTGCAGAAAAGCACACACTATAGTTTTAACCCTAACCTTAAAACTAGCCCAGGCATAATTAAAAGGCTTTTTTTTTAACATATATTTATATATACTCTTAAAGCCTGGTGGCATGCCCGCCACAAACATGTGGTTGTGTCACGCTGGTGTTCCCTCCCATCCAAAAAAGATGGGAGAGAAAATCCCGACAGTTGCGTTTTAATAACCACATTGGAAATAGAATAATTCCTCTGTGTCTTGCAAAATGTCCCCGAGCTATGATGGAAAGGAAAAATGGAAAAAGGAAAAACTCCAGATAACAAACCTCTTATTGAAAATGTTGTGTGAATCCTATGAATAAATTAAATATCAGTATAAATAGTACATGTGCATATGAAAACACCAACCTTATATTTCACTGTAGTAGATTTTTAAAGTAAAAATAAAAACTATCAAGCATATACTGTATATTAGGAATAGGTTGATAGCTAACTGAAGGTTATAAGAATACCGGTGTAAAAAAGATAAAGTGCTTTGTTACATAAACATATTATTAAATCTTGTCACATGGTTGACATGATAATTGTTTTTTTTTTTCCTAATAGCCAAGGAAATAAATCAGAAATAACCTAATTCACTAAAAAAAAATAAAAGTTGGAGAGTCCATCAATTTGTTATAATCAGCAAAAATTCCAAAGCACATTTTCATATCAACAGCTTATCCAATAAGTGTTCCCACCACGCTTCCTCATTGATTTTGCAACCAAAAGAAAAACAGTTTATATAAATATTATAGATTGCGTAGAAGCTTTCCCCAGTACTCCTCCACTGTCTGTTGACAGATTCAATAATATTCCATGTGTTTAGCTTTTGAAAATCGTAGTAGTCCACTGACTTTTTTTTCCTTTTTTAATGTGTATGTGGTAATTACATACTTATCTAAACTAATGTTAGCCAAAAGCTCTGCGCGCCGCTTTTGTCTTCAGCCAATCTTGTTGAGTCTCATTGTTGTGAAATTTAATCCACCGCCTAGCAGATTGACAGGCAGCTTTTTCCGTGTTCTTTGCTGATGTGGTGCAACGCTTCCCGCGGGCCTTGGAGCCAACAGCCTCTGCCCACTTCGAGCACCGTCCGGAAGGCTTTTTTGTCGGGATCCTCTACACAAAGTTGTTTGATATTTGCCTCTGGTGCTCAAACAGGTCTTCGGTCTCTGCGCTGTATGCGTCTCCTTGAAGGGAGGTGGGGGGGGGGGGGTAGATGGTCAGAAGTGACAGCTGCCTGAAAGGGAAAAAGCGGAGGGGAACGGGTGCGTACCTGCGTGACATCCATACATAAAAGCTCTGTGGCCGTCGTACTTGCAGCGACAGCGCATGACGTTGTTCATGAAGTCCGACTCGGCCATGTCCATCGAGGGGTTGACTTCCACCTGACAGACAAAGCCAATCATCATAAGTTTAGTCTCGTTGTTGATCTGATTTTAAAATTTCAAAAGAGTTACTGATAGGACAACTGTGGCAAAAGAGGTTGTTGTGATGTTAGACCGGGCGGTGTCCAAGTACCATCAGAATTCAGGGTTTGTGTTTATGACATAATTGCCTTTAAAGTGCGACTGTCATGAAATGCAGGATTTTAAGTATGTTATTAATGAAAAATCGGCAGCCGGTAAGGACCCATCTGTTTTTTCACCACAAAAATATGATTTTGATATATATGGCTTTTTGTAACTCCCACCATGAAAATCCTCTCGAGGGATTTATTTTTGAGAAGAAACAGGACGTGACATACAGGGAGGGTTGCGCACTCAAGCGGTCTCATCTGTTAATACCGCATATCATGTAAATATGGCTCCAAACGATAGGCTAATATTGCCACACTCGGTTGTGAGATGTTCTCTTCTTCGAAAGAGCTTCCGTGTCTGAAGGGGCGTGTTCGTCTTCCATAGTAGAGGCCACAGCGTGTTTTCAATGGCGAATGTCCCATTGTGACGTCAGAGACAGAAGATACAGCCAATATGGCGACCACTTGGATGTCGAATCAGACTTCCGCAACTTTGCGTATAGATCACGCGCTCTCCGCTCATATTTGATTTTTCTTTTGGACATTGAAGTGAATAATGTTATATGTATTTTTCATTACAATATCTATTTTAGAATGTTTATATGGATGACACTTGACCTCTAAGGTATATTTTTAGTGATCACAGCTTGTTGTTTTAAGTTTCTACATCCTGATTTTGTTCCATTGTCGTTGGCTTGACACTAGGATGCTCAGAGCTTTATGAACACATTCATTCGGATATTTTCTTAACTATGTGGTTCATTTGATACCGTTGTTTTTTTTTTTGGGGGGGGGGTGAGGGCTGATTGACAAGGAGGAGCAATGGGTGAAGGGTGTTGAACCCAGGCAATGTCTCATTTGTTTGAATTTCTTGTTTGTGCTTGTTTTCCGAAAATGACCTAGGCAATTAGTGGGCTTTATTTATTTGTTTGTTTGTTTATTTATTTATTGCTCTGTTGCCATCATCTTTAGAATGGTGCTCACTTTTAATTATTTATTTTTGGTAGTACAAAACAGAGCTCTTAAGATAGATCCCTTTCATTTTAAACACCACATAAAGACATTCCGCATTTTATTCAAAAACACAATAATTAAATGAGTAGAAAAGCTCATGTAACTGTACAGTTGTGGTTCACATCAAGTGGTTGTAGTGCCTACAGGCAGTTATTGTAGCTTACAACAAACTTGCACACACTAACCTGTAAGAGAACCTGATTTAGACTCCAATCAAAATGCTGGAAGTTAGTCCGACTACATCTTATTTTTGCAACTTATTGGATCGTACACTTTCGAGGCACTCTGTTATTTCGGAACTCTTTAACTGCTGATACGACCTTTCTCTTAAGTGATAATGGCAACAAGTCATTGACTGTAATAGCTGTTCTGTAAAAGCGCACCACCCACTTTAAACACTGGTTACACACACTTACAGGCAGAAAGGCGGCAAACTACAGAAAAGAAACCAAGGCCAAGAGTGCGCTCATAAAACCAGTCAGATTTTCATTTCGATGTAACTCCTCCTATAGCTGACAGCGCCGTCAAAATGACCCCAGTTCACATGGACTGGAATGTTGTGATGTGCGTGCCAGGAAAATAGTTTTGCAAAGGAACATATATATAAGAAGTATGCCTCTTTTGGGCATAATTGTACACTTTACTGGAGGAGCATTATAAATAGTCCTGTGGTTTGCCATTGTTGTTTTGGTTGTGATGTTCTAGCACATGCTGACGCTTAACACGGATTTGAGTGATTCAAGTCATTTTACAAAATGCTCACTGAGGTGGATTTTCCACTTCCAAATTCTGTAGTACTGCTATCCTGTGAAAACCACGCCATTAACACGCTGACAAACAACAACAATGGAGAAGAAGGTGGTTCTCCTTGGGGTTGGCCAAGGTAAAAAGGCAATTTGGCATTCAAAAGAAGACTGGGGCAGCTGCAGCAAAGTAGATACTGTTGGAGCTTATGCCTAGCAAATTGATTTGTAATAATTAGCATGTGAGACTTATTTTTATTTATTAATGTTATGAAGAAACGGGTCCAAGCGGCGTTGAACAGTTGGTGTCTGGTGTTCTGTGTGACAGAAGAGTCTTCTCTACGATGAAGGGCAAAGTCTATAAAAAAGTGGTGAGGTCGGCCATGATGCAGGATTAGAGACGGTGGCACTGAAGAAACAAGAGGAAACAGAACTTGAGGTAGCAGAAATGAAGATGCTGAGGTTCTCGCTTGGAGTGAACAGTTTGGATAGGATTAGGAATGAGTTCATTAGAGGGACAGTCAAAGTTGGATGTTTTGGAGACAAGGTTAGAAAGAGCAAGCTTCGATGGTTTGGACATGTTCAGAGGCGAGAGAGTGAGTATATTAGTAGAAGGGTGCTGAGGATGGAGCTGCCAGGCAAAAGAGCGAGAGAGGGGAAGACTAAAGAAAAGGTTGATGGATGTTGTGAGGGAAGCCCTGAAGACTGTGGGTGTTAGAGAGGAAGATGGACAAGACTGGCTTAGATGGAAAATGATGATACGCTGTGGCGGCCCCTCATCAGGACAAGCCGAAAGGAGAAGAAGAAGATTGGTAGAATAATTCTGAAAATGCTTTTCCCAATGAGCGACCAGTAATGGTTTGCTTCATGTACCAGAAATTGTGTTGTAGTCAAAACCACTAAATAAAACAAATACCACCAGCTTGTACCAGGCTTGTATGATAACATTTATAGAAATGTATGAAATGGGCATTCTTTAATGTGCATGAACCAGCACATATTTCCAGAGTTTTCAAGCTGTTTCTCTGGGAATTGTTTGAAAAGTATGACAGTAGTTGATGACTCAATCGCCACCACTGCTGACCCTGCAGTTTTTGGTCTGGAGAACAATATATGTATGAGTCACAGAGAATACCAAGATAGTTTTTAGCACTTAAATCGTCACTAAGCTGTGTTTTAAAGACTCAATAATTGACATTTACTGTATTTTCCGCACTATAAGGCGCACCTAAAAGCCTTTAATTTTCTCAAAAGCTGACAGTGCACCTTATAATCAGGTGCGCCTTATATATGGATCAATATTGAGCCTTTTGTGCAGCCCATCTAATGGATGCATAACGTAACCCCAGCTTCTACTGTAGTGTCTATTCCGTTCGCCTTATAATGCGGTGCGCCTTATATATGAAAAAAGTCATTGAGGGTGCCCCTTATAATGCGGAAAATACGGTAATTTTTCGTATAAATTAGTACTTGAACCTTTGTGTGAGAGGATTTAACAGACTTTGTGTTGCCTCACCGAAAAAAAAAAAAAAGTGTTGCTTACTTAGAAAGTGGCTATTAAAGTTTTTTGTTTTTTTTTAAATGAGCAGGAGGAATTCCTTGGGGGCAAATTAACCTTGTCTAATGGGAGGGGGAGCGCAGGGGGAGCTTCCACAAATAGTGAGGTAATCGTTAACTTGGGTAATTGCTGTGTTTCATTAGCAGGGGGAAGTGTGGGCTCGAAGGGAGGGTCTGCTGCTTCTGTACTCAAAAGTCAGAAATGCCATCTTGACGACATTAAATACAAAATGCTATGGCAATTCAGCCTAATTTGCTTAGTCACTTTACAACTCCTTTTTAGGAGTGATTTATCTTTTATTTTCATTTCTTTCCTCCACACTTAACTTTAGAATTATAACCAATGTGTTCCAAAGACATCTAGTCAGCGCTCAATCGCTTGTGTGATGTGCCGATTACACGTGAATTAAGTAAATATTGGTCCAAGAGACAAGTGTAATTACAATGAGCGAGCGTCTCAGAGGAATCGCAGTAATTATCACCCGAGAGTTCCCACATGTGAGGCCTTTGACGAGCTGCAGACGGCTGTGTAAAATGTGCGGGATGGGTAAGTCTGTGCGGCCAAGATGGAGGATAATGACGAGCTGCCGTCCTTGATGTGTTTAACTCCGGTGGCCACAGGCCTGATGGACTGGCCGAGGCTCAAGTAATGAGCGAGAGAGCGTGAGAGAGAGAATATGTTTGAGCAAGATTGGGAGGTTGAGATGTTAACAACGAAAATAGATATACTGTACAGTACATAACCAGCAACCAACAAAGAGAAAGCCCTGAGCCCGTGAGAATCACTGTGTGTAAACTCGTCATTTTAAAAAAAAAACAACGTCCTAATTTTGCTTTGCCTCGTTGACAGTCTTAAATTTAATGACTTCGCAGTTTTCTGGAATGCAGCATCAAATGCGGTGGTTGAACTTGAATTTTTAAAATCTCGCAAAGCTGGGGATGTTTCAGCACCGTAAGAGCTTGTAGGAAAAGCGTACTGACCTGAAAGATGTAATCTCCAGGCCGCACGTCCGTCACATCAACCCACTGACAGTCGATGTCATGGCGGTATGTATCCCAGCAGCCCACAGAGATACCCTGATCACCCATGTTGTAACAGGAAAAGCGCTTTTGAGCACCTAAAACGCAGCAAAATGCAATGCAATTTCCTATCATCATCAAATTTAACTTAATGCACATTTTGTTATGAATGTTGCTTTTTCACACAAGCTATTTCATCCATGATCTAACAAGCAAATGGAGAGTGAACAAACACCAGCACAGCAATGATCTAATACATTAACCACAAAGCAAAACTCCACACAGCTACAGCTGAAATATTGATATTCTTTGCTTGCCACTAATGGGAAAGGGGAGATTTGGGGGAGGGCGGGGTGGTGGGCCGTATGAATGGTTGGCGAACATTACCGTCGGGGCAAAATGTATCCTCAAGGCAGAAACTGGCCTTGTGTCCCTCTGCAACTCTGGTGCCATTGAGTGTCAGTAGGTCGTAATGTGTGAACACCTCGATGCTGTGGTAATGCCTAGGATGAGAGAGTAAAGGATGGGGTGACCACATAAGAAAAAGAAAGAGCTCAGCCATAGTTGGCAAGAATAGTCATACTCCGTTTTGAACAAACGCTCAGGGAAAAAAAACATTATCAACTGAAAATAATACACCTTTGAAGCATATATTGGGGGTTGAACTGATTAGTCGATGCTTAAAGCTTGAAGTCATCTAATGGCTAATCCCGGCATCTTTTCTCACACCTCTGCTGCCATTGCCGGAATATTACGGTCTGTGAAGCAAATGTCCACCCAACCAGGTGACAAGGTCTGCCTACATCTGTGCAGTTTCAGGAAGTCTAAAAGTAAGATGGTGGTGGTTGAGATCAGCGGTTTAGCCTGGCTAACTTTAGGTATACCGATTGGAGCTTGTATAAAAACATTCACAAAGGTAGCGGCGTTAAGAGAAACTGCTCCATGGAGCAAAAAAAAAAAAAAAAAAAAAAAAAATTGGGGACCGCTCTGCTGTGCTAAGAAAATAGCAACAAAACAATTTCAATAATAATTGATTAACCGACTTTGAAATCAACTAATCACATTGGAGTCAACTACAAAAAAAATCCTTTCACCCTAAACGTGGATACAGCAATTCAAATTAGACTGCTATTTTTTTTTCCTCAGAAGATGGTGTTTTTGTTTTTTTTTTTTGGCCGGCATATGACAACAAATTTGCCATGAATTATTCTTGAAGCTGGAGGCACAATGGATCAGTGGAACAGTGGATTAGCTGGAAAGTGTTGGACTCACAGTTCTGAGGTCCCAGGTTCAATCCCGGCCCCACCTGTGTGGAGTTTGCATGTTCTACCCGTGCCTGCGTGGATTTTCTCCAGGCACTTCGGTTTCTTCCCACATCCCAAAAACATGCAACATTAATGGGACACTCTAAATTGCCCCTAGGTGTGATTGTGAGTGTGACTGTTGACAGTCTCCATGTGTCCTGCGATTGGTTGGCAACCAGTTCAGGGTGTACCCTGCCTTGTACCCGTTGACAGGTAGAATAGGCTCCAGCACTCCCCACGACCCTTGTGAGGATAAGTGGCTAAGAAAATGGATGGATGGATATTCTTGAAGCAAACAAGCAATTCTCTTAATAGTTCCATTGATGGGGAATATCTTGCTTCCTTGTATCCGTTCCAACCGTTGTTGATGCTCCTTAGGTCCAGTTCCTCCGTGTTGCTACTTGTTCCTGTTTTCCCCACATTTCAGGTCCCCCAGATCTCAACAATCAAAATCTCAAATGCGGTGATCTGTACTTCAATTTCTGGCGTTTTTTTTTTTTTTTTTTTTTTTTTTTTTTTTTTTTACATTGTGTTGTCATCTGAAGAGGTTTTAAAAAAAAAAGCCTAGTTTGACAGAATAAGGACAAGTACAGATAACCATATTCAAGTGCATGGAGTAAAACCATTCAACCATTTTCTTTGGCGCTTATCCTCACAAGGGTCGCGGGGAATGCTGGAGCCTATCCCAGCTGTCAACGAGCAGGAGGTGGGGGACACCCTGAACTGGTTGCCCGCTTTTCGTAGGGCACATGGAGACAAACAGCCGCACTCACAATCACACCTAGGGGCAATTTAGAGTCTCCAATTAATGTTGCATGTTTTTGGGATGTGGGAGGAAACCGGAGTGCCCGGACAAAACTCACCCATGCACGCGGAGAACATGCAAACTCCACACAGGCGGTGCTGGGAACGAACCCGGATCCTCAGAACTGTGAGTCCAACGCTTTACCAGCTGAACCACCGTGCCACCCTGGAGTAAAACTAAGAAGTACATAAATCAGAAGAACCTACTTACTATAAGTCCACTAGCAAAGTATTTGTTTTTCCTTTACTTCCCATCACTGAACATGGATTTCTGTTTGCAGCGCTGACGCTGAATGAACACTGCTCCCCTATAGCGTGTAGCCTTGTGACCTCACTACTTGAACATGATCATGGGTGTCGCCATAACACCTCTCACAGAAGCTTGTTTTAACGCCGGGGTCGCTCGACCTCTTTACCCCCACTCGCTGAATGGAAGTCTTTGAACGCCGCATCCGTAGCGCTAATGTGTTGTCGAAACAACCCGCGGCCGCCTCGGCTGTCCTTTGTACTCCCACGCGACTTCGCTAAAAGGATCGCTTCACACATGCGCGGACAGGACGGGGGCTTCGTGTTGGAGATGTGAGCTGTCTGACTTTGTACACATTCTCTCAGGTCAAATTCAAGCATTTTTTTACTTTTTGTATAGGTTTGGATAGGTGTACTGGTGACTGACATTTCCACTGCACAGTACCTACACCCTGCTACTAGTTTCTATTCGTCTATGCCTTGAGCCTCCGATGCGCTGGTGACCAGTCCATACATTTTGTGCCCATCTTTGTCAAGATCATAGGTGAGTTCTATGCGGTGTACACTTTGGACTGGTTTCCTGCCAATCACAATAGACAAGCAGCCATTTGCGTCTTCACCAACTGACAATTCAGTTTTCCCCTAACCTGAACTGCATGTTTTGAGGATGTGGCAGAAAGCTGGAAAATCCAAAGAAAAAGCAGACAAACAATCGTGAAAAAATGCATTCTCCACACAGAGAGGCCAGAACCCCTTCAGACCAATAAATCATATACATATATTGGGCTGGAAAATCATTTATCTTTGCTAAAAATCTTTATATACTATTTAAATGTCTCCTTCTCTCTTAAACCCAACGTGATTGGCCTTTAGTTGCTCACGTCATCTAATGCGACAGCGATTGCCAAGCGCTCAAGTGGAATGACGTCCACCACCAGATCGGGCGACCACTCTTGGACTATTTACAGCTGCTGAAGAAGGTGACAAAGATTCTTGTGTTCAGCTGGTGGGCTTGCATGTTACCAGCTGATTCCTTGTCATAATCTACTTGTTTTCTTTCCGGCTGGTGATTAAATTAAATATAACTCGAAATTACTCCACACGGGGTCCGTTAATGCATGTTTTCCAAAGACCGCAAGTCATCTGTGTCCAGGAGCCTCTAAAATAAATGACCACATGCTTAACCACAACATCCCGCATAGAGTAAAGCATTCTTTCCACTGCTATAAGTCTGTGCAACACCTGTAAATTACACTGTGCTGGGATGTCGTACCTGTGACACTGGTGCCAGGTCCAGCTCTCCCTTGTGGATTTGGGTCGGAAATCGGAGCGTCCCAGGTTCATGATGCGCGAGGAGAAGCGCAGCAGGCGTCTGTGGCCGTAGGGCCAGTTCATCCGGGCGGCAGAGGAGGACAGACAGTTTTCCTCGTTGGCACAGCTTAGCAAGTGGAGCGGCCGGTCTTCCAGGTAGGCCGTCTCCTGGACTAACTGGGCATCCAGAACGAGGTCAGGAGCCGCTGAAGCGGGACAAACGAGCCATAATATTAAAATAATAATAATAATTAAAATACAGTCATTCATTTTGCATTTTTAACATTGTCACGTGACAGTGAATGTTCTTGACACACAGTGTATTGTTTTCTTACTCTCTGAGCAGGTGACCCCGGCCGCCTTCGGTCCCCCCCCTCGCGGACAGTGCATGTGGTTGTTCCGGCGGCACTGCTGAATTGAGAACTCCGTGCCGACGCAGTGAGTTCCACTGAGGATCAATTCTGCTGCGTTTGGGTCGCTGGACCAGTACCAGGTGTCCTGTTGGAAGGCGAGGCGCCTCTTGTAATTCATCAGACTGAATTCAAGGCTGCGACTATTGATTGACCTCCATCTCTTCATGCGTTTATCTGTCTTTCATGAACACCTCTGACAGATTGAAGGAGCGCTCCAGTTAATCAAAGAGATGGAGCTGGTCGCTCAGGGCCGTTTTTACTAAAGATGCAGGTAATGTGGTTTCATTTGAAAAAGAAAAAAAAAAAGCTGACGGTCTGATGTGGTGTCCCATTACCTGATGTGCACTTGCAGCAAATCCGTGTCCCAGTTGTCTGCACACCACCATGGCCTCGTTGATGCCCCAGTTTTCACTACAGACCGAACCCCAACGCTTTCGGCCGCCCACTTCCATCAGCACCTCCACTCGGCCCTCTGAGGGAACCCTGCCACCAGCCAGACGCACCTGTAAACACATGTAAGATTATTTACCTTCGGATGGTGAGGTATTCGTGAGTGTTAAGATGGTGTCCGTTATTTGTGTCCTTCGTACCGTGTATTCGGTGCCGGTTTTAGGGATGTTACAACGCACTGAAGCGTCTTGGCTGTGTTTGAACGTCCATGGTTGAACCTCCTGGAAGAAGCAGTCAAGAATGGAGCGCTCCGTCCCCGTGCACTGGACACTGTTCATGTGGATGGGCCCGGTACCTACACAGTGAGAAATTTTCGTTTTTTCATTGTTGGTTTCATCTGCTCTGAATTGGGTTCAGTTTTAACAACCATGCTCTCACTCTTTTTTTTCTGATTCCCCATTAGAATGTAAACAAAGAAAGTTAAAAACCTTTTTTTTTTTTTTTATTGACAACCTTAATGAGTATGGATGTGGACAATCTAAAGTAGCCGACCAAACAGCCAAATGCACAAATGAGCTGTCTTTGGGCATTGGAGGAAAAAAATGAAACAATAAAGTTTCTTTCGGCGTCGCCACAGCGTGTCATCTCAGATGAACGCACATATATATATTTGGCACAATTTTTACGCCGGATGCCCTTCCTGACGCAACCCTTCTCAGGGAGTGGAGGCCCCAGTGGGATACGAACCCACAACCCCTGGTTTACCAAACCAGTGCTCTAACCACTGGGCTACAGGGCCTCAAAATTCTTTTCAAAGTTCTTTTCAAAAAAAAAAAAGAAACAATAATGATTTCAATTCAACGATGTTTTTGTTCACACACACGTACATTAATAACTCCCATACTTGACCCATTTGAACTCTCCGTTGCTAAAACAAACAGCAGCACCAACCTTGTAAACATTCGCTAAGTGTGGAGTCTTAATGGCTTGAAAATCTTTGGCAATGCAGTACACTGCCATTACTCCACATGTATCCATGTTTATGTTCAAGGTAGCGAAGCGATGTTTTTTCAGCCCAGTCAGCCCCATTTTCTTGCCATTTATTCAATTTCACTTTATTTTAAACTCCAGTTTCACTTGACATTTGTTAAATTCGTTCCATGACATTCACAGCTCAAATCACTGAAGTGAATATAAGTGCCATGAATTTGTTCCAAAAAACAGCGCCGTGTTCGAAAATATTGCTATAAAATAATAAATAGCACTTCACATAGACGTCAAGTATCATAGTTTGTGAACAAAAGCAATATTTGTTCAAGACATTTGTTTTTAAACGCGTTTGTGAACCAAGGTTCCACCTCAACTGCATTTTTGTTCACTCTCAACGTGGTAAAATTGTTTTAATTTTTCATACAAATAAAGCCCCCACCACCCCTTAATAAATGTCCTTCCTCATCAACGGTATCATGAAGGAAAACATAATGGGGTTATATTAAAATGGATTAAACCATGCTGAAATGTCCTTAGATGTGCACATCACTGAGATTTCAGGGGTTATTCGTTCATTGAGGGCCACCCAGTATAAGCCAAATTGCGTCATACAAAGCTCGCACACTTCGCGGCTGACATTTTTTTTTCCCCTTCCAAGTGCTTTTTTCCTCCTGAGAGACAATGAAAATTCCATATCTGTGATGATAAAAACCTATTGCAAGGCAAGGAGCAGAACCTGCAGCATCGACTTTGGGGATCTGACATACCTCATTGCCAAGTCTGTGTTGCTTTTGGCAAAACAACCGCACAGCTAAGGCAACTTAACATGGGCAAACGTGTCTCATTTGTCATTTGATGAAAACCAGCGCCTTCAAAACGACATGAATCAACATTTTATAAATGCAAACAGTTGGTTCCATAATGACAACGTTTGAGGAAACCGCTCGTCCAGTTATGGCCTCTGTGTTTGCTTCACGCGTAGGACATAAACTGTCAAGCTGGAAATTTGACAAGCGTTTTAGCAAGCACTACCAAATCCACAAAAACCAAGGGAAGAAGAGGATAGACCGAGGATAGATGGAAGTGAAACACGGAAGAGGCAACGGGAAGCGAGAATGCCGGGTCGCTGGCGATGTCGCTGTGAGATTGCAGCCATCCCTCCGTGTTGGTTACGCATGTGGTCAGAAATGTCGGAAAATCATACATCCGCAACGCCGCCGCCGCTATCGCAACAGTGACTCCCATAAACTGGATTTATCGCAACAAGGCTGCGCGAGGGCCCGCCTGAGGGATCCCGAAGAAAAACACAACAGTCACAGGCTGTACTTTAAACTTCCTTTGGAAAATCTGTGAAATCCCTGAAATAAATTCCTGCAGGAGTCGCAGCGCACTTCTGATGAACATTTACGGTGTTTTGCTCCCTCGTGTATGGGGAGTAGACTCAATGCAAACACACATGATGGCTGGAACTTTCTAAATAAATACAATCAAATAAAACTTGGTCAAGAAATAGAAACATTCTATAATTTGACTGTATAATTTTTAGGTGGGTTGGATCACATTTCCTCTCAATGATCAAAACACCAATTTCCACATCACGGTACAACATTCGCCCAGGATGTACCCCGCCCCTCGCCCAAAGTCAGCAGGGACGGGGCTCCACAGCTTAGCCATGGCCATTAAGCCTTAAGAAAAACATGTACCATTCTGTGGTGGCAGGATGCCATCGCAACAGTAAACTCCCCATGGAAATGAAATTTGCTCTATTCTCCCCATCACACTGAAGGATAACATGGAGGAAAGAAAAAATCTAGTTTTGCGGTTATCATGACACTTCCGGGATTTTGCATGTGCATTACAGTCTGTAGCATAATGCAGCCCTATGGGGGCACAAACCAGTGCAATCTGTAGGCCGGTCCCAAGCCCGGATAAATGCAGAGGGTTGCGTCAGGAAGGGCATCCGGCGTAAAAACTGTGCCAAACAAATATGAGCGTTCATCTAAAGAATCCCATACCGGATCGGTCGTGGCCCGGGTTAACAACGCCCGCCCCCGGCACTGCTAACCTGCAGGGCGTCGGTGGAAATTCAGCTACTGTGGGTCGAAGACAAAGAAGAGGAGGAAACCGGATCCAGCGTCAGAAGAAAAAAAAGGAATGCACAGAGCCTACAACTGAGTGTAGGGACTTTGAATGTTGGGACTATGACAGGAAAAGCTCAGGAGTTGTTGACATGATGATTAGGAGAAAGGTTGATATTCTGTGCATCCAAGAGAGCAGGTGGAAAGGTAGTAAGGCTAGAAGTTTGGGAGCAGGGTTTAAATTATTCTACCACGGAGTAGATGGGAAGAGAAATGGAGTAGGGGTTATTTTAAAGGAAGAGCTGGCTAAGAATGTCTTGGAGGTGAAAAGAGTATCAGATCGAGTGATGAGACTAAAATTTGAAATTGAGGGTGTTATGTATAATGTGGTTAGCGGCTATGCACCACAGGTAGGATGTGACCTAGAGTTGAAAGAGAAATTCTGGAAGGAACTAGATGAAGTAGTTCTGAGCATCCCAGACAGCGAGAGAGTTGTGATTGGTGCAGATTGTAATGGACATATTGGTAAAGGAAACAGGGGCGATGAAGAAGTGATGGGTAAGTACGGCATCCAGGAAAGGAACTTTGAAGGGCAGATGGTGGTGGACTTTGCAAAAACGATGGAGATGGCTGTAGTGAACACTTATTTCCAAAAGAGGGAGGAACATATAGTGACCTACAAGAGCGGCGGTAGAACCACGCAGGTAGATTATATTTTGTGCAGACGATGTAATCTGAAGGAGGTTACTGACTGTAAAGTAGTGGTAGGGGAGAGTGTAGCTCGACAGCATCGGATGGTAGTATGTAGGATGATTCTGGTGGTGGGTAGGAAGATTAAGAAGACAAAGGTAGAGCAGAGAACCATGTGGTGGAAGCTGAGAAAGGAAGAATGTTGTGCGGCCTTCCGGAAAGAGGTGAGACAGGCTCTCGATGGACAACCGAAGCTCCTGGAAGACTGGACGACGACAGCCAAGATGATCAGAGAGACAGGCAGGAGAGTACTTGGTGTGTCATCTGGTAGGAAAGGGGAGAAGGAGACTTGGTGGTGGAACCCCATAATACAGGGAGTCATACAAGGAAAGAGATTAGCGAAGAAGAAGTGGGATACTGAGAGGACTGAGGAGAGGCGAAAGGAGTACATCGAGATGCGACGTAGGGCAAAGGTAGAGGTGGCAAAGGCTAAACAAGAGGCATATGAAGACATGTACACCAGGTTGGACACGAAAGAAGGAGAAAAGGATCTCTACAGGTTGGCCAGACAGAGGGATAGAGATGGGAAGGATGTGCAGCAGGTTAGGCTGATTAAGGATAGAGATGGAAATGTGTTGACTGGTGCCGGTAGTGTGCTAAATAGATGGAAAGAATACTTTGAGAAGTTGATGAATGAAGAAAATGAGAGAGAAGGAAGAGTTGAAGAGGCAAGAGTGAAGGACCAGGAAGTGGAAATGATTACTAAGGGGGAAGTCAGAAAGGCATTACAAAGGATGAAAAATGGGAAGGCAGTTGGTCCTGATGACATACCGGTAGAGGTATGGAAGCAATTTGGAGAGATGGCTGTGGAGTTTTTGACCAACTTATTCAACAGAATACTAGCGGCGAAAAGATGCCTGAAGAATGGAGGAAAAGTGTTCTAGTTCCCATTTTTAAGAACAAAGGGGATGTTCAGAGCTGTGGGAACTATAGAGGAATAAAGTTGATGAGCCACACAATGAAGTTATGGAAAGAGTAGTGGAGGCTAGACTCAGGTCAGAAGTAAGTATCTGCGAGCAACAGTATGGTTTCATGCCTAGAAAGAGTACCACAGATGCATTATTTGCCTTGAGGATGCTCGTGGAAAAGTACAGAGAAGGTCAGAAGGAGCTACATTGTGTCTTTGTGGATCTAGAGAAAGCCTATGACAGAGTACCAAGAGAGGAACTGTGGTACTGCATGCGTAAGTCTGGTGTGGCAGAGAAGTATGTTAAAATAGAAAATAGAAACGGGTCCAAGCAGGTTGGAACAGCTGGCGAAAGGTGTCTGGTGTGTTATGTGACAGAAGAGTCTCTGCTAGGATGAAGGGCAAAGTTTACAAAACAGTGGTGAGGCCGGCCATGATGTACGGATTAGAGACGGTGGCACTGAAGAAACAACAGGAAGCTGAACTGGAGGTGGCAGAAATGAAGATGTTGAGGTTCTCGCTCGGAGTGACCAGGTTGGATAGGATTAGAAATGAGTTCATTAGAGGGACAGCCAAAGCTGGATGTTTTGGAGACAAGATTCGAGAGAGCAGACTTCGATGGTTTGGACATGTTCAGAGGCGAGAGAGTGAGTATATTGGTAGAAGGATCCTGAGGATGGAGCTCCCAGGCAAAAGAGCGAGAGGAAGACCAAAGAAAAGGTTTATGGATGTGGTGAGGGAAGACATGAGGGCAGTTGGGGTTAGAGAGGAAGATGCAGGAGATAGGCTAAGATGGCAAAAGATGACACGCTGTGGCGACCCCTAACGGGACAAGCCGAAAGGAAAAGAAGAAGATTACAGTCTGTAGCATATTTTCCCAATCGCATTTGTCTTTTTTTTAATGCAGCTGAGATTGCATACTTTGGCCTCAGCAGCAATGCGCCTCACAATTTGGGAAGAAAAACAAATGCGACATGAATGGCATAACTTAACATTATTGTCATTTGCATGGTAGATTTTCGGCCCCTTGTGCAGGAACCCTTTTTAAAACAGACAATTTCAAAGCTTCAGTTAACCACGACATACTTGAGGTCAACCACGTCCCAGGAACTTTTAACCAGAATCAGCAGTTGGGAAGCAGACATCAATCAATATACCATCATTTCCAGCCTATGAGCCGTGACATTTTTCTCACGGTTTCAACCCAGCGATATATGTGGTGATGCGGCTAATTTGTGAATTTTTTGTAACGGTCGTAAGGGGCACTCGAGTGGGAAAGGTCAGCGTGAGACCGGTTGAATATATGTGCCGAGGAAGTGACTTTTACCGGTATGTTTTTTTTTTTTTTTAAACCGGCCCTGTTGGCGCTACACTAGCATTAGCGCTGTGCTAGTGTGTTCCTGCTGTGTTACTGCCGCGTCTCAGTGATTTTTACCAGTATGTTTTTTTCTTAACCGGCCCTGTTAGCCCTGCGCTAGCGTTAGTCCCGTGCTAGCATGTTGCCGCTGTGTTACTGCCACGTCTCGGAGATTTTTTTATTTTTTTTTTGCCAGCCCTGTTCGTGCTACCGTGTTGTTGCTATGTTGAGCTAAGATAAGCTAAGGTATTCAAACTTTGAAAAGTCTTCTGTGTACCGTCTTTCTTTGTAAATATCTCATGTTTCAATGTGGGCACTGGCGCCTTTTACACAGGTGCGGCTTATGTGTGTACCAAATAGTATTTCCTTTCCAAATGTACTGGGTGAGGCTTATAATCAGGTGCGCACTGTAGGCCGGAAATTACGGTAATTCTTGACATAAATAACAGCAGGAAATGAGAAGAATTCAAGAATCCTTTGTTTATTAAACACGCTGTAACCAATGCCATGCCGGTTAACAAAGGATAAGCATCCACCCATCCTCCTCGTCCGTTCTGCTTTTCCTCATCAGGTTGCGGGTGAGCTGGAGCCCATCCCAGCTGCCAGTGGGCACGAGGTGGCGTGCATCCTTGTATGGCTGCCGTAGAATCACGAAACACGTGAAGACAAACAACAATTTCGAGTCTTCAATGAATCTTACCTTCGTGCTTGTTTGGAATGTGCGAGAAAGCCACGGATCCGACCAAACATGAAAAGGACAAGCAAACTCCACACAGGTGGGCCTGAGCTGGGATTCAAACCCAGGAACTCTAAACTATGTGGCAGATATGCTATCCTCTGCTCATTATGTTGTCTAGACCATTTTTTTGACGAAGTAGCGGTCTTGATGTGATGTTTTTTTGTTTCGTCATTTTTTTGGGTGGAGGGTGGTGTATTATTTTGCCAACTCCAATTCGTTTACTGTTATTTTGAGAATTTACAGCAGGCAAATAAAACAATCGGCAGGACACCACTGATTTATAGTTAATTATTTTTACGTCAAATTATTGGATTCTAAAGTGATCTGTGATTGAGTGTGACTTTACTGTCAGAATGATTGGAAGTGGCTGGTGCCATCCTCTGTTTTGTCTTATTAGGAAGACAGCGTTAAGGGTTGGAAATTTGGCAATTTTGGCCACATTCTTTTTGGGAATAGCACAAATAGTTGGTTGCGCTTACAAGGAAAACCCTGTTCTTTTCCGTGCTGAAATTACAGTCTAGTTAATGTGCTGTCCCTTTTTCCCCTCTTTCCATGAAAGATGTCTGAGTCAGTGTTTCTTAGCCAGGATTGTGTTAGTTGGATCTGTGTGGTAGTAATCTGTGCTGTCTGCGGCTAGCTAGATCCTACAAAACACGCCAGAATCATGTTGCTGCCCCAGGTTGATGCCAAATATGATTAGAAGTTTGAGGTCACTATGCCACTTTATACACTATCATGTTTGTGTGTGTGCCACACGCAGCCGATGTCTGCTTGAGACACACAGAAAGTTAAGAGCGCTGGATGGCTTTATCACCATTTAAATGCTTTATCAGGTTTGCTTATCAAAAATGCCTCAGCCTGGGGGGTCTCTGGGCAGCGAGACTCGACTGAAACGTTTGATGGAAACGATGGAAAGACGTGAAGAGTATTTGTGGAACAAGAAGTTAAACCCCATAAAAAATATATATACTGTATATAAAACATGCTACCTCAATTTTGATAACATATAGTGTCTTGTGTGCTGTGAACGTCACTTTGATTCTCGCATTCTTCATCTTCATTTTTCATTCAGGAATTTGTTTAACGGGCGGCACGGTGACGCAGCTGGTAAAGCGTTGGCATCACAGTGCTGAGGACCTGGGTTCAATGTGTGGAGTTTGCTTGTTCTCCCAGTGCCTGTGTGGGTTTTCTCCAGGCACTCCGGTTTCCTGGCACATCGCAAAAATATGCAACATTAATTGGACACTCTAAATTGTGATTGTGAGTGCGGCGGTTTGTCTCCATGTGCCCTACAATTGGCTGGCATTCAGTTCATGAAGTACCCCGCCTCCTGCCCGTTGACAGCTGGGATTGGCTACAGCACTCCCCGTGACCCTCGTGAGGATAAGCGGCAAAAAAATTGATGGATGAATTTGTTTAGCAGCCCAAGACAGAGGGAGATGTGTATAAAAGAAAAATACTGTACAAAAAAGCCAGAGAAAAACAAAGCACACTTGTATAGATCACTGAGCTGAAGTCTCATCGTCTTGCTTATATTAGCACTCGTGATGTCATGCATGGTGGCAACTTTTGAGATTTGGATTTTTTTTTTTTTTTTCTGCAGAAATTTTTGAGTTGGCCATGATATCGACTTGTACGACCTAGCTTTACGTCAAAGTTCCGGTTCCACGGTTCTCATTAAATGTCTCCTCTTGACCACATAAGCGGCGACCAACATCAGAGGCGTATATTGGTTAAAATTCCGAATCGTACCGCATCACGAACGTCGGCGGCGGTTCCACAGTATATTATTTTACCCAGAAATTAAACGTCTACTAATTAAATCTTTGTATAACTTTGCCTGAAAATCCTCCTTTCTGTAAATAGTTTGAAAATTAGACTCTCTCAAGAGTCTAATTTAGGCGTGTTCAAGCAATGTAAAGGCCTATGGTTATGTGGCCTTCATGGCACATCTGAAATTACAGCTTGTAGCTAAACGTCATATAGTGAGCACTATAGAGGGGGGAGCCGTGCCACCTCTTTGAAATGGCGTCGACCTGCAGCGCTACGCTACATTGAGACCTGAGAGGGAGAATGTGAGTGCGCACAGGAAGCACGTGTTTGTGTGTGTGTGTGTGGGGGGGGGGGGGGCAAACCTGCCATTTGTCAGGCTTAAACTGTAGCTGCCAGACCTTATTTTAAAGCGAGCCATGTCCACGCTTGGACGTGAACGCATATGCGACTAAGCGCGTCTGGGCCCAAATGTGCTAACTGAAAGTAGATCATCAAAATGACATCAGCGCCGAAAGAGGTTAAAAGGTAAAATGAGAGTGAGGTAACACACTCTAAGCCAAACAAGCAAACGGTCTTGCCGTCTTTCGCCTTGATCAGTTTAAGGAGAGCGCACACCCAGGCTTGAAAGCTTTTGGGTGGCCGTTCCCGCATCTCCTCAGGGCGGGGACACCAAAGCCCACACAGCTGGGTCGGCTGAACGCGGCAGTACCGCTCAAGGGAACACGTCAAAATTCCCGGTTCCACCAAAAATTCAGGGGGAATTTTCAGACGGTGACTTTGCCATATCTCACAACAGCTCATTGCGTTAACCTTGGGCATCTTCCCAAAACCTTTTCCAAAAGAAGGAGCAGTCTCAGAAAGAGAAACGGGAAGACTATAAACAGGAAGCAGAATCTCATTCAAAGTAGAAAAACTCCTTGCCGTGACTTCAAGGTTATCTAAAGTAGTCTAAAATATCTCAAAAGTGAACTAACCATTGCTAACAGGAAAAAAAAGCTCAATTTCTGTCACAAATTCACTTTAGGTCCTCTGACACTGATAAACTTGAGATCCTGCCCCAAGTGGAGAAGTTCAAGTATCTTGGGGTCTTGTTCACGAGTGAGGGAAGAATGGAGCGGGAGAACGATGACAGATCGCTGTAGCGTCTGCAATGATGTGGACTTTGTATTGGTTCGTTGTGGTAAAGAGGGAGCTAAATTGAAAGGCGAAGCTCTCAATTAACCAGTCGATCTACGTTCCTACGCTCACCTATGGGTACGAGCTGTGGGTTGTGACCAAAAGAACAAGATCCCGGATGCAAGCGGCCAAAATGAGTTTCCTCCGCAGGGTGTCCGGGCTCTCCCTTAGGGATAGGGTCAGAAGCTCGGTCATCCGGGAGGGGCTCAGTGTCGAGCCGCTACTCCTCCGCATTGAAAGGAGCCAGGTGAGGTGGCTGGGGCATCTGATTCGGTGGGTGGGGAAAAGGAAGTCTGCGTATCCCTCCTGAAGCTACTTTCCCCAGACAAGCGGTAGAAGATGGATGGATGGGTAATTCATAACTTGGTGTATTTTACTAAGGATCTAGCACATAAGAGTGGTCAGAGAGATTAATTTTAAAAAATGATGGCTTTCATTACTCATGCAAAAAGTTCCTTGACCATCATTCTCAATATCTAACGCAAAGCTTTAAATTAGTAAGCAATTAGCAATTCGAGAATACAGAAGACATCCAGTTAACACATAATAAGTGACTAACTTCAAATTTGGTCATTGTAGCAATTCATTTTGGTCTTAAAAATAGTACTCCTGTTTTGAACAGCTGTCAACTTCTTTTTAAACTTCTAAGAATGTTGAAAAAAAGGAAGCAACAGAATTCATCTTCATAATGTGAACACTTCTAATGCATAAGCATTACTTCTTTTTTTTACACCTGGAAGCCAGTTACTACAAACATTGTATGTACTTTTTTTTTAAGGCCACATTTCAACCCACAGATGGATTGTTCTATTATTATAACCTAAAATAAAATTGTAAATCCTAGCAAATCTCAAATGGCCCACGGTCCTCTCACAGGTTGCGGTCAAGCTTGGAGGCTCCACTGGATGTGAGTCGGAGACGCCGGTGGGCCAATGAAGGGTACTTTCTGCTATTTGAACCACCACGGCTTAAACAGATCAGTGCGGTTTAAAGTATTAGATATTATGTGAAAGTGTGCACCTGACCGTCCTGGCTCAGGTCCCACAGGTGGAGCGACGGCAATGAAAACACGAGCTGCTTCAAGCTGTCACAGACAGACGTGATCTCATCTGATCAGTCAGGGCAGACTGCTGCCGACTCCAGATAAAGCGCCTTGTGCAAAGGTTGCCGTATCTCGTCTGGAATGTCATCACGCTCGATAAACACTTTGAAACCACACAGTCAAAACAAACTCATTGTTCCCTCTCACCTTGACCCATATAGGCGCCTTGCAGCGCATCCTTAGCTGTACCGAAGCCCAGCTCTCTGCACACCACACTGGCCGCGGTCCGCTCCCACATGTGGTCCACGATCGTCCCCCACTTTCCGTCTCGGAGTACTTCCACGCGGCCCTCGCCGAGCCTGGGCCCAGCCTTCAGACGGACTGGCTACAAAGAGGAACGGAAAGGAAAGTCAAAGTCAGCACCACATAAAACACTCATTTGTAGGGTTTTTTTATTTTTCCATTTATAGCGCCATCTTACCGCAACTGGGTACGGGGCTTGAGGTCTTCCCGAGGAAATCCTGGAAAACTGAGGGCCCGGAACACATTTGACCACAGCGTGCCGTCCGTTCTTACATGGGGCGGGACTACGGGGGATCGACAGCTGACCGTGGCACTCGGACAAGGTGTTCTCGGTGCCCAGACAGTTGACCTTCTCGACCCAGAAGCCCTTCTTCTTGGCCATGAGGCTCAGCCTGAAAGGAACAAGGTGAGGTTCAAAAATTTGGTATCGTACTGCTTGTTGTGTTTGCTCTGACTCGAACTGGTGGGGTCAAAGTTGACCCGTGAATGTCTCCACTTAAGACTGAGTATCTGAGGTGTAAAATTAAAATTGACAAGCAAATTTTCCAACACCGGAGGTAGTATCAGAATGGATCGCTGTCTTTTGTGTACGGCATCGACACAGAACCTACGATCAAAGTCGGCTGCGAAAATCCAAGCTTCTGTGGTCGTACCCAAGGCGGGATTGCAGTTATGTCGCGTGTAGCCCCTTCCCTCGTGACTATCACACTGCCTAAAGGCAAGAATTTAGCTTTTTTCTCCCCACATTTTCCCCCTCTTTTCTCTGGTCGCTGTTCTGTCTCATCAGCGTGACATGAAATTGGGTTTCTAAGTTGACCCATAAGTATTCTGACTTAAATAGTAAGACGTTACGTTTACACCGTTACATTTACTTCAGTAAATTTAACAAAAAATAAATTTTCCTTGTCAGAAATTTCAATGCTACATTTTTTTTACATGTACATCAGTATTTTTGGTGGGAAGAAGCCATAGTTTTACTCCAATACATTGAGGCACATTCCACTTGGTACTACTTCCACCTTGGCCAATGTCACATGACTCTGTTTTACCAACCCAAGAAAGAGTGACGGTCAACTCAGGTTGACTAATTAAATGGTGCCAGGGAGTCATATGACCTGGTCACCGTCACCAGTTACTCAGTACTTGTAGTTTTTTTTCACTGTTACTTGAGTGGTGGCGCGGTGATTCAGCTGGTGAAGCGTTGGCCTCACAGTTCTGAGGACCCGGGTTCCATCCCGGGGCCGCCTGTGTGGAGTTTGCATGTTCTCCCCGTGCCTGCGTGGGTTTTCTTCGGGCACTCCAGTTTCCTCCCAGATCCCCAAAAGATACAACAATAATTGGACACTCTGAATTTGAGTGTGGCTGTTTGTCTCTATGTGCCCTGTGATTGGCTGGCAACCAGTTCAGGGTGTACCCCGCCTCCTGCCTGTTGACAGCTGGGATAGGGTCCACCACTCACCGTGACCCTCGTGAGGATAAGCAGCAAAGAAAATGGATAGATGGATGTTACTTGAGTATTTTTTACAAAAGTAATTTTTACTCTTACTAGTGTCTGAGCATTTTGAAGTAACAGTACTTTGAGTACAATTAGTCGCTACTCTAACCACCCCTGGGCTCCACTATTATGTCTCTGATGCAGATATTTTGTGTGAGCTCTGTTTGCAGTAGGCCAAAGTATTACTTACCTCGTTGAAGGATCTGCCACCTTGGTGTCCCATATTTTCCTGTAGAGAAAAAGAGAGGAAATGGTTCTATCAGGAGTGTGCACCAACTGTGGTTCCACACACACGCACTCTGTGAGGTGACCTGGGTGACCCCAAGTAGATGCAAGATAATCGTGACTCTAAGATGTACTCAGGGATCTTCTGTTTGTTTTCCAAGTGACCTGGCCACACGTGAGAGCGTCCACCATGTGGCACACATACAAACGTGCGCATTGCGTGCTCGGACCTGGCAACTGAAATTATTCACCACTCTGGCAACGACTTTCAACTGCTCCAAATTTAACCTTTGTATATAAAACACTGGTTTTCAAGCAACGTTCTAGTTAGGTATACAAATGGTGCAGGCTGGGATCGCTATTTCTTCTGTGATTTTCTTTTTTTAAATTGATTTTATGAAGGTCAATTTCGAAATATGAATTACTTTTTTTGTTTAAAGAGCAAAAGAAATATACAAGGCACTGAATTAGACCTTTCCAGAATGCTACATATACAAAAGATTTTGGAATAACACAATCGGAAAATTTAAAAACAAACCTTGACAAATGACAATAAGGAAAAACAGAAAACTCACATGAAATTTCTAGGCTTTACATTTTCATTGTGTGTTCTGCAAAACACAAAGTTTAAGAAAGTTTAACCCTGTATTTTGCTTTTTTTTTTTTAAATCCCAAAAAGCTGAAAAAAGGGAGAAAAACGAGAAGCTTTGAGTTGTCATTTGTGCTTTTATTTTCAGTGAATTGGTTTGTTTTGTAATTTTTTTTGCAACAACTTTTTACATTTTTATAGACTATTTATAAACATACAGCAACCCCAAGTGTTGAAGATGGATGGATGTTATCATTTCCAGCGGGAAGAATATTTTTTGGTTTTTTTTTTTAACAGAAAAAGGAATTGTGTTTAACCGTCTGAGGCTTCACTGTAATCTTTTCACAAACCAAGCCTCCTTGTAAATAAAGCCAAAGTTGTTCAACAGCAGCATTTTAGGGAAGAAAAAAAAACGAAGCCATTTGCTGCCAATTTGAGAATTATGCAGCAGCGCGGGCGCTGAGGGAAGCCTTCCGTTCGCTGGACAAGCTCGCTAACATGCCGCAAACGGAGTGGGCCGGGAAGCCTTCCAAAACGTGTACTTGGACTGTGTAAACAGTGTACAGATGTTCACATTGATTACGCTATGTAGTAAACATGCTGCAGTCCGGCTGGTGGCTGTTATACAAATCTGCATTATTGGGCAATATAGATTGTTTCAGGACTGTAAATCTTTATAGACTGACTAAGGACAACAGTACTTATTGGTGCAAAACGAGTTTCAAATCCAGAATTGTATTTTTGCGCTTCATAATGAGGTTGAAGCTCCAGGGAGAAGAGATAGCGAGGGTGGATGACTTCAGATACTTGGGGTCAACAATGCAGAGCGTAAATGAGAGGGGTGTAGGGGGAAGAGTGAGGCTACAGGGAAAAGAAATCGCGAGGATGGATGACTTCAAATACTCGGGGTCAACAATTCAGAGCAATGGTGAGTGTGGTAAGGAAGCGAAGAAACGGGTCCAAGCGGGGTGGAACAGTTGACGGAAGGTGTCTGGTGTTCTATGTGACAGAAGAGTCTCCGCCAGGATGAAGGGCAAAGTTTATAAAAATAGTGGTGAGGCCGGCCATGATGCAGGATTAGAGATGGTGGCACTGAAGAAAAAACAGGAAGCAGAACTGGAGGTGGCAGAAATGAAGATGTTGAGGTTCTCGCTTGGAGTGAGCAGGTTGGATAGGATTAGAAACGAGATCATTAGAGGGACAGCCAAAGTTGGATGTTTTGGAGACAATGTTAGAGAGAGCAAACTTTGATGGTTTGGACATGACCAGAGGTGAGAGAGTGAGTATATTGGCAGGCGGGTGCTGAGGATGGAGCTGCCAGGCAAAAGAGCGAGAGGAAGACCAAAGAAAAGGTTGATGGATGTTGTGAGGGAGGACATGAGGACTGTGGGTGTTAGAGAGGAGGATGCACGAGATAGGCTTACATGGAAAAATATGACACATTGTGGCGACCCCTAATCGGGACAAGCCAAAATGAAAAGAAGAAGATAATGAGGTTGACTAATAGGAGCCCATTAGATGACGATTTCATGTTGGCAGAGACGGGTCAATATTTTCTCGTGCATATTTCAGGCATTTTGGGAATTTTCTTGAGAATGCAATCCTCGTTAGTTCATTAAGTCAGAAGGCTAAAACAAAGTAAGGTTTTGTCGCAGTAATGACGTTATGTTGCTGGTTGCTGACGCTCCGCTTTACTCAATAACTCCTTGCGCTCTACTCAAGCGAGACCATAAAAGAAATGTGTTTTTCAAGGATAAAAGTTGTTTTTGGGAGAAACGACTCGTTTCAGTCATCGCCGTCAATTAACTCACAGGGAGAGGTGTTTTGCACTTTGCTACTTCGAAATCAAAACGCAAAGCAAAGTTGTGGAGTTGCCGAATGACATCATGCGATGCCCAAACGCGAGTAAACAATCGGCGCCATGCTGAACGTTTGTATCGCGCACTTCATTCCACGGCTGCGGAACAATCCCATAAACGTCACTAAAGCGTCTGTAAAACGCCGCCGACTGTTATTTAACACAGCACGTCCTCAACTGCACTCGTAAAACGTGTTAAATGTGTCTCCCGTGTGGCTCTCCATGCCCGCTACCCACACAAACGCACAATATTGTGTGACCTCGCCACACTAACTTTTGACAAAAGACATTCATATCAAAAAGCTTTTGTTTTTTTTAAATCTTTTTACATAAATCTTGCATGAGAATTGATCCAGTGAGTGTGGGCTCCGGACAGCCGGGTTATTAATTTCCTCCACAACATCCGTCCATCAGCTTTGACCAAAAATTGCTTTGCTTCGGTGATTGTTGAGCCTTGACGCTAATGACGCTAATGAATGGGAGCCTCATCAGCCTCCAAGTAATTACATCATTACATCATTGTGCTCGGTTCATTGTACTTCTCTACAACTTCCATTTCTTGAAATAATAACTCTTTCATTGTTCATTGGGAATTTTGTGGTGTGCAGAAAAAAATAGCAAAGGCAAAATTGACTATTTGCTTCAACCAGCAAGGGCGCTGGTGATGCTGTCAACTTTTTTGCCATGTGAAGAAGGGAAATGATATGTCTGCGGGAAATTGAATAGATTTTCATCTATATTATTCTGCTTGCTCTACATGGAATATGGAAATAGAAGTCCGGGACAAAAAAAAATTCCACTCAACGGGAGACCAAGCAGAAGGACTGTAAGACTAGTGAGTGCACCATGCAATTATTCAAGATGTCATTGTCATCATAAAATTACTGACAACTACTGTGTACTAGAAGGCGGGACAAACAAGGTCCTCCAACTCTTTGTTAGTCAGCAGGCGACTCAATTGTTCATGGAGGATGACAAAAAAAGTTACAATCGAGTACATTACAGTAGTCTTGTCAGTTTTCCAAAGCCATTTCAGTGACTTAAATCCCCAAATTTGAACAAAACTGAACTCAACTTGACACCACATCGCTGAAGCAATGATGGAGAAAAAAAACGTAGAGAGCGCACGATGCTTTTTAAGCATAGATTTTGACACTTATATGATGGGGTCACTAAAAGTTTACGTTGAAATTATTTTTACCTCACCATACAAAAATATCCACTTTTTTAAAATGCAGTGCTGACTTGAGATAAGAGTATAATTTCTTCCATGACTGTGCTTATAATTTAGAATACATGTCTCAAATCATCTTCCTCCATTAAATTGAATGCAAATACCGTTAATTAGGTTTCGCCTTCCTAAACGCTTTGTAATGTTTTTAAATAAGAAAAAAATACACTATAATATTGTACTTCATATAAAAAAAATAACAGATTATAACATGACATAATTAAATAAAATCTAAAGATATTAAACAGTTTTTACCGTATTTTCTGTTTCAACAGGCTTTGACTAGGATTGTGGGGGATATTATCACACAGACACGGATATACTGTACATAGAGACGTCTCAGGTTCTCGGTAAGCCGCAGTCATATTAGTCAGTTTTAGCAGAGAATATATACCTGTGAGTATTGTGCTAGTATGTCTACGTGTGTTGCGCCACCATTTGTGTCCAAATATTCATTGATAAAAGGGTTAGAATGTCACGGCATACTTGCTTGCCTGTCTGTGGCATTTCCCATTGTGAGTTTGGCTTGAATAAATAAAAAAAAAAAATATACAAATAAAGGAGGACATTTTTCAACACAAAGGAAACAAAAATGTCTGTCTCTGTGTAGCTTTGCATTTTAGGCTAATTTAAAGCACATAGGTGACAATTTTAAATAGAATATCATCTGGAAATACGATGAGACGGAGAAAAAATAATTTCAAAGTAAAACATAAAAATGAATGGCATTAAGGCTTCTTACAGGGTTAAGTGTCCCTAAATCAAAAGTCAGATGACAAAAGTCGGTCGAGTGCTGATTCAACAGCTCGTACGGCAACCACAATTTAAGATATTTCACAAAAGTAATTGAAAATTAGATCCGACTGGTGTGCCCCCCCAAGTCTCTGGCAAGGCCCTTTTCCTCTTCTCACACACAGTTACAATGGAGGGCGTTTTTTTCCACTCACAGCACAAACCCCAGTGAGCCTCTCTCGTGACAACCCTGCAATTACAGCATCTTCAGACTCTCATCCAAGACACACAAGGCGGCCCCAGAGATGCGGCCTGGTTAAAGATTGCTAAGAATGGCTTTTGAGCAAGGGGGAGGAAGAGGAGGGGAGTGTCCCCGATGGTCAAAACCATGCAACATGATCCCCGTAAGCATTTCTTGGCTTCCAGTCCTGGGCGCAGATGTTAAAAAAAATGTCAAGGTCATATTGTCGAAAAGGACTTGTTGTGGTTGCTCACATGGATTTATTACAGTATCTATTTCAGGCTGCTTACAATGAGCAAAACAAAACAAGTACAGAAAGAACGCGGTTGGCGTGCTCTTGCAGATAAACAGCCTTGCACCAAAACAAGGACAAACTACCATTCGGATTTGGGAACAGCTTGAAGTAATTCAAGCAGACGCCTGGATCATTCTCTAAGGGACTGATTGGACTTCTATACCATTTTGTCTTCAGACGCTTTAAAATACATATGTTGGATCTACGGGAGGAGGCTCGCACAAAGAACACACACACAGGTACTGGGAAACTTAAGTCCACACAAGATGGCTCGAAAGAGGTTAAAACCCTTGTTCAATTGACTGATCCTTGGTAGTGTTGATTATATATGATCAATCATGTGAAGAAGTCAGTTGGACAAATTGGAGTGCACCACGTGGCCGAAATCAGCAAGGGTGCTGTTGCGTCAGGCTCCACTTGTCCGTGACAAAAAAACTTTTTTATCAGGCTACATCCATGAAACCTACACAAGCAATGGCTCTACTCCTCATTAATTCTGCATGAATCTGTAGATTATGACACTGACATGGAAATGTGAGTTCAGAACATTCAGAGGGATTCTCCCAACCATAAATTTTTAATCGGTTTGCCGAGTCTATTTTACACAGATTTTTGTCTGACTGTAGTCACTGACTGATTTCAATACAGGCAACCATCTTTTTTATATACTGCATGTAGATTATGACACTGACATGGAAACGTGAGTTCAGAACATTCAGAGGGATTCTCCCAACCATAAATTTTTAATCGGTTTGCCGAGTCTATTTTACTTGGATTTTTGTCTGACTGTAGTCACTGACTGATTTCAATACAGGCAACCATCTTTTTTATATACTGCATGTCCTCATTAGGCCCGCAAGTAAGATGGCGTCTATCTTAGCTGCCTTTGGACTAGAGGGGGCGCGTACACTGTGGACTGGTCAAAAGCCAATGGCAGAGCATCTTCTTTCTTTTACTTTCGGCTTGTCCCATTTGGGGTCGCCACACCATCTAAGCCTATCTCCTGCATCTTCCTCTCACCGACACCAACTGCCCTCATGTGTTCCCTCACCACATCCATCAACCTTTTCTTTGGTCTTCCTCTTGCTCTTTTTTCTGGCAGCTCCATCCTCAGCACCTTTCCACCCATATACTTACTCTCTCGCCTCTGGACATGTCCAAACCATCGAAGTCTGATCTCTCTAACCTTGTCTCAAAAACATCCAACTTTGGCTGTCCCTCTAATGATCTCGTTTTTAATCCTATCCAACCTGCTCACGCCGAGCGAGAACCTCAACGTGTTCATTTCTGCCACCTCCAGTTCTGCTTCCTGTTGTTTCTTCAGTACCACCGTCTCTAATCCGTACATTATGGCTGGCCTCACCACTGTTTTATAGACTTTGCCCTTCATCCTACCGGAGACTCTTCTGTCACATAATACACCAGACACCTTCCGCCAGCTATTCCATCCCGCTTGTACCTGTTTCTTCACTTCCTTACCACACTCATCATTGCTCTGGATTGTTGACCCCAAGTATTTGAAGTCGTCCACCCTCGCGATCTCTTCTCCCTGTTGCCTCACTCTTCCCCCTATGCCCCTCTAATTCACGCACATATATTCAAGCATATACAGTGTAAACAACAATTTACTGATAATTAACTGCCTCCAGTGAGGTAGTCAGTCAGGGACATTTTGTGAAATGGACATCCTTGTTGTTGAGGTGACTTTGCTGAACCCCTGATGGGGTGCTAGTGTGGAAATCAACCATCGCACAAAACCTACAGTAGATGGTGGGCCTTTTATGATCCTTTGTGGAGACACCAGGACAAAAGGCAGTTTTATACACATCATTATAGTTTGAAGGTGATTACGATACCAAATTCCAAAGGATAGTTTCTAGCATGTATTTTGGGATATGTACCTTCTTTATCTATTTAGAAGCAGTGGTAAAGACAGAGTTTGACCAATAAAATACGCGTGATTCAGACTTCTCAGCCTTTTCTAGCCACATGCTCCACACGTGGGGGACTCAAGTCAAATCACATGACTAGCCAAATACGAAGTTGGTGGATTCAACAATTACCGGAATGCTTTTCGATACTATCGGTAAAAAGAGAAATGGCAGACGTGAGCTCACGAAACCAAAAAAAAGAAACACTTCTAAATATTGCACCGGGCTTAAGCTACGTCAACGTTTTAGTTTAGCTGGCAGATAGCCGCTCGAACATTAAATAAGCTTTGTGTTGCTTACGTCTTATATTAAAAAGGCTACAGTGCAATAGACAATCAGGACACTCGTTTGGGACCATTAAATAATTGTGAATGTGTTCAGAAAGCTAACTAACGTAAGTACAGAGATTGTAAGTGCAAAGTGTGAGAAATCACAGTATGTGGGCACTGAGCAAGATTGTATTGTTTGACTTGACCTGACTTGCTTGAAACTTAGTTGTGACGTGCGCATCCTCGTCGTCTGAATGAAGCCAACATTTCCAGCGCATTGCCTATAAATTGGGAATCCCTGCATTACACTGTCCAAATGCATCTAATGTGAAAAGTGCAAGCACACGAAATGATATATCAAAAAAATAACAAGCCCTGGCAGAGCCTTAATGGCAGCCTACTGGCGGGAGAGGATGTAAAAAGTGGAGTGCAGCTTCGCTGACTCAAAGCTGCAGTTTCTCTACCACCAATAAAATGGGCGACTTCACACACACACACGAAAAAAAAAAATACCCTTCATCTGGCCTCCCTGCAACGTATCGACGGAACAGTTAAAGCACAATCAGGAAGGTGATATTACACCTCGGGACAGGGATCCAAAATTAAAAACGTAGTTGTTGTTCTGGGGAGTGGAGATAGCATCAGAGACGCAGAAGCAATGAGGTGCACAGGGGATGATTTGCCTGGAAAAAGGTGAAAAGAGGGGGAACAGAGATGCCCCTTATCATTACCCCCAGGCTGAGGAGGAGATGGAAATGCGCATGGAGATGTGGCTGAGGGGGGGAGATAAGCGTGACAGAAGGCTTTAACTTATTCTGCCTCGTAACACGGCACCATTGCTCTCTGCTTTTTATTTTTTGCAGACTTTTTAATCATTTAGCAGCAATCCTGATACCTGCAATGTTGACAGAGGGAGGAACACGTGTTTTGTTATAGTGTGCTAATCTAATGCATTAAAAGTAATATTTGATGACATTACACCAGTTACATTTTAATCCTTTGCCATTCATGACCAATAAAAAAGCCATGCTGCTTGCCTTTTAAAATCAGCCAAGATTCCAAGAACTCAGTCAGCACACGTTACTCCTTTTTCTCTGAATCAGGGGAGCCTTCCTGCGTCTGATTGTCCATTGGCTGGCTTCTCAATTCGTTTATCTGTATTCAACCCCCACCCCACCCCAAAAATTGTGGAGCGTTTCCATCCTCAGTAACCCATCAAATTTTTCAGGCATCTTACACCTCTGAGCTTGACGCCCAAAAAACTGGTTTCATAAACACCAACTGTTAACTGTTGATCAAGTTAGCCTGAGCAACATGAAATTTGGCTGACGTTTATCACGAGTACACCCACAAAAAAAGTCTCAAGAACCCATCCCCAAACTGTACACAGGAAGTCTGCCATTTTGGCTCAAGGCACACATTCTCATGTCAGCGATCCTTCACTAGTGAACTTGTCCTTGTTGTTGTTTTCCTTTCGGCGTCGCCACAGCGTATCATTTCAGATGAACGCATATATATGTTTGGCACAATTTTTACGCCGGATGCCCTTCCTGACGCAACCCTTCTCAGGGAGTGGAGGCCCCAGTGGGATACGAACCCACAAACCCTGGTTTACCAAACCAGTGCTCTAACCACTGAGCTATGGGGCCTCTTCTAGTGAACTTGTCCTACTTTGTCCAATTGCAACTTCGGACCAATTATTTTATAAAGATGGGCAATACTATTGTGAGATAATTGTGTTTTTTTTTTTATTGCATCTGGGTGGTGCGTGTTAGCAAAGTTTGGTGATTCGGTTTAAAACAATTATAGCCAGTCCAACCATACTGTGTGGGATTGAGGGCCTTGCCTAAAAACATGAATATGCTTTTAAGAATTTAAAAATTACCCAACTTGCCCAACACTGCCTGCCGACAGCTGGGAAGGGTTCTACTGGGCTTCTCGCAGGACGAGATACATACTCACTTGTACATTTTGAGGACAGGCTGAGCGGCGTCAGGAAAGCCGAGCATCCCGCAAACCACTCTGCTGCTGTTCAGACTCCATCCCATATCGCAGACCTGCCTCCACCTGCCCGCGTGCTTCACTTCTACGACGCCTTCAGTCACCAAGCTCTTCTTCTTGGTGGACATGAGGATGGGCCTCAGGCGCACCTCCTCAATCCGGACCTTACTGTGACCCTGATGGAAGGAAGTGAACAGTTTTTACAGATGGAAACTTTAAACAGTTGTGGAGCGTTCATGAGCGGTGTGCTGCCATGCCTGGTAAAGTCGCTGCCTCTGGATCCTGGGGACTTCGTACGGATGTCCATTCCCATAATAGCCGTATCCTGAGTGCCTGCGGGTGGCCATGAGGCCTTGCCACCGGCTCGAGGGATTCCCATTAGTGCTGATGGCGTTGCTGTGGTCTCCGGTGCTGGTCGTCTGCTCCCGACGTTGCTCCGTGGTGCACACCACCCCCAAGTCTTCAGAGTGTTTGCAGTCGTTCACCCCCCAGCCGTTGTGCTTGCAGTCCTTTAAGGACTTCTCAGAACCGTTGCATCGGACGTTGTCCATCCATATGGGGCCTTGGCAGAGGAAAGTAAGTTGCTATTAAGTACGTTATCCAGTTAAGGTTGTTCTGGAAACAGACCACACAGGCTCTAAAAAGTGAGGATCGTGTATGACTTTAACCGGCAGCATGATTAGGGGTTGCACCTTCGCGGCGTGTTCAGAAGTTGAGTATTTTATGACCGTGCCTCTCAAATTCATTCTGCGTTCTCTTTAATTTGGATTTAAAACCAGCAGTAAAGAATGCTCATGCCCCGCAGCAAGTGTTAGAGAACGACGGTCCAGCGTATGCTATCGTTACTCCAAAACAAATGTCCCTACTTTTTTTTTTTTTTTTTTTTTTCATGCATGAGCTCTTCCAGCCTGCCGGGCGACCTTAACGAGATGACATCGTTTTGCCTTTATGATGCCGGTTATTTCGGGTATCTTAATTACTGCTGTTGGCATACATTAAGGCGTGTGGCATCTTTTAAAGTATTGAGCAACTGGTCCAATGTACAGTGCTGTAATTGCATTTGGACCAACATGAAACGATGATGGCTGGCTTTTGCCACTCCGCGTCAAGAGCTGCAATCGATGATCATATAAGCTGCAGTTCCACCAGCACACGGTCAGCCCTGAGCCGCTTTGCTTTTGCAACATTGGGTGACATCACCCAGGGCAGACCACAATGAATTCAAGAGAGGAGAAGCACAATATAGCAAGGACAATGATGGACGACTTCCAATGTTTGTGTTCTTTCTTCCCAGCATGCAGCTGATGACGTGCTTTGTCTTAAGAAAAGTGCTATTTAGTGTTCTTTGATCCATACTGTCGTTGGGAAGCCTATCCTGGGAGACAAGGCACGCCCTGGACTGGTCACCAGTCAAACGAGGTTAACCATTCAGACGCTCGTTTATCCTGACAGTGGATCAGTGGGAATCGATCCGAGGAAAGTCAGTCATGTGTATTACATGCTTTTCATTGTGACAGAGAAGAGACGATCCACCAATCAACACAGAGTTTATTTTACCAGAGTGTTAGGTACCAGAAAAGAGTGGCAAAGGTGGTCCAACATGAATCAGTTGTGCACCACCGCAGTTTTTCAGAATGGGAAAAACAATCGTTTGCAAACCAGACTAGATGCTCCTAGATTGTGGCTCAAGGCTTTAATGTAGCAACGATTTCGCAATGATGGGGATACATTTTAAGTATCAAGCAAGTTTTAAGCCCAGTTTTAACACTTCAACTGGGAATGATTTCAGGTGGTGTTGGGTTTATGTAAGCTGCAACCGCAATCCCTCATTAATGCAGTATGGCTTGACCTTTCACCAGTAGATTTCATGATAGCCCCGATGGGAAGAAAAAATAACATTCTAGCAATGTTTCACTTCAGTTCTCTGTAAAAAGGCGAATGAATGGCAAATCTGTTACAGTATCGCTTCAGCAAAATAATTTTTTCTTACCCTGTCCTTCTCCATACTTGGCGCTGTGTGCCCACGTGACGCCCCCCAAGAAGCCCAGCTCTCGACACACCACGTTGGCCAGGTTGATGTCCACTTCGTCATCGCAGACGGTGCCCCACGTGCTGTTGTGCAGCACCTCCACGCGACCCTCGTGAGGCTCCCGCGCAAAGTTTCCCGCCAGGCGCACCTTGGCGGCAGGTGCGCGCGCCGCCCGGCGCTGACCGGAAACACCGCGCCTCGGCTCAGAAGCGGAGAGGGACACGAGGACGAGGAACAGCAGGCAGCTGGAGCAGAAGGCGAGGGGCATTTTGACCGCTGAGGACGACCTCTGAGGAGGAAGAAGGTAAAGCACCCACCGGGTCACTTGTAGCATATTTTTCGGATTTTACTTTTCTATGCAGCTATTCATTTTAAGTTAAAATTACTCTTAGAAGAGTCGGATTTCATTACAGTATATAAAAATGATGAGAAAGATCCTTTCACACTTACTGTGTGCAATTTCGAGCCTTCAGTGAAAAAGAGACTCATGTTCGCAATGTGAGAGGAAGCTAGAGTACCTGTGGAACACCCACGCAAGCACAGGAAAACCACAGGCGAGATTTGAACCCCAGACTTAGAAACTGTGAGTCAGCTAACCACTAGTTCACCGTGGTGCCCCCTGGCAAATATCACTGTATGTAATTGAAACATATGTGGTTGACTTCTTTTTACATTTGCATGACAGTTAATGTCAAAAAATGTATGCCTTCACCAAGCCTCAGTGTCTACTTCCTGATGCACTACAGGTACATCAATGTAATTATGATTTTTTTTTTTTTTTTTTACATTTGTATGGCAGTTAAAAATGTTTTAAAAACCATGAGAAATCCAAATTTTGCCAGAGATGGCAGTGGTTTGAAATACATACTTGGCTCAGATTTGTAATGTATTTATATTTCTGGATTTTGTGGTCAAGGGCTTGAAGTGAAGAAAGCAAAGAAATAGAAATGGGCCTAATTTTGAAAAGTGCAACAATGACATCTTCTGGACAAACAAGTCTGTCCGTCTGCCTGCTCGGTTGGAGAATAAAACCAACAGTTATGCATCTCAATCTGTGGATTAAACATTATTTTCCGACAGCTGTGTCATAGATTCCAACGTATTCCACTCACACAGAAACATGTCAAACGTTAAAAATGAGTTTGTATTGCAAACCATCTGAAAAATCAACAAACCAAGAAGAAAAATGGTGCTGTGGCGAAGGTTTTAATTGGAGGTTAACAAGCGCGGGGACTCACAATGTGGCCCCGGACTCCACCAGTAAATCACTGCGGGCCACGGTGACAACACTGGGGGGTGCGTGACATCTTTTTATGTACACACGCTGACTCGGCGTAATCAGAGAGGGAACCACTTTAAAAGTACATCATAGAGCTTTCAAAGTGTGTAAAAAAAAATAATAATAATTTTAAATTAAAAAGAATAATCAATAAATAAAATATTCCTCACAACCAGATACTACAGATAAACACAAATGAGTGACATCCAAGAAGTGTAAAATATGAAAGTATCAAGGAGAACGCAAGGTGAAAGTTCACTTACCTGTCAAGCAGAAAACTGTGTGTGTGTTTGCAGTTGTCGACGTCTTGAGTGAAGGAGTGTGTCTGCTAAAAAATCTCTCTTCAATCCCTCCTTCTCCATATATCTCCTCCCTGACTCCCCTCGCTCCCTCCCTTCCTCACTTGCTGCCTTTCGCTTCACATCTCGTCCAAAAAAAAAAAAAAAACAACACTTTAGACGGTGCATTTATTGACGAGATAAGACGCCCCACGCTGTGTGCTTACTATGAATAACTCAGCTAATGAGGAGGCTTCGGTTATTTTTGGGGACAAGTGGAATTGTGGGCACGGAGTGAAATGAACGGCAACGGCGGCGAGATGGAGCAAACAAAGCTTTCTATTCAGGAGGTGACAATTTGTGTGCCAATTCTTTTCACTGCAATACAATTACTTTTGTTAGTCCTGGAAAAACAGTGGATATAAAAAGTCTAAACACCCCTATTTAAATGGCAGATCTTATACTGTATATTCAAAGAAATAGACATCCATTCAAAGTTTTCTCTATTCTTCTCCAATTAATGTGGCCTATAACCTGTACAACTCAACTTTTTTTTTTTTTTGGTTGTTTTGGGTTTTTTTTATGGGGGGTGAGTGAAAAAATAACTGACACAATGTTGTTGTACAGGTGTGACACATGACATTCAAATTCATGTTAAGTGTAAGTCGGCACACACCTGCCACGTGCATTTGAAGTGCGTCTGATCAACACCAGGCCAGTAAAGTTCAGATGTTCTGGTAGACTTTTCTAATTTTGTGCTATTGCTGACTGCTGTTTGGAACCATTCATCATTCCCTGCACCTTCTCTAAGGCCCCAGGTCCAACTGAAGGAATAAAATAGCCACAAAGCCACCCACAGCATATTTTTATCCTCGATAGACTTTTAGGCTTACTTTTAAACGTGTTACACGTAAAACGGTTATAAAATTGCTTCGGGCCTTTGTCATTAGCTTTTCATCTTAGTAGTTTTTCATTGGGGCGGTACTGTGGCGCAACTGATTAGAACGTTGGCTTCACAGTTCTGAGGCCCGGGGTTAAAATCCTGGTCCCGGCTGTGTGGAGTTTGCATGTTCTCCCCGTGCCTTGCGTGGGTTTTCTCCAGGCACTCCAGTTTCCTCCCACATCCCAAAAACATGCATCAATTGAAGACTCTAAATTGCCTCGAAGTGTGAAAGTGGGTGGGAATGTTCTCTGTTTCCATGAGCCCTGCGATTGGCTGGCATCCAGTTCAGGGTGTATTCCACCTCCTGCCCGATGATTGCTGGGATAGGCTCCAACACTCCTGCGACCCTTGTGAGGATAAGTGGCTCAGAAAAGGAATGTTTTTTTTTAATTTTACAATAATCCCTGCTATGTCATAGTTCACGCTTTGCAGTCTCACTAGACACCCACTGAGTACAGTTGCTACTATATATTTTTTATACTGTTTGCACAATATCCATAGTTGTTGCTTTCTCTATTTTTTGTTTGAACGTATTTGGATTCTTGAAAGAGTGTATATAAATCTTTTAAAAAAAAAAAAAAAGTTAAGTGTCATAAATGTTATAAAATATGCAAAGGGTGTATTTGAATGAGGTACTCTACTGGGGTATTTCACGTTTTACAAGGAGGGGAAATTACTGTAATGTTTAAGATGGTTAATGACTCTTAAGATGTTTAAAGGGGATCTCCACTGGTTTGCATGAACAATGTATCCAGGAGGTCATGTAATAGGTACTCTATTTTGACAATATGATGTTAAATCCTCTCTCATTAAATAGTGTTTTGAGAAGACTTTTATCAACAATTGTGAATTTTCAGGGCCGCTGCAATTTTTGTATGTCACATGACCTACGTGTGCGGATGTGACGTGTACTGTGCTGCAACAAAGGCTCGATTACATGGGACACCATTTGTGCTCGGCGGTGATTTCTCGGATTTGTCCTCATCTGATGAAGAAGTAGTAGTATTGGTTGATCGGGAAGACAGAGGAATACTTCCATACACAGCCGTGAGCATGGAAGTATAATCGAGCCTTTGTTGCGGGACGTAACATGTCACATCTGCGCACATTGGTCAAGTGACTCGCGAAAATGGCACCGCCCATGAAAATTCGTAATTGTCGATAAAAATCTTCTCAAAACACTATTAAATGAGAGAGGATTTAACATCATGTTGTCAAAAAAGAGTACATATTACATGAACTATTGGATACATTGTTCATGCGAACCACCGGAATTCCCCTTTAAGAAGCACATATGCAACACAAATTTCCTTTGCGTTACATTGCGGTAAGAGTGTTCCTTTCTAATGATTTCACGTTAGTGGTTCCCTTTGTACACTTGTACAACTGATAATAGTGTTATGTATACTTCTATTTACAATGTGATACGTTACGAGTTGAAAAAAATTGCATTGGGCCTTTGTCAATTGTTTTTTTAAAGTCGGGACTTTCTGTTTTGAGGTTTATCACCCAAAATTTCAGAGGAACTTCAAATTTCAACGAGATCATGCAATTTTTTTCAAAAGCACCTTTTATACTGGTCTCCGATTGGCCGCCCACACTTTTACGCAAGCTAACGCAAATGCATGTTACACAAGCGCAGAGGGGGGTGAACATGCCTGTGACCAACAGGAAGGCCTCGCTTCCAGAATAGATTCAAATATCCAGAGTTCCAAGTGTCTTAAAGAAGCTCTCCTTACCGCAGCGGAGATATTTCCTTGTCGAAAGCACCGCAAACCACTGACGTTCAAAAGAGGCCCAGCCTCAAATGGAGCCACGGTGAACGTGAATGATGAGAAAACGACATACCACCCTGAGCCAAAAGTATGTTACTATTGTCAAACGTATCATCACGCTATAGGAAGAAGAAAGACTCATCAGTGGAGATGACAAACATAACAGGAACTCGTTGGTCTTTTTTTTTCCCCCCAAACACAGGTCACTCTATCACAACTTGGGACCCGTTCACATCTTTAAGATTTATTTATTTTGTTGAGTCATTTGGTACCAAATTAGGTACATGGTCAAGTTTGGCCGTAGGGCGTTGTGTTGATGAACTATTTCAGGTTTGAAGTAAACCTCGGCGACGTCCTTTTTTTAAGGCAGTCTGGTTTATTCTTAGGCAGGCTGTACGTCGATGCAGATTTCTACCTTGCAGTGTTGGATGTGTGACGTTTTGGGCATGTGTGTAAAAAGCCTGTAATTGTGAACCTTGCGTGTGTGCATGATGGCGGGGACTGGGTGGGAGGGCCAGTGGTCCCGCTCTGACTGGTAAAGCCGTACAGGAAAAGCAGGCCCCCTATTAGCCAGACCAAATCAGAGGAGGAGAGGAAAGTGAGCGAGGTACGAATATAAAAAAAGAGAAAGGACGTGCTTGGTTTTAAAATAGCAGCACGATGCATCTGTATGTGTTGTATGGATACTGCATTTCACACTCATTCAAGTAAATCTAGATGGCGTTTTTAGTGTTTCTTTTTTACATCTCTCCATTTTCAAATCATTTCTTCTCTGTGCTGGAGCCAATCACATCTGATTCTGGCTGACAGGCAGGTACAACCTAAGGTGAGGTTGTCAGTTCATCCCTACGCATGTTTCTCGGATGTGGGAGAAAAGCCACGCAAGTACTGGAAGAACATGTAAAGTCAATGCAATAGGGCCAAAGCAGAGTTTCGAACTGCAAACCCCAGAACTCTTAGGCAGACCCACTAACCACTCATCCACGACGCCGCTGTCTCTCTTTTTTGACCTCTCTAATTACTACAACCGAGTTTACCGCAATCTGTGGAGCCATCAAATCCACACATGCTCTCCAACAATAAACAAGCCGCCTTTCCATATGACCGCAGCCCCCCCCCCCGCCCGCTCCCTGAAGAGCTGGTTAAGCTTTTACATTCAAATCAAAGAGCAGAGAAGAAGAAAAAATGCACTTGTGCAAGCTTGTGTACATTGGAACCTCAAAAGTCAAATAGTCCTGGAATTGGACGAGCATTTCCTAGAAAAACCTCTAAAGTCATACGTACACACTTGAGTGGTCAGACATCAATTTTTTGGGAGATACGAGCTATACGGTCAACTTTATTCATTCATTTGCTTTGACTTGCGAGTGCAAACCTGAGATACGAGCACTGTTTGGTGGCAGTAAACAAGTCACTTCACATTAAGCTGCAATTTGCCAGTTAATTCTTCAAAAAAAAAAAATATATATATATATATATATATATATATATATATATATATATATATATATATATATATATATATATATATATAAAGACCCTTCCAAGCAGTTAATGCCATTCCCTAACCCTCCCAAACTAAAATTTAAAAATCCGCTAACATAATGCTTATAAAAACGGAAATGGTCCATTTCTTTGCTTGTAGACTGAGACATGTATTCACAGGGGTGACTAAAAGCTGCGGGAAAAAAATTGGATGGATGGAAATCTTGCATTTCAGGAAGAGGGAAACATGCAGTGTTTTTGTCAGGTTGAGATTGGGAACTGTGGGAATTTAGCATGAGGAACACTGCCACCCTGTGGAAATGAGAGAATCAAACAAAATCCTGACAGATGACGTCGATGCTGTTGTTAACAAAACATTTATTAAATTAAAAAAAAAAAACGCTTGCAATGCAGTGACAATAATACAAAATATATCATGGATTAACAATGCAGTGCTCAGGTCACTAAATGTGCACAATGAAGTGGAAAATCCCTTTTCCTGAAATAAGGCGTGGAAAATGGGTGAGACAAATAAAAGCAACAATATATTATGCATATGTGATCAATTATCAAGTTTCTTGTCCAAAAGCTCTCTTTTTTTCAACATAAGGCAAAAAATAATGGATGAGAAGCAGAAGTGCCATAAACAGTGTTAACATTTTAAAGTGTGCTTAATAAGAACGCTTGTCTAAAAATAAACATTTCTACTAAATATTTGTTCAACGCATCCTTATGACTGGACGCAGAAAAAAGATGAACATCTATAAATAGGAAATAAATACATATTATTACTTATGAATGTAGTTTAGACCTAAACTAGAAAATTCCGCTATGATGCCAATTTTAATGTGCAAGTGTTGATGCAAAGGCTTTTTTTTTTTCCTCCTTCGTGCAGAGGCATCAGATTCTTTGGTTCAATGAAATACTGACCGATCACAAACAATGTTTTTCTTTATGTGCATCAACTAAAACACATTTGGTGTTCTGGTTTATACACGAATAATAAAAATAACGTAGGGCGTTATTCTTGCATAGATTCAACAATGACTTGTTCCCACAAACTGGCTAGGACAATCAAGGCATCTTATTTGGAGTTCTAACAAAAGACTGAGCTTGGATGATGATGACAAAAAGATGGAGTCCTTACCCTAACCCTACAACTCTAAAGTTTCATGCTGGTTGTTCCACAAAGTATTCAGCGCACATTGAAAAGAAATAAGAGAATGATAATGCAAGTATACAGTCGGGGAATAACAAGAGTAAAATACAAACATTTGATGAAAAAAGGTCACGCTACAACAATGTCTTATGTTGTAGGGGGGGGGTATTGTGGAAGAAGGAAGTTAGACTATTGCAAGGAATAAAGGCATTTTGAAAAAAAAATCTGAATATTACAAGAAAATTGTCAGTTTATGGGACGAACCATGTAATTTTACCAAAACGTGTAATCAGTTACTTATGAAAGGGAAAAAAATAAAATCTTTATATTAAGAACTGGGTGGGTTGGGGGGGATTATTATTGTAAGAATAGTTGTGATTTTACACAGTTGTAAGAAAGAAAAGTGAAAAAAACTAGTCCGCATTTTAAAAGAATAGCTGTAATTGTGTATCAAATTAGTTTAGGAGAAAGAAATAAAAGATGGACTTTTAGAAGGTTTACATTTTACAACAGTTGTAATTTTCAGTTGTAATTTTATCAAGCCTTAAAATTTAACTTAACAACAATAAAGTTGCCCTGATACTCACAAAAAAAATTTTTTCTTTTTCATTTTACGAGACCAAAGCCAGAGGAGTGGTTTTTAGAGCTACGTGGCACTTTCAGTCATCACTCAATGTTAGGCCTTTCCTTTCATGCTGTCTCTTTTTCTTTCTTTGAAAATGTTAATTTCATTCTTGTATGTTCTAGACTGTATTCCTGTAACTTGAGTTTTTTTTCTTGTAATTGTCACATTCTTTATTTTCCACGTAGCCTTCCACCCTTCTGTTTTTAATACAATCATTTGTTCACTGCTGTGCAGAGCAGAACCAATAGAATACATCGGTCAGTGTGTCTTTGAGGTTTGCTCGTATCCCTTCAGCCACAGATCAGTCAGCATGTGTCGGGATGTCACCATGGGGTGACGCTGTTCTTCCTTTTTTTTTGCAGTGAAACTCATCCCATTCCCAGTGCATTGTGCCACACGCTTAACTTCTCCTGCGTTAGAGCCTGAGTGCTGGCACTGACCTTGACTTCTGTGCTCCGGTTTTTACCAGGGTAAACTATACACTAGCCGAGAGACGCCGTTCCGCTTAGTACCGTACCATCCAGTCCCATTGACGGTGTGTACCAGTTTTCTCGGGAACGAGAGAGGCAAACGTCAGTTTAAGGCTGCCACGGCTTCCTGTCGTTGCCTTTGTGCTCAGGAATGTGTTTGTAGCGACATTTCTCGCCGAAATGGCAACCTGTGGTTCTCCAGAAGTAACACTCGTCTCCGTTTACAGGGCCTCTTCGCCGGGGTCTGGGGATAGAGGAGAAGAATATGTAATCGGTATTTATTTATTTAAAAAACATACAGTATTTGTCTGCAAACAGTAGCAAAACATGCATAAAAAAACATTACTTAGATATATTATTTACCCTCTATGAAAAAAGACTAATACAACCGCAGCTCAGTTCTTCTGTTTCATCATTTTGTCTGTATTAAACTGCCCTCTGGTGACCAAAGTGGACACACCAGGAGGAGCAGTGCAATGAATTAAACCATGAAATCATGATGCACAAACTGTGTATTTTTTAGATTCTATTTAATTGTTAATTCTGTATGGTTTTTTTTATATGCAGTAAAGCAAAATACTATAGAGCCCGTGCATGTGACGTCACCATTTTCACGCCGCCATATTGCCGGTCAAACAGACCTGTTCGACATTGTGGGAGATATTGAACCGGAGGAGGATATTTACAATACCCATGACCTGTTGTGCTGTTGGATGTCACAACCGAGGAGACAGATATTGAAAGAGATCATTCTATGGAATAGCAGCTGAAAAGACCAGAAAATATCAATGGACTTCGGCAATTAAACATGATTGATGGTGCCCAACCAAAATATACACACCCCTGTGTAGCGATCCCTTCATTTCAGGTAGGAATTATTCTTCTCAATCTCAAATTATCAAAAATTATTTATAATGACAAGTTGGCTCATTTGAGAAGGGGTCATTTATTTAAATATTGGCATTTGTATTGAATACTAGCAGAAAAGATCGATGGATTCCGGCAAAGGTCAACGTGTCGCCGAACACACTTACGCATTCACAAGCAGTCAACTGTTGTCTTTTTTTCAATCATAGTTAATGAATGCAAGTTTGTGTAAAGCAAGGGGTCATTTATTTAAACATTGGTATTTGTATTGAATACTAGCTAAAAGGATCAATGGATTCCGGCAAAGGTTAACGTGACGCCGAACACACTTCCGTAAAAACAAGCCGTAAAAACCATCTCTATGTGGAATTTATTCCTGATGAGAACAGCAACAAAGTATTCGTATGCGTACAGACTTTTATACACTTTCAAACTTTTCCGTGTGAATCTCGACGACTTACTCACCAGATCCATGTGTATATCCAGTTGTCCGAGACAAGCGGAAGCGAATTAACAGTCCAATTTCTTATCGGTGAAAACATCAACTTCAGCATTAAATACGGGTCCTCTATGGCGAGATTATCTAATTTTTCCACATACTGTCGTTTATTTTCACCTTCTAAATTTCTGACGGTATCGGACAAGACTCTGGGCGTCGTGCTACAAGACATATTTCTGTGTCGTCTCCGACCGACTTAGCATTGACCAATGCTTACCTTGACAGGCAATATGGCGAGGTAAACAAAAGTCACGTGATTTTATGACGTAGGTGCGCAAGCTCTATAGAGCTGTGGTAACAAACCTGTTCCAATTCACTTTTTTCAAAGAATGTAAGATGGCGTACCACTAAAATATCTTATGAAAAACACTTGCAACAGGTACATTCAGGCTTTTATGTTATGGCAGCACCATAAAATGTAGCGCTCCTTACCCAGCAGCAGCACCTGCCTGCTGAGTGGCAACGAGCGGAAGAGGAAGGACTCGTTGAGAGCGACGGTCCGGGTAGCGCACCACTAAACGTGTGTTCTCGATTGAATAACCCTGAGGGAGGTACAACTGTAAATGGACTTTGTTCCGTGGCACCAATGAAGAAGAGTGTGCAAGTTGCAGAGTACTCACGTTGAGGTTCTCCATGGCACGCGCCGCGTCTGTGACATTCTTGAAATTAACAAAGGCGCAAAACTTCTCGTGCAGGACGCGGATGCTCTCAATCTCACCATATCTGTCATGTAAAGAATAAAAATCAAATATAAATAAAATGGAGACTTCAAATATACAATGCCCTGGGAAAGTATTCCTCCCCCTTCTTTTTTTATTTCATGGCATATTTAGCACCCTTTGTGTTTATGCTGTAGCTCAACAAAGGCTGAGGCTCAATTACTTTTTCCACATCAAGACAGATTTTTTTGAGGTAGCATTTAAAACCATTATTTAAAGTAGGCATAGAAAGTCTACCCATCCATGTTTAAATGCCAGGTTTTTATGATCTAAAAAAGACCAAGACAAATCATTTCTAAAATTTTCCAGCATTAGAATGACATGTAGTTTATGCAATTCAATATTGATTTTGCTCATTTTGTAAGGGGAGGTAAAAATACACAACTGACCTGTGGCTGCACAAGTGTGCACACCCTCTTATAACTGGGGATGTGGCTGTGTTTACATTCAAAGTAATATCATATGGGAATCAGGACATACCTGCCCCCATTTAAAGTGCTGCTGATTAACCCCAGAGAATGTTCATATGAGGTGTCCCCGCTCAATGATGATTGCAGCGAGACAATCCTACTTTCTTACAAAGCTAGTTTGCTATAAAATGATGAACTGTTAATATTTAGGTCAAATTACTAGTTATTGTTTGAATATAAAGAATCATATATTTTAACCTACATTTTAAAAAGGTTCTTTAGGTGTTTTTCTGTCAGCTCCGTCGTCACATTTCCCACCCACAGAGATGGGCAAGGGCTGGTGGGAAAACAATAGAAGGAATGTGAAATGGCAACAAATAATAAACTACAAATGGTTACGCGGGCCAATAATTAATGAATTTCGGGTAGCAAAATTTGTTGCCAATCTGAACTTTAGGAAGGGTTTAAATGCATCTTTCGATCATTTCAGTTGTAATTGTCACAATCATGCAGGTGAAAACAAAATAATGACAGTAGGGCTAAACGTGTAAACTCAGTCTAACGAAATGCTTCCTTATGCAATGAAAATTTAGTTGCAATATTATGAGAAAGTCTGTCATGTTATGAGAAGAAATTTGGGGTCAAAATGGGAGAAAATACATGCCATTTTCTGAGAATAAATTAAGTAGATATATTAAGAAAAGATGTCATTTCATCAGGCTAGATTTTAATTCTTGTGTGAAAAAGTGATTTGATGAGAATAATGCTAATGAAAAAATAAAATACGTTGATAGTCAAAACATTACAATTAAAAAGCCATTTCATGAAATTTTGTCACAATGATGAAGAAAAAAAATTGTTTTTGTAAGAATACAATCAGACTTTACAAGAAAATATTTTTACCCCCCAAAAATTCATCTGCGTTTTATAAGACTGTAGGAATATGAGATGTCATTTTATGAGTAAAAGTATAACTAAAAAAGAGTTACAATTTTGCAAGACAAACTTGCAATATGAAGACAAAGTTGTAATTTAGACATTCAGTCATTTTTATTTTGTTCTCATGATATTGCAACTTTATACATACATTTATACTTTATACAAAAAAGTAACCACTGTTCCTATATTACACCTTTCTTCAAGCACATAACTTTAGTCTTATAACATGAAAACTATGACCATAAAGTTGACCGATGACGATCACCACGAATAACATGCTGAAAACTTCAGCTGTCTCAAGCAAGAACGACACAAGTAGTGGTCACATGGGGAAAAAAAAGTCACATTACCCAAGTTGTGTAACTGACTGATCTTGGCTTGCAACTACAAAAGAAGGAACAAAAGCTCAATTAAGGGAGTCCATAAGAAGGGTGTGTGTGTGTGTGTGTGTGTGTGTGTGGTGTGTGTGTGTGTGTGTGTGTGTGTGTGTGTGTGCCTACGCTATATGATTGTTTGATTTGTCACATGAGAGCCAACTAACCTCCAGTGGTGTCGAAGCAACAAGCCAAAACAGCTTGCACTGTTGAGAATTTTTCCAGCAGCATTGTGCTCTCCAGTTCTTCAAAACCAAACTCCTGAAGCACAATAAAGAGCTTTTAAGGAAAGGGCTTCATTTAAAAAAAAAAAAAAAAAGTAGACTCGTTTGCATGGGCATTCACCATCAATTGCAGCACTTTGCAATGATGGAGTTCATTGACAGCCTCTTCACAGTCTTTGTCCAGTTTTAGCACCTGCTCCATAGCCTTCTCCGCCTCAGAGTACCGCTAAGATACAGTCGCATGCAGTCGTCAATCAATTATTCTCAAGTGAAAACCTCCAAGTCATATCAAGCGAGTGTGGTGCTAGTGGCCAACCTTCATGCCCATAAGAGCACTGCCCTTGCGGAAGTGTCCTTTGGGCCAGTCTGGAGCCAGGTAGATGGAGCGCTCGGCGTCTGCCAGGCCCTGAGGGTACTTCTCCAAGCAGTAATAGCAATAGGAACGATTCCCGTAGAACCTGCAGAAACGTCAATTTCACACACGCTACATGCAGTTTCTTAGTAGTTGCCAATGTTTAAGAGTAAAGACAAAATAAATACAGAGAAATGATGAGGGGACGCACCTGTAATCATTTGGATCACATTTGATGGCTTCTGTAAACATGCAGGCTGCTTTTGAGTACTGCCCCTGTTGCACTAGCTTTATCCCTTTTTCTACAGGGAAGATAAGCTTGCCAGTTATTCCGCAACTGCTTCAAGCCAAGTCCACACGTACATGCATATGCTATTTTATTTTTATCTAATCTATTATTATAGTATACCATGAGTACAATCTCATCTATTCACTGTTTTCTAAAATTAATGCAAAAACAACGATTAAACATCAACAAAATTGTTCACTTGAACAAAAATGCGGAAGGAAGTATGTTTTTGAAAACATCCATGTCTGTGATACATTGTTTGAAGCACTGCACAATCTTTCAACACGGAACGGGCATTACATTTTATTTTCTTTGTGGTTTACCTGCAAGTGATGTACTTTTCTTCCTCGGCGTGTCAGCTACGCTGGTCTGCAATGGTATTTATTTCAATTCATTGCTATGAATGTGTAAATTAAGATACAAAGTGCACTCTGTGACAACTCTTCTGAGCAACTTATTCTAGATACTTTAACAGAAGTCTAGATCGTTCGCTGAAAGCTGCACTCACCTCCTTTAATCATTCACTGCCAGGCAACCCACTTAACATGCAGAAATGACGTATATAGCTGTCAATGGCAGTGAATCAAAAAATAATTTATTAATTTGCCCTAAAATCTATCAAGGAAATTAAGTCAAATGCTCATCCCAAATACAAGGACACACCAGCACCTGTTTTTAAAGGAGATTCAAATAATAGTTTCTACACAGCACCACCCAGAGAAACAAACACACCAGTATAGCATCAACATTAGGAGACGTATTCCTCGTCACGCTAAAATACCTCCTTTTTGGCCTTGTTTTCTTCATTCTCTTTGGACTTGCGGCATGTTCCTTTGTGCTTGATGTGGCTGGCAGCATTGGCAAAGAAGGCACTATTCATGTCCCACTCTGGCTCCTGTGGGCAACAGCAAAGTTATGTGGCATTGAACAGGGGAGTGCAACCACTTGTTCTGCAACAGCCAATTTCCCTCTTTAAAGATTTCTGTTGAGCAAGCAAAATATAAGCTCTTTTATTAAAGTGCCACTGTCATGAAATGCATGATTTTTAGTATGGTATTAATGAAAAAACAGCAGCCGACATGGACCTATCCGTTTTTTTCCCACCACAAAACATGATTTTGACGTATATAGCTTTTTGTAACTCCCGCCATGAAAATTCTCTCGAGGGATTTGTTTTTGAGAAGAAGCAGGAAGTAACATACATGGCAGGACCGCCCTCAAGTGGACTCGTTTGTTTCAATTAGTTTTACCTCCGGGAAGCTCGTTGTTCCTTTGTGTTAGCCAAAATGCCGACTCGTTGCATTGCTGGACATTGCTTGAACACTCGGGAGGATGGATTTACAATTCATAAGTTTGCAAGAGACCCAGTTCGTCGTGAAAAATGGATTGCACGGGTGCAAAGGATGGGAGTTTGTGGGTTCCAAATGACAGGTAGGTGTGTATACAGCTACTTAAAAAAAAAAAACAATAGTTGGGGGGGGCGTAATCCATAAATCAGGGTTGCTAAATGTGTCGATGTGCGCATCGGAAGGCCTCCGCAGCCCTTGTGGATCGCCACTGGCCTTGTAGACAAGGCCGAGCCGCCCTTGTTGTCGGCCGGGGTGGCTCGTCGCCCCGGTGGCTCATGTCTGCCGCGGAAGTGGGCGTTTATCACCGCCGCGCGGCGGTGGATAGGGCAGGGAGGTGGTTTGGCCATGATCCGCATGCTATCTAAATATGGCTCGAAACAATAGGGTAATATTCCCCTGGACATTTCACTTGTTTGTAAGATGTTTTCTTCGAAAAGAGCTTCCGTGTCTGAAAGGGCGTGTCCTACAGTAGGGTCCACAGCGTGTTTTCAATGGCGAATGTTCAGGTGACGTCACGGACAGAGATGCAGCCAATATGGCGACCACTTGGATGTCGTCACATGACACTTCTGCAACTTTACGCATGGATGAGGTGCTCTCCGCTCATATTTTTTTTTCCGTGTAAACATTTAAGTGAATAATCTTATATGTATTTTTATTTCAATATCTATTTTAGACTGTTTATAGGGATGACACTTGACCTTTAAAAGCCAGTTTGATTGGATATCGGAACGGGTCTGGATATTTTAGCACAGTAACTCAAGTAATGTTATGACAATAATTTACAATTGACTATTATTCTTTTTTTAACAATTGTATTTTGCTAGCCAAACATATTTGGAATGCTGGTTGTACACAAAATGAACAAAAAAAGTTTATTGGGTGGTCTTTTTACAACCCGTAATTTAGGGATTAAGTGTCATTTTTATCTATGTTTTGAAAAAAAAAAAAAAAAGCACGGTGGATCTGCTGGTAAAGTGTTGGCCTCACAGTTCTGAGCTCCCAGCTTCAATCCCGGACCTGCCTGTGTAGAGTTTGCATGTTCTCACCGTGGCTGTGTGGGTTTTCTCCGGGCACTCCGTTTTCCTCCCACATCCCAAAAACATGCACCATTAATTTGACACTCTAAATTGCCCTTAGGTGTGATTGTGAGTGGGGCTGTTTGTCTCTATGTGCCCTGGAATTAGCTGGCAACCATTTCAGGGTGTACCCTGCCTCATACCCGTTGACAACTAGGATAGGCTCCAGCACTCCCCGTGACCCTCGTGAGGATAAGCGGCAAAGAAGATGGATGGATGGATGTTTTAAAATCCAAAGTGCTCTCCCAACAACTCAGCCTGCTGTTGTTTATGTCTGTTGCCCGAGGAGTGCCGAACACTTTTTAAAAGGATCCACACAGTGTATAACACCCTCCAAGGAAAAAACATTACAAGGTTTATGAAAAAAATATGGATAAAATGTAAACTTTTGAACTGGATAACAGCTTCTCTTAAAGTGCTGCTTTTAAAATTGCATGTCAGGCCAGATCAAATGATCTCATGTGCCAGAGGTTCCCAACCCAGTGTTCATGACAGAAGCAATAGGTCAACAAACCTCTTCAGTTGATCTTGCTTTCTGATGCTCTCTGGAGGAAGTGGTAGTGTTGGAGGTAGCAAATTTGTATGAGGCAGCTGGTTTTTCATCCTTTTTGTCCTCTTTTTGCAGATGTGTGTGCCTTTCCGTCTTAGTTTCCACTTCCGATTCACTGTCACCCAATTCAGACTTACTGCCTCTGTCTTCGTCATCCTAAAGAGGGGCATGTTATTATTATCAAACATGTTGTAGTACCTCAAAAATCAAATGTGAAAAACATGACAATTACCTGATCAGCTGTCTCGCTTTCCTTCACCTGCTCCTGCTTCTTACGTTTTCGACAGCGCTGTAAAAAATTAAGTAGTTGACGCTCGGGCAAGCTTTTTAAATTGACCCTCTCAGCACATTGGCAGAGAGGCGCACAATATTAACCGTAGCAGCAGCTGGCTTGATTTCAACTCATTCATGTTTAAAAAGAAGCAACATGTGCGTATTAACCTTTCTTTTGGCCCTGCGTCGCTCTGCTTTGCGTCTGGCCTTCTCGTCTTTGCTCTGATCCTCCTCAACATTTAATGCACCCTGACAGGCACGAACAAACAGTCAGACTGGCACTAGTATTGAGCTTCGACTGTATCATGTTGACAGTGACCTGTCAGCTTCACACCGTTTGTTTACCTGTGACAAAGCCCCAGCACCACTGGAGTCAGGGAGTGCAGCACCACAGTCCATCTGTTCATCCTGCTGCTCTGCAGGCGGACCTGGTGGGGAAAGTGACTCATAATATATATGCAACCATAAATGGCTTATTTCAATAAACATTCCTCAACTCTCTGCCCACATCAAAGAACATTTGAAGCACTTTCCAAAGTAGAAGCTTGCACTAAAGTCTCTAACCTGAAGGACAAGTGAGCCGATCATATGTTGGTTTTACACATCTAGACGCGTACAGTTCTTACGCAATTTTGTCTGGTGTCAAAAAAAAAAAAAACCACAGTTGCCATATGGCTGAAAAGAAACACTCACCTATTTTACTCTTGAATACGCCTACAAATTAATGAGAAGTAGCAAACAGAAACCGGTGTGTAGAATGAACAACTTTTTCATCCTGACATGATCATAGTCAAGCCCGATGGTGTCATGAAAACACTGGGATTTATGAAGTGCAATGATGTCATCTTCAGTTTTGGTAACATTGCTGGAGTGAGCATTGATAGGTTTGGAAAGCGTAGAACTAACTGCCATTACCTGGTCAGTAACGACAGACAACCAGGTAACTAGATACCTGGTCTGTTATTAGTGTTTTATTACATCCAGCTATCAGCTAACCACTTGTCCTAGGTCAGGTCGCGGAGGCCGTCGCTTTAGCCAAGACTTCCCTTTCCCCAGCCACTTCATCTAGCTTTTTCAGGGGGATCCTGAGGCATTCCCAGGTGAGCTGAGAGACATAGTCTCTCCAGCCTGTCCTGGGTCATCCCCTGGGTCTCCTTTCAGTGGGAGAATCCTTCTTGGATTCATGGATCTTAATGCTAATTAAGTTTTGTTACCACAAATCACTGGTTTTGTATTTTACAAAAGTTAAATCATACACACTTGCACTTTGTTTAAAAAAAATATAAAATAAAATTCGGACACTGCAGGCCTTGTATTGGAATTCTACAACAATCTTAAATCTTGAATTTCCTGGCAGGTTATACGGCACTAGAAACACTATACAGACAATACCATTTGAACCTTTACTGGAATGCATGCTGAACAGAAATGAATTGGCCGGTGGAAACTTAAATGATGCAAAGTCAGTCTTGGATTGCAAGATTGCTTGGCCACCTAGATGGCAGATAAACAAGGACTTGCATATGACAAAGTTCAATGACAGTGACCTCAGGGGACATATTGGAGATTGCGGAGATGAGGTCGTAGTTTTCGATCCAAATACTCGGGAAGACTCACAAAATTCTTAACTGTAACATGCCAAGCTACTGTAGTTTTTGGCTTTGAGAACCTTCCTCTCAGAAACATCACTGTAACTCCTGCAGATAATTTGATAATCAGATAATAATATTTTCATTCACTCCAAAATGGTGTTATGGACACTTTCCTGAAGCGTCATTACTCTCTTCTGGCATTTCATCCTTTAGTCAAAAGCATTTGTACGACGAGCATGACATCTGGATGATATTTTGACACATTTGCAAAAAGCAAAAAAATAAGCAAAGATCTACAGCAAATGTCGCTTATTGTAAGCACCTGCTCCTGTTCCTGATCACACAAGAAGTGCATCAGCAGCATCATGCTCGCTCAATCAGGACTCCGTGTACACATCACCGGTGCGCGCACAGAAGCCACTGTCAGCACCTGTGCTTGGCTTTCTCTCGTCGTCTTCAATCAATGTGATTGTATCGCTCCCTTCATCCACACTTTAGTTTGGAGTCTGAAACCGTGCTAACAGTTTGTTGGATCCCTTGAATGTTTCCTTTTTTTCAGACACTGCAACTGTGTCCAACTGTTATGCGCGCCAGCTTGGACGAAAGAACCAGGATGAGCAGCGGGTTATCAGCAGACTATTTAAAACAAATGACTACTGTCGGATAGAATCATGTCAAAAAAACATTGTACTCTACAGCATTTCCCTCAACCGTCAGCCTTTGCGTCTCCAACGTAAACACTAACGCTGCTTCCTCTTTTCCCTCCCCTTGACACCTTCATCTAATTACAAATCACACGCTGTTACCTTCATGGCCTCCCCGGCCAATGTAAATTACAGAACCCAAGTAGAATCTGCTCAGCACCACTGCGGGGTTAGGAAAATATTGAGTATTCCCTGAAGTGAAGAGGCCTCACTGTGAGAGAGAGCATGGATTACAATAACATTTTAGATTACAAAGCATTACAATGTACATAAAGAGTACATGTCTTGGAAACTGGGTGACCACAAGATATGTATCCGGGATTTGTGTTGTGTTTTTATCTTTTATGCCTTTTAGTTTTTCAATATAAAACTTTTTATAAATAAGGGAAATAGGATCAGAGATATTTGCCTTTAATCGGTTTTAATGTCATAATTTGCCGATCCAATCACTGACGTAATTAATCAGCTACACAAGACATTTACTCCACGTCGCCATTGTACGCAGTAGATATGTATCCAAAAACTGGTTTATTTTTATATAGCAGTATTTATATAGGGGTTTTCTTTGGTGTCATTTCACGTAGTACTGTTAATATGTGAGAGGCAATAAAGTCCAAGTAAAATTACGTCACCAGCATGGCAGAGACAAGGCGACACGTAATTCGCAGATTAGTCTACAATTTGCTCTTTCACGATTGCACTATGTAGGAGTACTGCAATAAAATCTTGTATTTCAATACCACCGTATCCCATTTTTTACGATCATTGAACTTTATCTTCCATCCATCTTGTCAACACATAATACGACTGGATACACTCGTTACCGTGTGGATGACAACACGAGTGGATCATGCCAACTGTATTATAAGAAGAAAATGTGGGGTGGGGGGGGAAGACATGTTGGTTGTCACCGTTGCTCAGGACAGAGGAGGATGTTGGGGTAAGGCTTGCTTGAGGTATGTTCCCAAACTTTTCAACATTCTCACGGCACACCAACAAACAAAAATGGGACAAAAAGTAGGTGCATAAATTAGTGTACATAATATACTTATTGCCATCTAATAGGCCATTAATTTTTTCTGTCTGTCACTATTCCACACTGGCATAAATAAAGACATACAGACACAAAGATACATTATTTATCCATCCATCCACCCACCCACCAATCATTTTAGATATATTTTTAGAGCAATTAACTACATGAGCATGTACAGTAAATGAACAGGTCATTTAAATAGACACGTTGCTCCATCTTGTGACGGATCGATCTGTTTTTTTTTATTTTTAATTCCCTTATCAGTCTCAGAAATCCTGCTCGTGTAAAGCCTTTTATATATGTAGTGTGTATTATGAGAAGATAATAGTACATTTTGTTGATTTCTCACAGCACTATGCAGAAACATCTTTTGTATTACCAGATTATATATCATTTGTATGTTGGCATTCCCCTACCCAATGACAATAAATAAGAGAATCAGTAATGAAATCTGAATCGATAAATTCTTATCAACCGTCATGCCTACGCCATACACAAATATCCTTATTGTTGGTTTCTATCCAGCTCCAGGTGTCTAGCAACAACTTGAAGTATTCCTGCGTGATCCCTCTCCTCTCACTTCTTTTCATCCTTACAGTTTCCCTATGAAACTACACGTGTGTGTTTCGTTCTCACACTCCGTGAAATGGGGAGGGCTTTTCAAATGAGTGCACCGGTTCACTTTTATGGTGTGGACTGAAGGTGGTGCGAGGAAAGGGGTGTAGCTGGCATTGTGCCCAAACAAGAACTCATCTTAAATCACACTTTGTACTGAACATTCCGAACACACAACGACAAGTTTAGAATCAGTCTACTCGCCAACGGCTCTGGGGGGGGGGGGGGGGGGGGGTTTGCTGACTTTAGGGCAACTTCCAAAAGTTTGTGGTAAAGTGTTTTCTTACCGCTGACGAGCCCCAACAGGCGACATATGTCTCTGGTGAATTTCATGAGCGCGACCATCCGGCATTATCGTCTCCAGGAGAAGGAAGTCCAGTGGAAGTGTCACTTTTAATACGGACTACAGAGGTGGCAGAAACCGCGCGACCGTGGCATCGGGATTGTCCGAGTCTGAGTTCGTGTCAGTTATGGGAATGTGGCCGCGGCGGATGAGCCTCCAAGCCGCTTCCTGAGAGTCAACCGCGGACGTTGGACGAGCTGGAGCGGCGTCTTAAAGCCGCAGTACACCTTTTTTTTTTTTTTTTTAATTTTAAACCCTCCCCCTCCTACTCCGACTCACATACTTGTCATTCCACTGCACTGAAAGCCATAATTCCATTTTGATAAGATCACATTTTCGAATACTGTACACATTAAAAAATAAGAATAAATGTATATAATCCAGTCAAATCCTACAGTGGTACTCTTTGTTCTGCCTTTCCAAGTTAACAGACGCAATTCCATTGGCTCTATGTTCTATGAACAGAAACACTTTAAAAGGACTTCAAGGCAGCAAATATTTCCAACGAAATTCATTTTTTAATGAATTATGGGTTTATGAAAGTTCACAGTTTTGATAAACATTCGCAAAGGTGAGAAAGCTGACTAACAAAATAGTAGGGCTAACAACACAAAGTTAGCATAAGTACCGTGAACAAGTCAATGCTACGAATATTAGCTTACGTTAGTAGCATGACTCCATAATGATGTTGCTATACCGTAATATATTGGTTTGAAGCTTTTTTTATTTTTAAATGTACAATCAATAGAAAAATCAAAACGATGTGGTCATCAAACATAAATGTTGCTATTTCCGCATCGGCTGCCTGAGAACCTTTAATTCACTCTGCTTTTGTTTGCCCAGGAGTTCACAGCAAATGATCAAGTGACATCGGAGCTACTAGTCAGTCACTTCCCTCACATTTGTGCAGGCCTAGTTTGTTGAAAATGGCTCGCAAACTACAGCAGTTTTTTGGTTGTATGCATCAAATCAAAGCGGAATTTTTGCTGACTGAATTGCCTCAGAAAATTAGCGCACCGGCTGTTGCGCCTCGAGAACCTAGCGGCCACTCAGCCAGTCAGTTGCTTGCCACTGACACCATCGGGCTAGCGCCGTATTCGATTGTTCAATGAATGACAGTATAGCTTATTTAATTAGTGATTGAACATGATTTTGGAATGGTGTTGCATTATTGTTGGTGTAACTTTATATGGTGGTAAGATGCATATACTGCTGTCAGGACAGCATCCACACAAGGAGTCGTGGTCAATTCACGCTGGAAACCAAGAATGAGCTCAGGAGGCCAACTTCAAGATAAAGGCCTAGAAGGACAATGTATCATCTGTAGCTTTTATTTTGAAATTGGCCTCCACCGAGGAGTCACTGATGGTGTAGTGCGAAACACCCCGGAGTTTGGTCCGGTCAGTTTAGGATTGATTCCCGCAACAGTGATGGTGTTGATATCTGCCCTGCGACTGACTGGTGACCAGTTCAGGGTGTACGCCGTTTTTCACCAGAAGCCAGCTGGAATAGGCTCTGGCTCTCCTGTGAACCTTGTGAGGATAAGTGGTTTGTAGAATGGATGAGGTTCTGTGGTATTATGTTAGAACTCTGGACTTTGAATCCAGTGATTTGACTTCAAATCTCAGTGGGTGCTTTATATGTACAGTATATCTTCTAGTCCTCTGATTTCAAGTCTTGGTGGATCTTTGAATGCATGTACACAAAGAGCCAGTATCTTTCTACAGAAAAACTGGTCAACAAAACAGCCTCAGAGTGAAATGTGGGAAAATTTTTCTTACATGGCTGACAGACCTATGTTACAAACCGCACAAAGCCCAATAGAGCTCGTTGAAGGTAATCATAAAAGTGTTGAAAGAGCAACAAGTTAGCAAATGTGACACAGTGAAACAACTTTCCTTCAAACTGAAGACCGACTGGAACATTTTGTTTACATGGGCAACACTTAGGGCAAGCCAAAAAATGTTACAAATTCTGCAAAGCCTGGTATGAAATACTGCATGGCTGAGAGATAAATGGAATCCTCAAAGACATGAAGACCAACAGGTAACCAAATATCACAAACAACTATCCGTCAAAAAGAAGTCCAACGAGTGTGAATTATTTTGTGACAAGCAAACATCTGCCCCACTGTCTGCATTTGATGAGGCAGTTAATCAAGAGCTTTGTTTGAACATGAGAGGAATCACACCAACAACACACCTGCAATGATTATACTTTGAATTTGGTTGCCAGGTTTAAACAGCCTAGGACATTGAAAGTAAAATTATCAAGGAAGGAAGACAAGAGGAACTTCTGGCTCGCGAGGAGAACGTGAGATGAGTCTCTTTCACAATCTCCAACCCGTTCTAATCACATCTCCACGTCTCCACTTTTTTATTCCTTAGCGTGGTCCTCACCACACAAAGGAAATTGTGACAAACAAAGCAACCGTGACAAAAATAGCCCATGTGAATCTTTGCGATGTCTTCACTATCCTCTGGATATCTTCAGTCTTTGTTGTCTTCTGCATCACTGTCTGGTGTTTCCACGGCACCCAATGTAAGTTGATTGCATCACATTGTTAAAGTACATCATAGCAAAGTTTCCATGGCACCCAATGTGCCTCTCGATTGCATTGCATCACATAACCATTAAAAACCCAAGAAAGCAAATATGAGATAACTTTATATCCAATTAATCCAACATTGGTCACACAGTTTTAAATGTCACTTTTAAATAACTATAAATGGGAAATGCATTGTTTAGATACGCTAACCCTTGTTTAGATCGTTGCAGAGGTATCGGCACAAAAAACTCATATCAGGGAATTGCAGTCAGCGTTCCAATGAGATTTGAACTCAGATTGCTGAATTCGAAGTCCAGAGTGGTAACCATTACACCATGGCACCCATGAAATCCAGGGGTGTGTGTCCTTTCCTGTTCCTGTGACGCTTAAGATTGAGCCCAGTGAAACCTGCCTGGTCAGGCAAGCCTATAATAAGCAAGAAATCTTGGCTAACAACCACTCTAGGAAGTACCATGCCTCTCACCCAAAGTCAGCCAGGATAGTTTCCAGCTAACTCAAGACCCCAATGCAGACAAGATCAGTGCAAGCAGCTCCCTTCCTTTTGGGTTTAAGGTGTGGATGCCTTTGAGTTTATGTACATCCGGGGTCAATACTTGCAGTCAGCTCGCTTGGTAGCTGTAATTGAAACATCCAACGAATGAGAGTCAGCTACAATTTAGGCATTTTCAGTGTTGTCACGTAATACTGAATGAAAAGTTTGAAGAGCCGTAGCTCATACGATCACCAAGTTCGTCTTTGATGTACTTTGGGCTTTTTCGGCAGCGTTCTACGTGGGACTGTGGAGACATTTGTGGGAAATTGTGCACAAAAACTTAAAATTATCACTTTTTTTTTTTTTACCAGGCCCAACATGTGTGCCAAATTTGAATTGCTGTGCATATTTAGTGCCTAAAAAATGACTTTATTTGGAATTATGGAAATGTATTGCTTCCACACCCCAAAAAATAAACAAATAAACCTTCAATATCACATATCGTAATAAGTTTCATGTTATAACATTATATGGTTCATGTTATAATGTGATAACACATTATTATGTGGTTAATTTTATAACATGAATCAAATTACGTTGTAACATGAAATGTTTTACAATATAAAATGAAATTACTCATGTTATAATGGTGTAATTAATAACAATATAACATGAGACATTTCACATTATAACATGAAACTTTTCACATTATAACATGATAGTGAACCTTTTTTTTGGGGGGGTGTGCCAGCAATGCGCTTCTGTATGGAATGACTAAAATAATAACAATCCCAACAAAAACAATAGGGGACCCCCAGGTCCAACTTTATTTCACATTAAAAACACTCAACAAATGCACGTTTGGTAATGATGAGCAACTATGTACCAATTTACAATATCAACCAGACATTACATGCATACGTTGCTGCTATTTATGTAAGGCAATATTGCACTGTTTTACTTGGAGTGATCTCACTTTTTCCCCGCTGGAGAGTCTTTGGCATTATTACACAATTAAAATTATGATCATAACTTGTCACAGACATACAACCCATATGTATTATGTATGTACGCAATCAAGTGTGCACAGAACCTGATCAGATAGACATGTCAAGAATTTTTACTGGACATATTAATAGTTTGTCAGTGGCGTTTCAGGTCAGCCATGGCAGTTAGTGCTGCATTCCAGCCATTAGACCCCATTACACCTCCACCTATAATTAAAAAAAAAGAAGGACAAGACTTACTATATATTTTTGCAATACTGTAGCCGTTTCCTGAGGGTTCAGTTCCAAGCAAACCTGGGTGACTGCCACTTCCACAAAGATACAGGCCTTTAATTGGTGTACGGTAGTCTGAGAGGGAGGGCAGTGGGCGTGCTAGGTACAGCTGGTCCAGTGACATTGATCCATGAAAAATATTCTGTAAAGCAGTTTTTGGATTTAGTTTGCTTTGGTATTGATGGCTTCGTGAGTGCAGTAAATGAGCAAATATGGTGACTCGGTTCAAACACTCGTCGTTTACATTAGAGGATTCGAATGACATGGATTCAAAGACATACAGTACAGACATAAGCGAGTTTCAACAGTTGTGAGTGTCAGATGAATCACAAGTGTTTACCCCTCCGGTGAGACCAAAAATCCTCTCCAGGTCAGGTGGAGTCAGGATGTCCCTCCCCACCACTGACAGTTTGAATCCCGGGGCGTATTTCTCCACCCAGTCAAATACTGAATGAAACAAACACAGATGCATTTTAAAAGTTAACCAGGTTGAACTATTAAAGAGTCCGGTTCAAATATTCTATGCCTGACAACGATATTCAGGTATCTAGAGTTTTCCCAAAAAGCAAAAGCTATTGTGCCATATTTACTGAGACCACTAAAATAGCCAGCCCACAATTAAATACCGGTTCAAGTTGTTTCCGGCCACATTCCCCACAAATGCAGAAAATAATGGGTAAACAGGATTTTCCAATTAGCTTGTCAACATTCACACCTCATAAAAATGTGAATCACCGATTTTTACGTTTTTACACTTAACAGGCAATACGTCATGTCCGACGCCAGCTAGTGGGGACACTCCGATTGTATCAGCGCCATTCGTTCAGAACGGACAGTGGAAATGTTGAGTCGGCCGTAGCATGCAAACATGTTTATAAGTAACAAAATACACTGCTGTATTTAAAAACTGAATAAGACCTGCCCATGAAGTAATGTATTTTTTCAAGTATTTGGTATTTTAGCTATTATCATGTATTTGCAGTGCTGTCCTGGCAGGAGACAGCAGAGTAAAACAAAACCAAATAAAAACAAATGTGATGCAGTTACAAGTTACATCAGTTTAGTTGCATGGTGAATTAAATGTCCATAAAAGGCACATGTGTGGATGTTCTCTTAACAACTTAACAAAAAAATATATATATAATGCAATTGCCTGAATGCCGAGACAGTGAAAATATGTATTTTCTGGATGAAAAAAAAATCCCTACTTCAAAGAGTTATTGCAGGCTACTTGGCAAATAAGAATCAGTTTTCAATTGCCTTACATGGACAAAGAAAGGGTTAGGTTTTAAAGATATTTTAAACTTAATTAAGATATAATATACATGAACTTGAAAGTTTTAGTTGGCTGCAATGATTTATTTATTTTATTTTTACCAAGCATCAGTCATGAGCAACACAGAAACACAGTACCTCTTGTACTTCTGCAATCCAATTTGTATAAGCCACTCTGAACGATGATATGTGGCGCAAACACAAACCACATGGGCCATAGAAATCTTTGCCGCCAGGAACTCAAAGTTCCTGGGCTGGTTGAAGGAAAAGGGGCTATAGCTGCTGCCTGATTTTTCCCCTCAGGAAGAAAAAAAAAAAAACAACAACAGATGTGCAACTAGCTGTTCATAATCACCTTCCCAGTGACATCTGATACCAAAATGTATCTTTACCAAAAAATACACGACATGCAGAGCAGACGTAGCATCTGTAAAGCTGACATTTGCAGCCATGTCTAACTTCTTCAATATGCAGTGTGGAATATTACGGACCAAAATTTGCTTAACATTTGAACACTGACCAGAAACCGTTGTCCAGCAACTGTCTCTTGCCAATTTTATGGAGCTGATTCTGCCTTTTATGTGCATACCAAGGATAAATTCTAAGCTACTCAACAGACAACTAACAGATGTTGTGAGTAAGGTCCCAATTGCTAGATAACTGCATTTAAATATCTCAAAGACTGTTTGCATGTAGTTCTCAAAAAGAACAAAATAATCTGTCCCAGACCCCCCTATAATGGTTAAAAGTATCTCAAGGGTTGAAATATTTAGTTGTACAGTAATTTTGGACTCATAACTTAACTTGAAGCAACATGTTGAGAAAAGTCCAACTAAAATGAAATTCAACCTCTCCAATTTCAGACATGAGAAATAAGTTCACATTTGAGTTGCTTTTTCAAAATAAACTTCCAACTAATTTGCGAGTAGAATAATTTGATCGATCTTTTTCAGTTAGTGAAGACATTTTGGGGAAATCGAGTGATACACGCACAGTCTCCTCGCTACATTTAATCGTGTTTTGAATGTTGTGCATGTATTTCTGACCGTTATCTGCAAAGGCCTCTCTGTCCTGCTCAGTCCACTCTCTGCCCTCGATGTGGAAGGGCGTGAACTGTGTGAACAATGACACCACATGTCTGCCAGAGGGCGCCAAGGTGGGGTCCAACACAGACGGGATGGTCATTTCGATCATAGGCCTGAAAGACAAGGCGAAAGATAAATTGAATACACTGCGCTACAGCTTCTGCAAAGTTGTCAAATGGTTTTAAAGTGCCGGTGAGATAATGAGACAGGTTTGCCTTGTTGAGGGGCGTCCATTCTTGGCCTCCATGTAGGCCACTTCCAGTATGTCCACACTCTCACAATTCATGTGTATGGAGCACTGATGGTGAGGGCCTGGCTTATTGTCTGGTGTGGGAGCTGCTAGAAAGTTTGGCAGCTTGTCCACTGCCACTGTTATTAACATAATGGGGGTCGCAATTAAAACAACGTTTGCATCCAGTGTGGGTATTGAAATGTGTTTTTTTTCATCCATTTGGACACATTTTTTCCAAATATGGTTCCTTACTGGGTAAATAATACAGCTATATTTCCTCCTGTATGAAACACTCCTATTGTACTGAACGTGAAATAGATGTGACATTTCCATGACAGGCCCAAATATTTACCATTGATCTTGGTGACAGGTGAGGTGTAATCAATTTGATCGACAGCTTTCAAGAACTCTGAAGAAAGGGCACCCTAGGAAAAAAAAATGGGAAGCTGAAAAAAAATCTTGTGCAGTCAGTGAAAACGCTGTTTCTTTTATTATTATTAATATTATTACCTGTGGCGTAAGGTTCTTGAACGT